>NC_045628.1:52487196-52790227 GCF_009829155.1 Mustela erminea | reverse complement strand
AATGATGAAGGTCACTGAGCCATAGTTACCTCAGAACCTTCTGGGTTTTGTGGCAGAGTTAGATTTCAGAGATGGCTGAATCCACCAAGTTTTTCCTAAGGTAGCATTTTTGTGGATAACCATTGTTTTTTGTTACTTTGTCTTAGGCCATTCCATCCACAAAACTTGGTTTGTGGGTACATTGGATATTTTGGTATGTTGGACAAGCTGCTGCTAAGTTTCTCCCATTGTTGAACCGGGAGAATAAATTATCACTTAAGTTTATAGAGACACAATATTTCATTCTGTTTTTTAAGCTAACTATTTTTTAAATTAACATATAATGTATTATTTGTTTCAGGGGTATAGGTCTGTGATTCATCAGTCTTACATAATTCACAGTGCTCACTATAGCACCTACCCTCCCCAGTGTCCATCCAGTGACCCCATCCCTCCCACCCCCACCCCTCCAGCATCTGTGTGTGTTTCCTGAGATTAAGAGTCTCTTATGGTTTGTCTCCCTCTCCGATTTCATCTTGTTCCATTTTTTCTTCCCTTCCCTTATGATCCTCCATCTTGTTTTTTAAATTCCTCAAATCAGTGAGATCATATGATAATTGCCTTTCTCTCATTGACTTATTTCATTCAACATAATACCCTCTAGTTCCATCCATGTCTTTGCAAATGGGAGGATTTCAGTTTTTGATCGCTGCATAATATTCCATTGTATATATATATACCACATCTTCTTTATCCATTCATCTGCTGGTGGACATCTAGGCTCCCTCCACAGTTTGGCTATTGTGGACATTGCTGCTATAAACATTTGTATCTTTGGAGTAAATACGCAGTAGTGCAATTGTTGGGTCATAGGGTCTATTTTCAACTTTTTGAGGAACCTCCATACTTTTCTCCAGAGTGGCTGCACCAGCTTGCATTCTCACCAACAGTGTAGGAGGGTTTCCCTTTCTCCATATCCATGCCAACATCTGTC
Source organism: Mustela erminea (assembly GCF_009829155.1). NCBI lineage: Eukaryota > Metazoa > Chordata > Mammalia > Carnivora > Mustelidae > Mustela > Mustela erminea. The sequence goes on along the minus strand of NC_045628.1, from coordinate 52,789,254 downwards.
ATTTCCTGACTTGTTAATTTTAGCCATTCTGACTAGTGTGAGGGGGTATCTCACTGTGGTATTGATTTGTATTTCCCTGATGCCGAGTGATGTTGAACACTTTTTCATGTGTCTGTTGGCCATTTGGATATCTTCTTTGCAGAAATGCCTGTTTGTGCCTTCTTCCCATTTATTGATTGGTTTGTTCGTTCTTTGGGTGTTGAGTTTGATAAGTTCTTTATAGATTTTTGGATACTAGCCCTTTATCTGATATGTCATTTGCAAATATTTTCTCTCATTCTGTTGGTTGTCTTTTGGTTTTCTTGATTTTTTTTTCCTTTGCTATGCAAAAGGTTTTTTATCTCAATCAAGTCCCAATAGTTCATTTTTGCCCTTGCTTCCCCGGCCTTTGGTGATATGTCTAGGAAGAAGTTGCTGCAGCTATGGTCAAAGAGGTTGCTGCTTGGGTTCTCCTCTAGGATTTTGATGGATTCCTGTATCACAGGTTTTTCATCCATTTTGAGTCTATTTTTGTGTGTGGTGTAAGAAAATGGTCCAGTTTCCTTCATCTGCATGTGGCTGCCCAATATTCCCAACATCATTTGTGAAGAGATTGTCTTGTTTCCATTGGATATGCTTTCCTGCTTTGTCAATGATTAGTTGACCATGGAGTTGAGGGTCTATTTCTGGGATCTTTATTCTGTTCCATTGACTGGTGTGTCTGTTTGTGTGCTAGTACCATACTGTCTTGATGATTACAGGTTTGTAATAGAGCTTGAAGTCTGGAATTGTGATGCCATCAGCTTTGGTTTTCTTTTTCAACATTCCTCTGGTTATTTGGGGTCTTTTATGGTTCCACACAAATTTTATATTATTTGTTCCATTTCTGTGAAAAAAGTTGATGGTATTTTGATGGAGATTGCATTAAATGTATAGATTGCTCTAGGTAGCATAGACATTTTCACAATATTTGTTCTTCCAATCCATGAGCATGGAATATTTCTGCATCTCTTTGTGTCTTCCTTAATTTCTTTCATGAGTGTTCTATAGTTTTCTGAGGAAAAAACTCCTTTGCCTCTTTGGTTAGCTTTATTCCTAGGTGTCTTATGGTTTCAGTACAGTTGTAAATGGGATCGACTCCTTAATTTCTCTTTCTTCTGTCTTGGTGGTGGTGTATAGAAATGCAAATGACTTCTGTGCATTGATTTCAATGGTCATTCTATTGAGTGTTATATATAATAAAGGTTAATTGTGAGTTAGGTGGTATTTTTTGAAAGGTCTTTCCTGATGGAGGCCCTTTGTAACATATAAGCACGAGAAGCTAAAGGAGCATTAGAGTATGTCCAAGAGGTCATAAACATTTTATATAAATTATCAAATAAAGCACTAGGGGAGTACTAAAATCACGTTAGTTAAATCAGTGGGTAACCATAAAATTTTATCAGAATGTAATAGAGAGGTGAAAGCAAATACATAGGCTTACCATCTCCTGATATTACAATTTTAAAAGAAGAGTAGAAATATAGACCTGGTCCCAAATCTGGGAAAAGCAGTCTACCCTGATGTCATTACTTCTCATCCTGGTTTGTGGTTTGAATGTCTCTTATGATCTTCAAGTGGCCCACTGAACAGTAGGCACAAAGTTTGATGATGCATGAGCTATTGTGGTGGTTTTTTGTTTTTTTGTTTTTACATCAAGCTGTTTGTATTTTCAATTTGCAGAGCTTCCAGGAAAAGGGCAGTTTTCATTCTCAAATGATTCCCAGTGAGAAAAATAGGGGAAAACTGGCATGTTAGTTTCAAGAGTTGCAGGCAGGCATTGGAGGACACTAGAAGAAATCAGGGTCTAGTGCCCAGTTTACAGTGAATAGTATTAAAATCTAGTATCTGCAAATATGTGTTATTGAAACATTTTCATTCTATAATCACTGTTATTTTTACCTGAAATAGCCAAATTAAAACTAATTTGTTTGTAAAAATAATCCAGTTCTAATAAACTGGGCCTCATGTTTTATGTAAGCATGGGAAGAATAGTGATTGACCATATAAGCTCTTTAAATCTGCTTTGCTGGAACTTTTCATAAGGAATTTTAGATTGAACTTTTAATAGCCTCTCAAGATCAGAAGGCAAGCCAAATTCTTGCTGTCAGATTTCCCTGCAATACCTGTAGATTTGGGTGAATTCTTCTTGAGATATCCAAAATATCCTGATTTTCCTGCGCCTGCCAGGAAGTGACATTCTTCACTCACCTGGTGAGGCTGCTGGGAACTCTGTAAGCAAGGTATCAGGCTGATACTTCCAAGGGGCTTTTTTTGGCCCCAAAAAGTCAATCTTAGCTCCTGAAAGCTGTCTGGTCGTATCTGAAATCTGTCTGTGTCTTTCTCAGAAACTATATTCCTGTCAAATCCTTGGTAAAATAACCAATGTTTCCAATGGTGTCTTATTACAAGGAGCATGGATTCTTACTGAACTTATGCAAATATAATTGCCATGAAAGAAATAATACTGAGAGTTTCTGAATTCTAGAAGGTTCAGGTAGGGAGAAAAGATAAATGTGTCAGTTTGTTCATAAAGGATTACTTTATCATATTTCCGTAAGTCATTGGTATCTTCAGAGGAAAAGTTTCCTTAAATCTGGAAGAGCAAACAGAAGAGGACAAGCAAAGTTTCACACAAAAGTCATCAAAAACCATAATCTTCCTTAATTCATTTGGTCTCACGTCACTAATTCTTGTTCTGTTTGAATGCAGCTTTTCCTTTAGTTTTGCAAATTCTTATTCAGCTTAGTGTTATTACTTTAAATATATTAGAAACCATTTCGTGAGTCTGCTTGAAGATGAGCACATTTTGTAAGAGCGTCAGAACAAAAACTACTAATGACACAAGACTCAAAGATGGCCATGATTAAGGACCCAACGAGAGCTCATTATCATGCAGTTGACGAGGAAATCCAGCAATTTCTGCGACCAGAACATTTTAAAAATAGAATGTCAAGGGATGACCTTATACCAGAACATATTTAAACTTCAAGAATTTTATATAATTTCTGAAAACAGTTATAGCATTTACCTATAAAATATAACCTAAGAAGGCTCATTATCATTTGTTTGACAATGCTTCCCATGTAACACCACCAAATAAACACATCTAATTAGTCAACATGACTCCATTTAGAATTCCAGTGTTGGGAGATTTTGTTAAGAACATCAGAAGGTCAAAAGAAAAAAAACAAAAAAGAAACAGGAAAAAAAGAAAACCCACAAGAAAACCTCAGAGGGTTTTAAAGAACATGCCTAAAAAAATAAAAAAATAAAAAATAACAAACGTGCCTAGGGATGCCTGAGTGGCTCAGTTGGTTAAGCGTCTGACTTCAGCCTAGGTCCTGATCTGGGGGTTTGGGGATCGAGCCCAGCATCAGCTCTGTGCTCAGTGGGGTGTCAGTCTTCTTCTCCCTCTCCCTCCGCCCTTCCCCACCCACCTCCAGCTCATGCTGTCTCTCTCAAATAAAATAAAAAGCCTTTAAAACACATGCCTAAATAGGATTATAGATCATTATAAAATTTAATATTTAACTATTTAACCAAGATGGAAACAAGAGATTCCAAAGGCAAATGCAAGTCACCTAGTTGTTAGCAAAACTTAGGTTCTTTTAATATTGAGTTTTAACTTCCTAAAGTAATCAAAGATGTGATAAAGACTAAGTATCGAAACCTTGTGGGGTAGATAAGGAAAAATTTTGTTTGTAATCTCTCTCTCTTTTTAAAAGATTTTTTAAATTTATTTGTCAGCAAGAGAGAGAGAAAGAGCACAAGCAGAGGGAGTAGCAGGCGGAGGGAGAAGCAGGCTCCCCACTGAGCTGGGAGCCGGATGTGGGACTTGATCCCAGGATGCTGGGATCATGACCTGGCTTAACCGATTGAGCCACCCAGGCTCCCCTGTTTGTAATGTCTTACCAAGAACCGATTAACAGGGATGCCTGGGTGGCTCAGTTGGTTAAGCATCTGCCTGTGGCTCAGGTCACGATCTCGGGGGTTCTCTGCTCAGTGAGGATCCAGCTTCTCCCTCTCACTCACCCTCTGTTCTTTCTCTCTCTCAAATAAACAGATAAAATCTTAAAAAAAAAAAAAAAAAAAAAAAGAGGGACGCCTGGGTGGCTCAGTTGGTTGGACGACTGCCTTCGGCTCAGGTCATGATCCTGGAGTCCTTGGATCGAGTCCCGCATCGGACTCCCAGCTCCATGGGGAGTCTGCTTCGCTCTCTGACCTTCTCCTCGCTCATGCTCTCTCTCACTGTCTCTCTCTCAAGTAAATAAATAAAATCTTAAAAAAAAAAAAAAAAGAGCAGACTGACAATCCAAGGAAATTCTCTTTTTAACAGAGAGAAAGGCTAAATCTCAATCTTACATCAATGTACATTTGAAACACACTCATTCCAATCTTATTCAGTCCTGAGCACAAATAAAATTCTTCTCCAAAGATTTCCCTTTACAAACCTACAGCTTTCTAAAAAAACAAAAACAAAACCTACAACTTTCTTTTTTCTTTTTTAGCATTTTGGTGTATATATATATTTTTAATTTTCATTTATTTTTAAAATTTCTTTTCAGTGTTCCAGCTTTCTTTTTCATTCAGATTTTGTCCTAAGCCTTCTCTAAATAACCAGTTTCACTTGAAGACAAACTTGCTTTCTTTTCCCTCAACAGAATTGCATTCCCATTCCTCAGACCTTTCTTATCAAAAAACACATCTTACTTTCTGTACAGAGTTGCTTCCCTTATCATCTCCATCCGTCTTAATTACCTTTATGAGAATTTTAACTTTTAGAAATCTTCCTCTCCAGGGAAAACTAAGTAGTTACGCATTGTGCACTGCCTGTTACCAGAACTCATTAGATCTGAAATGTGGTGGTGGTGGTGGTGGTGTTTTTAAGATTTTACTTAAGATTTTACTTAATATTTTGACAGAGAGAGAGAGAGATAGGGAGAGAGGGAACACAAGCAGGGGAAGTGAGAGAGGGAGAAGCAGGCTTCCCGCTGAGCAGGCAGCCCCATGTGGGGCTTGATCCGAGGACCCTGGGATCATCACCTGAGTTGAAGGCAGACGCTTAACCAACTGAGCCACCCAGGCACCCTAGATCCGAAATTTGTGAATACATTTTTTAATTTCTAGAAGCACATTTTTTTAATAATACAAAAGCATTTTTGCCAACAGAACCAAATATCCTCCAATTTCTCTACAATAAGAAGCCAAAGCAGACAACCCTGCATTCAGTTACCAGTACTTTGGTATTCTATCTTAGTTGGAAAAGACTTAGATAGCCAATGAATTCAGCCCAATGCATCACTTAACTTAGCAAAACTTCAAAGTTTCAGGTTACCAAAGATTTGAAAGCTATAACACTTTTTATTTATTTAACCTATTTGCTTGTAAGAGTTACAGCATGAAAGCTTTATAAGACAGACAAAATCAGGGCACCTGAGCAGCTCAGTTGGTTAAGTGTTTGCCTTTGGCTTAGGTCATGATCCTGGGGTCCTGGGTTTGAGTCCCACACTGGGCTTCTTGCTCAGCAGGGAGCCTGCTGCTCCCCCTGCTTGTACTCTCTCTCACACACACAAAAATAAATAAAATCTTTAAAAAAAAAAAAGACAAAAATCAGTCATCATTTTTAGTCATTTTTTGCTGACAATTTGGAACAGAGATAATAAGCTTATTTGACTTTTAGTAAACCTTGGTAGAATAATAGTTTTATATTTCATGTTGATAAATCTAAAGACCTATTTTAATTAAACAACAAACTTACATTAATTTTAATTATTGAATTTTTCCCCGAGATCATATGAATTTGAAAAATGTTTGGGTTAGACACTGAGAGATACTTAGTCTGAGTGCATTTTAGAATGCACAATTCCTATAAATGCTTGCCTTAAAACAAATAGAGCTTTTACAAATTAATTTTAGCAATACCATCTGGACATAGAAAAAAAATCTTACATTTATAACACACATAAACAAATATACACAAAGTGCAAACAAAATCTAGTCTCTTTTTTCACTGACATTAAAGATTTTATTTATTTATTTGACAGAGAGAGATTACAAGTAGACAGAGAGGCAGGCAGAGAGAGAGAGAGAGAGAGAGAGAGAGAGAGAGGCAAGCAGGCTCCCTGCTGAGCAGAGAGCCCGATGCGGAACTCGATCCCAGGACCCTGAGATCATGACCTGAGCCGAAGGCAGCGGCTTAACCCACTGAGCCACCCAGGCGCCCTTCACTGACATTAAAAGAGCAATTTCCAAATCTCTTTCCTTTTTTTGTTAGGAAAAAGAATAAAACTCAAAATAAAACAGGAAGACTATTCTTTTCTCCCATTCTCCACTATTTTTGGTAAGAATACCATTTTTTCCCCGTATCAGTAAATATGTCACCAATAATGAATTATTGCTCTTGCAAGTAAAATATAGTGCATATATATATATATAAAATTTAATTTTTTTTTTCAGAAAAAAATGTAAGTAAGCTCTTTATCCAACATGAGGCTTGAACTCCCAACCCTAACATCAAGAGTCATGAACTAGCTAGGTCCCCCAGAAATTTTTGTAATTAAGTTTTTAATTTAATTTATTTTTTAAAAGATTTTATTTATTTATTATTTATTTATTTATTTGACAGACGGAGATTACAAGTAGGCAGAGAGTCAGGCAGAGAGGGAGAAAGGGAAGCAGGCTCCCTGTTGAGCAGGGAGTCTGATGCTGGGCTCCATCCTAGGACCCTGGGATCATGACCTGAGCCGAAGGCAGAGGCTTTAACCCACTGAACCACCCAGGTGCCCAAGTTTTTAATTTTAATCCCGGTGTTGCTACCATACAGTGTTATATCAGTTTCACGCATGCAGTGTAGTAATTCAGCAGTTCCATACCAACCCGTTGACTCCAACCCCTCTAGGTTATTCCCACCTAAGAACCCACCTAAAGAACATTTCCGATAACCCTGAACAGCTTTGAAGAAAAGTCGGGACCACCTACTCAAATTGAGAAAGTCTGGATATCAGGAGAACGCACCCATACACCCACAAGGAGCTGAGAAGTCGGAGGGGGCACAAAGGGCCCATGCTGGTGCCAAGTGCGGAATTCCAGGTAACCCCCTGGTGTTCTCAGGCGAGTTGCTCTGATGCCCTACCAGCCCTGCCAGGAAACGTCGATGCAAAATAGACAAATCTTTTAGAATCTCTTAAAGCAAGAAAGAGAGTTTTATTGGAGACCAAGATAGGACAGCTGCCCTGGAAACATCTCTTCACAGGGAAGAGAGTGCGCCAGAGAATGAACAGGTTTTACAGAGTTATGTCCTTTTTTACATACTGTAAAAGCTCAAAAGATTACAGATTAGGGGCGTCTGGATATCTCAGTCGGTTGGGCATTTGCCTTCCCCTTGGGGCATGATCCCAGAGTCTAGGGATCGAGCCCCATGTCCAGCTCCCTGCTCAGCGAGGAGCCTGGGTCTCCCTCTCCTCCCCCTGCTTGTGCTTGGTTTCTCTCTATGTGTCAAACAAATAAATAAAAACTTAAAAAAAAAAAAAAGATTATAGATTAGCATATAGGCAGGAATCCTGAGTTTTATGCCAGGAATCACAAGGAATGTAGGGAATAGGAGCCTTGTTCAATACCCCAAGACATTCACAAAGCAGATGGACAATAGCTTGTGTGGTGGGCCATACATCAGGCTTGTGATCTGAAGAAAGTTAATCGTCCTGTTGATGAGGAAGAAATCTAAAATGGCCTTCCTTGATTTCTTCTTTCTCCCTCCACATGATTTCTTTCCCTTATATATCAGGCCTTCAGAGAGTTTTTCTCTCCTCACTTCCCGCAGGTGTGAGAGTACCTATAGGATACATCCTTGAACATGGACTCGCCGGTTTAACAGATACATACCTGTAAATTCTGATATATTCTTCTCTGTTGATGTTATATTGATTTATAGTGATGTACAAATGGACATGTTGGCTTTGGCACGGTCAAGTAGGTAGGGCCACAAAAAGAGGTAACACTGAGGCTTGGAAGGAGAAAGTTTATTGTGGTTACAGGTCTCAGAGAAGACCATCACATGCCACACGAGGCCACCGGGTGAGCACTAGGTTTTGGCAGAAGACAGGAACAAGGGGCAAGTGTAGGCCAAAGTCTTTGCTGGGGTTTCTGTGGGAAAGGCAAGGCAAGGCAAGGCAGGGCAAAATGCATAGTTTAGGATTGGTGGGTTTGAATAATTCCAGGGTGTGCTGGGCTTTCGAAGTGGTCTCTGGTTGTCTGCTCTCTGGCCCTGGGGTGATTTAGGGCAGAGAAAATGCTGGTTCAGTGTGTGAGAATTAGATAAGGAGGTGGCCAGAGGGTGGACTTGGGATTGGTTAGTTTGTATGTGAAAGATGGGCTTCAGAGCAAGGCCTTTGTTATTTCTAAGAAAGGGCTAGACTTGGGAGGGGCCAGGAAGTATTTTTAAGATGTCAAAACACCCATGAAATACAGAAAAAAAATTAATGCATGTATTTTAACTAGCAGTGTATAAGATCATGTATTTTCCCACAGTAGGAGTATGATCTATATTTCTTTTGTTATTTCTCTTCTGATTATGTTTCTCATTCATTCTCTAAACAACGAGGAATAACTGCTTCTGATGTGCCACGTACTTAGACATGTGAACAAAACAGACAAAAACCTTGTCCTCAGGAAGCTTACCTTTCAGGAAATGTATAGGGCCCTTAGGGAGGAAACCACAGAACTTGAGAGAGACAAGAAGGTAAGAAGGGTCTTGCCATATCTCTGTGTCAGCTTCAATTTCTTTCTTTGGTGTTTTATAGTTTTCTGACTACAGGTCTTTCATCTCTTTGGTTAGATTTATTCTTAGGTTTCTTATTTTTGGTGCAATGGTTAATGGGATTGTTTTCTTTTTTGGGATTTATTTATTTTTATTTTAGAGAGAGAGTGTGCACATGGTGGGGAGGGGCAGATGTAGAGAAACTGAAGAAGAATCAGAGAACAGAGCCCACCATGGGGCTCCATCTCAGAACCTTGAGATCACGACCTGAGCCAAAACCAAAAGTCATATGCTTAACCTACTGACTGTGTCACCCAGGTGCCCCAGTGGGATTGTTTTCTTAATTTTACTTTCTGCTGCTTCATTATTGGTGTATAGAAATGCAACAGCTTTCTATGCACTGATTGGTAAACTGCAACTTTACTGAATTCATTTTTCAGTTCCAGCAGTTTTTGGGGGGAGTCTTTTGGGTTTTCTATATATAGTATCATGTTGTCTGCAAATAGTGGAAGTTTTACTTCTTCCTTACCCAGTGTGGATGACTTTTCTTTTTTTTCTTTGATTGCTGTGGCTAGGACTTCTAGTACTATGTTGAGTAAAAACAAAGTAGCCATCCTTGTCTTGTTCTTGACCTTAGGGGAAAAGCTCTCAGTTTTTCCCCATTGAGGACATTAGTTGTGATAGATGGCTGTGCGGCTCAGTTGGTTAAGTGTCTGCTTTTGGGTCAGTTCATGATCCCAGGGTCCTGGGATCCAGTCCTGCTTCTCCCTCTGCCTCTGCCCTCTGCTTGGGCACACACACATACTCTCTCTCTCAAATAAAATCTTTTAAAAAAGGATATTAGCTGAGGGGTTTTTTAATATGTGGCCTTTATTGTGTTTGGGTGTGTTCCCTCTAAACCTACTTTGTTGTTGTTTTTTAATAAAAAATGAATATTGTACTTTGTCCAATGCTTTTTTTGCATCTATTGAAATGATCCTATGGTTCTTACCCTCCTATTGACGTGATGTATCATGTTGATTGATTTGCAAATATTGAACTACCCTTTGAACCCAGGAATAAATCCTATATGATGGTGGGATGATTTCTTTAATGTATTATTGAATTCAGTTGGGTAGTATTTTAATGAGAATGTTTGTAACTGTGTTCATCAGGGATATTGGGCTGTAGTTCTCTTTTCTAGTGGTGTCTTTTAAAAAAAAATATTTTAATTATTTATTTGGCAGACAGAGATCACAAGCAGGCACAGAGGCAGGCAGAGAAAGAGGGAAGCAGGCTCCCCGCTGAGCAGAGAGCCCGAAGTGGGGCTTGGTCCCAGGACCCTGAGATCATGACCTAAGCTAAAGGCAGAGGCTTAACCACTGAGCCACCCAGGTGCCCCTTTAGTGGTGTCTTTATCCAGTTTGGGTATCAGGGGAATGTTGACCTCATAGGATTAATTTGGCAATTTTCCTTCCTTTTCTAAGATTGGAATAGTTTGAAAAGAATAGGTAATAAGTCCACTTTAAATGTTTGGTAGAATTTGCCTATGAAGCCGTCTGGCCCTGGATTTTGGTTTGTTGGTAAATTAGTTCCTTCATGTTTGTTATTAATTGTTTTATGTATTTGGGTGCTCCTATGCTAGGTGCATAAATATTTACATTTGTTATAGCTTCTTTTTGGATTTCCCCTTTCTTATTATATAGTGTCCTTCTTTGTTTCTTGTTATAGTCTTTGTTTCAAAGTCTGTTTTGTCTAATATAAGTATTGCTACTTCAGCGTTTTTAAAAATTTATTATTTATTAGAGAGTAAGATAGGGAGGGGCAGAAGGTGAGGGAGAGGGAAACTTTAGCAGCAGACTCTGCATTCAGCATGAAGCCTGATGTAGGGCTCGATTTCATGACCCTGAGGTCATGACCTGAGCTGAAGCCAAGAGTTGGACATTTAACTGACTGAGCCACCCAAGCGCCCCTTGGTTTTCTTTTGACATCCATCTGCATAACAGGCCAGCTTTGACATCCATCTGCATAACCTCTGCATAACAGAGGTTTCTCCATTTCCTTACTTTCAATCTACAAGTGTCTTGGGCCTAAAATAAGTCTCTTGTAGGCAGCATATAGATGGGTCTGTTACCCTGTATCTTTTGATTAGAGCATTTCGTCCATTTACATTCAAGGTAATTATCAATAGATATGTATTTATTACCATATTGTTACTTATTTTGTGGTTATTTCTGAAGATTTTCTCTGATCCTTTCTTATTACTCTCTTCTGTTTTGCTGATTTTCTTTAGTGATATATTTGGATTTATTTCTTTTTATTTTTGCATGTTTATTAGTGTTTTTAAAAATTTTTATTTTTTAAAATTTCTAAAGAGATTTTATTTATTTGACAGAGAGAAAGAGAGAAGAGGGAGAGAGGTGGACAGATAAAATAGCAGAGTGAGAGGGAGTAGCAGACTCCCTGCTGAGCAGGGAGTCCAATGCAGGACTTGATCCCAGGACCCCGAGATCATGACCTGAGCTGAAGGCAGATCCTTAACTGACTGAGCCACCCATGTGCCCTATTAGGTTTTTTTTTTTTTTTTTAAGATTTATTTATTTATTATTTGAGAGAGAGAGAGAGCATGCACACAGGGAGGGAGAGGCAGAGGGAGAAGGAGAGAGAGAACCCACAGCTGACTGTGTACTGAGCAGGGAGCTCAATGCAGGGCTCAGTCTCACAACCCTGAGATCATGACCTGAGCTGCAATCAAGAGTTGGACACTTAACCAACTGAGCCACCTGTGTGCCTGTTATGGTTATCATTAGGTTTCTATGTAAACTCTCCTTCAATAGCAGTCTACATTAAATTGATGGTTAAGTTTGAATCCATTCTTTTCTCATCTCCTCTCTATATGTATTGGTATGTATTATTTTGTATGGTATGTATTATCTATATGTTTTGGTATGTATTATTTTATCCTTTTTTTTTTTTGGTGAGTTCCTTGATTAATTTTATACAGAAATATTAATTTTTATTGCTTTTGTGTTTCCTACCTTTATAACATAACTTTTGGTCTCTTCTTTCTTTCCTTTTTTTTTTTTTTTTTTAAATTAAGGAATCTCTGTATTCAATGTAGGACTCAAACTCATGATCCCAAGATCAAGAGTTACACGCTGTAATGATTGAGCCAGCCGTGAACCTCTGGTATCTCCTTCTACTCATGAATTCCTCTTTAATATTTCTTGCAGGGCTAGTTTAGTGGTCGCAGACTCCTTTAGTTTTTGTCTGTCCGGAAAAGCCTGAATCTGTCTATTCAGAATGACAGCCTTGCTGGATAAAGTATTCCTGGCTGCAGATTTTTCCCATTCAGCAATTTAAATATATCATGCCACTCCCTTCTGGCTTTCAAAGTTCTGATGAAAGATCTACTAGCCTTATGTGTTTTCCCTTGTAAGATACCAACTTTTGTCCTGCTGCTTTTAAGATTTTTTTTTCCTTACCACCATACTTGTCCAGTGTAATTACATGTCTTGGTGTGGATCTGCTTTTGTTGATTTTGATAGGAGTGCTCTGTGCCTCCTGCATCTGGATATCTGTTTACTTCCCCAGATTAGGGCAGTTTGCATTATTATTTCTTCAAATAATTTTTTCGCCCCCTTGTCTGTCTTCTTCTAGGACTCCTACAGTGCAAATATTAGTACATTTGATGGAGTCACTGAATTCCCTGTCCTTGTTTTGTGTAACTTTTTTTCTCTTTTGTTCAGCTTGATTATGTTCCATTACTCTGTCTTCCGGGTCACGAATTCATTCCTCGGCTTCTTCCATCTCACTATTCATTCCATCAAGTGTGTTTCCCATTTTGTTTATCGAGCCCTTTATCTCTGCTGTATTATTCCTTTATCTCTGTGTAAATGTCTCACTCATCTTCCACTCTTTCGCAAGTCCACTGAGAATCCTTATGATCATTGCTTTAAATTCTCTATTAGGCATGTTAGCTTATCTGTTTTGCTTCGATCTCTGGCCATGGATTGTCTTGTTCTCTGATTTGGGATAAATTTCTGTCTCCTCATTTTGTCTGCTTCTCCATGTCTGTTTCTGTGTGTTAAGAAAGTCACCTAGGTCTTCTTTTTTATTTCTAAGTAGGGGCTTGAACTCACAACCCTGTGCTGAGATCAGGAGTCAGACGCTTACCCAACTGAGTCACCCAGGCACCATGGTCTTCTGCTCTTGAAAGTAGTGACTTTATAAAGAAGAGGTCCTGGAGTGCCCGGCAGTCCCCTGTTTATCAGAACTTGGGATTTTAGAAGGGTATCTAATGCTTATACCCTCCTGCTGTGTTTGAGTCACTTTTCCGTTTAGTGCAGGCATCTGCACTGACTCTGGTGTAGTGAGGGTATGCTTGTTCTCTGTGTTGTTTGTGGGACTCAGGCAGGCCAGCTCTGAGGGGACTGCCTGCTAAGGAACTTGGTATTGGGGTAGTGGTGTTAGTAAAATTTCTGTTGGGGCTCTAGTTCTATGCTGGATCCCCCAAAACGCTATGGCAGCTGAGGGCTATGTGCTGGAGCCAAGGAGGGTGTGAGGTTGGGTGTGGGGCAGCAGCTGAGCGAGTCCCACAGAAGCAACTATATACCTTGTGGTACATCAGGGTGTGAGTAGGGTCTAACTAGATTTGCCCTGAGGGGGTGCTTGGCTGGCTGTCAGGGGAGCGTGCAGCTCTTGGTCTCAGGATTGGGGGTTTGAGCCCCATACTGGGTATAGATTACTTTAAAAAAATGTAACAAAACTTGTGCTGAGCCCAGGGTTGAAACTAGTGGGCTCAGAAAAGGCAGTCACTGTGTGTGGGGGGCCGGTGGCATGTTAGGTCCTGAGTGTCCGTGCGGCACCACCTCCCACGTCCCGCAGGTGGCCCTGTGTTCATGCTGGGGGCGGGGGGAGGAAAACGGCACCTGCCAGCTCCCTCATTTTTGAAGTCCCCTAACATATCTGCAATCAGTATGAACAGATCTGTCTCCTGTTTCCCCAGCATTGCGTAAACGGCTGTTTTTATGTTGCATCTCCAAGCAGGCTGCTGTGCCTTCAAGGGTGGAAACCCAGCTATCCCTTGCCCAGGGCTGAGTTAGTTGACTTTTAAAGCTCCAGGCTCCAAGTCCCACTGGTTTACAAACTCATAAAACTCAGCTCCTCTGATTTTTAAAGCCAAACCTTATGGGGATTAACCTCCCCCATGCGAGCTCCCTGATACCAGGGCCCATTTCTCTGCCCTCTCCCGAGGCACAGCTGCCTCCATCCCATGGCAGCCTCCCTCTACCTTTCTGACTTTCCTAATCTTTCAGATGCAGTTCCTTCTCTGTGGTTAGTCGTGGAGTCTGTTCTGCCAGTCTTTGGATTGTCCTCCTGTTTATTGACTTGGATGTGGATGATATCTAGTTGTAAATGTGGGACAGGGAGAGCTCAGGGGCCTCCTATGGCACCATCTTCCCAAGCTCCTGATGATAAGCTGTGTTCTTTGCATTTTTTGTATGAGCTAAATGGGGGTAACATGAAGCAGCATTTCATTTATGGTTTTCTTGCTTTCTCCAACTGAGCACCAAATACACTGGTTAGGTAGATGACAAATGGGCTACTCAGAATCTAAAACACTTCTTCATAATGCTATATATTCACGAAATATCCAAATAAGTCGACTGAATATAAAGACAATTCTCTAAATACTGCTTCACCAAAGCTATATTGACTCTATTGAGTATTAGAAGGAAAAAAACCCAATATTATTTTTATAACATTTTTAATAAGCTATCATTTTCTTACATGTACACTAGTAAACTTAAAAAGACAAATATTTACTACCAAATGTTAAATACTGTACAATTTATAAAAAATATAATTTTTAAGAATTTGGAGTAATAAAGGGAAGAAACCTACTTCAAATGGATAAAATAAGAAAATTCTACTTCTCAAGAAATTTAACTAGAAAGACATTTCCCATTTGTCTAAGGGAACACTAAAAACTTTACTGAAGCCAGAGACACACTATTTTTTTTAAGCTTTCATCTACATAGCTTTAAATAAGCCTTAAAAATTATTTTCCAGTACATATACGGCTGCTAAACAGAGTACATGACTGCAGGATTGACTGTGCTAGCATGGGAAATCATAAAGAACAGAGATAAGTCTCTTTCATCTTTGTATCTTCAGCTCTAGCGTAATGCCTAGCTTAAAGTAATGTTTAAGCAATGCTTGTGGCTTTGAACTGAACTGGGAAAATACACATTTCTAACTTTGGTCCAATTTTCATTCCACATTAAGCATTAACACTTGAAGTACCTGAGTAGCAGTCCTGTTCTTTGGCCCTTGACCTTAAACATAGTATGTATGGTAAGCTAACACACATACACTTTCTCCATCAGCCTTCTGACAGGATCCTCAAAACTGAACCATCATGTGACTGAATTTTCTCTTATGCGGTCTGATTCTTTGCCTTGGATAAGTTAGTATCAGTGTGCAAAAGTAATGCATTTTCAGTGCAGGATAAGAATGTGCTTTTGAGTAAGAATGGAATAAAGGCCTTGTTTTTCCATGTTTTAAATAACAGATACATAGCATCTTATATTATGTCATAATTAGCAATTTTTAGACACTGAACATAATACACTGTATTACAATGAAATGTGGTAGGCTTCCATTTTAGGAGCAAAAATAAGTTTCACATGAAAAAAGATTTATTTTAGATTCACATAAAATACATTTAGAATAAATCTAAATTTTTAGCATTTAAACAAACACAGAGGAGCTTCAAGATGTATAGTCTCCATGCTGTCCAAAGAGGAAGTACAAAAAGCTCTTTTATAATTATTGATCATCACCTCGTTGCCTTAAATTTCTAGATTTTCCATTTTCAAGTCTTCTCTTCTTAAAGACTGGGGCCACTCCATCTGCCATGACTCCAAGAGAAGTGACTGTTTTTTCTTTAAATATTACTTTGGGTTGCCCACCAATATCAGGTTCTGAACTTGACACATATTCATTTTCGGTGCTCGGAAGTTCCAAATCTACCTCCTCACTGAAACAAGAAGTAAAAATAAAACCATTATCTGACAGACTTAAGACAAACTTTTACATAACCTCCGAGTCTACTAAAGGCCCAAGATCATCTTTCTAATGACAGTGAGAGGTTAAAAATCATTTCAAAGTAGGCAACTACTTAAAGATACACATTTTATAGTATTATTTAAGATAAAGAATACTTACTTAGGTGGCTACATGTCTGGGAGTTTCGTCTATTTTTTTATTCCTACTGCACAGAGCATGTATCATCTAAGGCAATGTTTGTGCTTATACATGACCAGCAGTACATGTTACAAAGATGGGTAAGTTATTTGTGGAAGCCAATCTTGCCATAAACTGTTGACAAGGACTCCGGGGGCTTACATAGCACAAGGTGAAAACCATAGGATCCCACCACCATCCTATGGTAGGTGACTCTACAGGCCTTTTGCCTAGTACTCTTTTTCTAAGAAGTAGTCCTTCAACCACCCACGTGGTTAGTAAAAATAATTAGCTTACTAGTCTAGACATTAGTACCTTATAAACATGAATCTATGATAGTACCCCACCCTCTCCACAGTTAATTGTTCCCTGAAAGAGCAACTACTTCATGCCACCCCTATCAGTTCTACCCATTAGCTTTTTGACACGGCCAAGAAAGATCATTATGTTTAATTCTGTAGTGGTTAAGAGTATAAAATCTGTGGGGAACTACATCTCCTCCTATTTAAAGGAATTCTGCAATGACTGAGAATATAGTTGGCTCACAGAGAAAAGCAGCAAAGCGGGGGACAGAGAATACTGTCAATGTTTCATTACTCCAGTAACTCCTGAGACTCAGCCCAATTCTTGCCCTACCCATAGCTTGGTAGGTAGAATCTTCCTAAGAACCTCTGAATTATTAACCTTTTTTATTTAAGGTAGCTTAAGTTTCTATCACTTGAAACCAAAAGATAGTATTTGTTATAGACTAACAAATAAACATGGGTTTATTTCTGTGTTCTCTACTCTGTTCCCTTGATCTGTGTCTATTTTTGTGCCAGTACCATACTATTTTGATCACTATAGCTTTGTAGTAGGTCTTGAAATCTGGGGTTGTGATACCTCCAGCTTTAGTCGTCTTTTTTTTTGTAATTAATTTCTTTTCAGTCTAACAGAATTCATTGTTTATGCACCACACCCAGTGCTCCATGCCATATGTGCCCTCCATAATACCCCCACCACCTGGGTCCCCCAACCTCCCAACCCCCGCCCCTTCAAAACCCTCAGATTATTTTTCAGAGTCCATAGTCTCTAATGGTTCATCTCCCCTTCCAATTTCACTCATCTCCTTCTCCTCTCCATCTCCCTATGTCCCTCCACAAATAAGTGAAACCATATGATAATTGTTGGTATTTTGATAGGGATTACACTGTATCTGTAGTAGGTTGCTTTGGGCAGTATAGACATTTTAACAATATTATTTCTCCCAATCCATGATAATGGAGTATCTTTCCATTTGTTTGTGTTGGCTAAGACTTACTAATATATGCCTATTTGGTCCAATTATCTTAAAAGTACATGATAACAAATTTGATTCCCTCAAAGAAAGACTATCTAGAAAGATCTAAAGCAATAGTACTGCAAGATTTTTTTTTATGTCCCATCGTACATATACATGAATAAAAACAAAGGTTTAAAAAAGTAGGTTTCTAGGCATAGTAATTACTTAAAAATAAAAACTTTTTAAAAAAAGTTATCTTGGGGCACCTGGGTGGCTCAGGTGGTTAAGCGTCTCCCTTCAGCTTAGGTCAATATAGTTACAGGGATGTAAGTATATTGATCAAGCCCTGAGTCGAGCTTCCTACTCAGCAGGGAGTCTGCTTCTCCCTCTGCCTCTCACCCTCCTTGTGCTCTCTCTATCTCACATAAATAAAATCTTAAGTAAAAAGTCAGCTCTAGGGGTGCTTGGGTGGCTCGGTTGAGTGGCTGCCTTTAGCTCAGGTCTTGATTCCAGGGTTCTGGGGTCGAGCCCCACATCGGACTCCCTGCTCAGCCAAGAGCATCTCGGGGGAGAGCCTGCTCCTCTCTCTCCCTCTGCCTGCAGCTCTGCTTACTTGTACTTTCTCTCTCTATTTCTCTGTCAAATAAATAAATAAATCTTAAAAAAACCCACCAGCTCTAAACTTAATGCAGGGACTGAACTCACAACCCTGAGATCAAGAGTCGCATGCTTTACCAACTGAGCCAGCCAGGTGTGCTCCTATTTTTTTTTTTTTAATGTAAAAATAGTTAGAAATTCACCAGGATTGCAAACAAAACAAAAACAGAGAATGTTAAGTACAAAAATAACATTTCAAACTAGTAATAGGCAGTTCAAAACTAAAACAAAACTTCTGCTTGAGGAAGAATCTATCTTAGTAGATTATAATGTGATAAACATTTCTTCAAAATCTGATAAGGGAATGCAAAAAATAGGATTCTCACTGGAACAGGTCTTAAATCTGGTTTGTTTTGAAAACATATGCCTTCTAAAACTTTGATTTACTGTATTAAAACTGCATGTTAAAGCCTTTTTGTTTGCTCCGCCTACTTCCCTATTTTCTCTTAGCGTGCCAACAACAGTGCTAGTAGCTAGCAGCCCCTGCAGCTGATGGGAGTATTAACTCTTGGCTTTCTATTCTTTTATTAGAGGAGAGGAAACTGAGGTTTAAAGATATTAAATAACTTGGTCAATCGAACTTATGGAAGTGGCAGAGCTTGAAATAAAATCCAGGTGTGTCAGACTTAAAATTTATATTCTTTCCCCTAGACCAATCTGCCTCCAAGTGAAAGTAATTTTATTAACCAGGAGAGAGATGCTTGATGAATGAAGAATAGTAGAGTTGGTCACTGGAAAAATGACTATGTATTCAAAAAAATTTGATGTGGGAGTCATGTATTTTACTTGAATCTTAGTGCTTTATATTATATTCTGGTAGAGTGATCAAGCTGTAATTTTTTAAATTTTTCCTTTTTTTTTTTTTAAGATTTTATTTATTTATTTGAAGAGAAAAGAAGGGGAAGCCGCAGGCAGAGGAAGAGGGAGAAGCAGGTGCCCCTCAGAGCAGGGAGCTGATGTGGGGCTTGTCCCAGGATCCTGGGATCATGACCCAAGCCAAAGGCAGTCACTTAACCAACTGACCCATCAAGTCACCCCTGTAAGTACTGCTTCTTACGTGGGATTATGGGAAAGATAAGACAGAGAAGGGTTCCATTCTGTGAAATGATGGTTCTAGGAACCAGTGGAGGTTAACAGAAATGGCAGTGAGGCAGGATATATTATGACATATTTAACAGGAAAGAAGTTTGTATTTGAAAGAAAAAGGCAAGAGCCTGCAAGTTAACATCTTCCAGAGAAATGCCTGTTCAAATAATTCTGGGACAGTTACAAAAATAATTACATAAGCACTTCTACAAAACCATAATCATTTCCAAATTCAAAATGCAAGGACTGTAAAGGTTATAGTATCTGAACACAATGTAATAAAGGTAGAACAAACAACCCACCCCCTCCCCAGTGTAGATTTAAAAATGTGAAAATTAATAAAAGGAAACTTCATTTAGAATGGAGTCAGGAGGCCAGCAGGGCAAGCTGTCAAACCCTATTACTCCTCAATTCCAGACCCAACAGGAAAAGAGGGACCTTACACACAGATACCACTTTGCTATCCCAGCAGGAGGAAGAAAGGCTTTCCTCCTCCCCCAGGAACAATCCAGCCAATGAGAGATGGTCACATCTCACTCAGCCAATGGAAAGCCACTATATGTCCACTTGCCAGTTTACTTCAGTGGACTGTTTTGTTTGTAATAGCTTTCCTAACATCCCACTTTTGTCTAGAAAAGGGCATTCCTCGCCTTCTTTCTGCAGATTAGCCTACGTTATTTGTTCTGGACTGGAATCCTCTGCTATTCGTGAGTAAATCCATTTTTGCTGATAAAATAATGGACAGTTTTATTTTTAAGGTTAATACTATTTGGTGATCAGAAATGGGATCCAGTGAAGATCCTCAGCAACTCTGAGGTTGGGTGAGCGAAGACATGATGGTACCTACAGAGCCAAGTGAATCTGCAGCTTACTCTCCAACCCGGGAATTTAAAGGTAGGTTTTCTCCTGGATTTTGAGTGCCATGTTTTGTGTTCAAGCTCCCCAGGCTTCATTTGGGATTGTTTAAAGGCCTTGAGTTTTTCTTGTTTTTACATCTCTAGCAATTACTTCTTTGGCCTTCGGTCTGACTCCTATTAGGACTTGGACTGTTCCTATGCTGGTCTTTGGCCCAACTCCTGTCTAGGTCCAGACTCTGTGCCTACTGAAAGAGTTCTAGCATTCAGTCTGACTCATTTTTGGAACCAGACTGTTACTGCTGAAACTGTGCTGTTTAGAAATTTTCGCTGCTCTAGGGAAAAGTCTCTAAGAAATGGGAGCCCAGTCATCAAAACGCTTGAAGGTGCTCCCTCACCCCCAACGTCCTCTACACCTTTCTGGAATGTTTTGTTTAAAATCTATCATCCCTATGCATCCATATTTATAACTAAATAGATCAACTTAACCAAAAGTAAATCTGAACTTCAGTGGCATTATGGGGAACTCTGAAATCCCCAAACCTGTTTCATTCAAATTTAAATTGGAAGGCTATGACTGGGAAGGGGAGAGCCAAGATGGTGGAACAGTAGGAGTCCTTAATTTTGTCTGGTCCCAGAAATTCAGCTAGATAGTTATCGAACCATTCTGAATACCTACAAACTCAACAGGAGATTGAAGAAAAGAATAGCAACAATTCTATGAACAGAAAATCAACCACTCTCTGGAAGGCAGGACATGTGGAGAGATGAATCTGAGGTGATATTTGGGAAGATAGACTGTGGGGGGAGGGAGCCTCTGTGAGCCAACTACCGGCAAGTGATAGAGCAGCAGAGGACAAAAATCAGAACTTTTAGAAGTCTGCTCCACAGAGGAACACTGCTCCAGTGCCTAAGCAAGGGGTGGGACCCTTGGGGGAACAGTGTGGTCTCAGGACCCTCAGGGTCACAGAAAGACCAGGGGTACTTGAGTGTGCCAGAGCTCCCAAGTATTGTTTTTTTTTTTTAAAGATTTTATTTATTTGTCAGAGAGACAGAGGGAGCGAGAGTGAGCACAGGCAGACAGAATGGCAGGCAGAGACAGAGGGAGAAGCAGGCTCCCTGCCGAGCAAGGAGCCTGATGTGGGACTCGATCCCAGGACGCTGGGATCATGACCTGAGCTGAAGGCAGCTGCTTAACCAACTGAGCCACCCAGGCATCCCCAGAGCTCCCAAGTATTGAAGTCAGGAAGCCGGCTGCAAAGACAGACCTGAGAAGTGGGCTTTTGGCTCCAGGATGCCATAAATTGATCTGTGGCACAGTTGGGCCACTACTCTTTAAGCAGGGACCCCACAAGTGGCACATCTGGGGAGATTTCCCCTTCCTCGCCGGGAAGGAGTGGCATGGGAGTGCACCACGGCAATCTGCTGGCTTTGGAAACTCCAAATGGGGTCGTGTGCCAGAGACAGAAATGCTCGGTCACAGGCCGGGTGAGCATGGAGTGTGGCTGGAGACCAGGAAGACAGGAGTAACTGACTGCTTTTCTCTGAGGGCTCACTAAGAGGGACCTTGAATTCTGAGCTCCTCTGGGGCCAGAGACTGGGAGGCTGTCATTTTCATTCCCGTCCTCCAAAGCTGTGCAGAAAGCCTCCAGGGAGCAAACCTAAGCAGATTACTTAGCCTGGCCCCCGACAAGGGTGGTGCAATTCCACCTGGGGCAGACATTTGAAAATCACTGCAACAGGCCCCTCCCACAGAATATCAGCAAGAACATCCAGCCAAGACCAAGTTTACCAATCAATAAGAACTGCAAAATTCCAGTGCTGGGGAATACAGCACATAGAATTCATGGTTTTCCCATGATTCTTTAGTCTTTCAAAGTTAATTTTTCTAATTTTAATTTTTTTTCCTATTTTTTTTCTTTGAATTTTTCTTCCTTCGTCAACCAACCTCTTATTTTCTAATATTTAAAAATCTTTTTAAATTTTCATTTTTACAGTCACTCTATCCTTTCATTAATTTAACCACATTTTTTGTATATATATATAAATTTTTCTTTCTTTAAAATTTTGGGATACAGTTTCTTCTAACAGACTAAAATACACCCTAAATCTAGTGTATGGCTTTGTTCTAGTCTGGCCTAATCACATTTTAAAAAGATCTTTTTTCAACCAACTTATCAGTTCCTTTTAAAAAATCTTTTTAAATTTTCATCTTTACAGTCACATTCCATCCCTCCATCATATTTACCCTTATTTTTGTATATATGTATGTTTCTCTTTCTTTAAAATTATGGGAGGCAGTTTCTTCTAACAGACCAAAATACCCAAAATCTAGTGTGTGGTTCTGTTCTATTCACCAGTCTAATCATATTCTTTTTTTTCTCCCATTTCCCCCTGCTTTTAGGTCTCTTCTGATTTGTTTAGATAATATTTTTCTGGGGCCGTTGTTACCATTTTAGCATTTTGTTCTCTCACTCATCTATTCTTCTCTGGACAAAATGACAAAACGGAAAAACTCAACTCAAAAAAAAAAAAAAAAAAGAACAGGACGCAGTACTGAATGCCAGGGACCTATTAATACAGACATTGGTAAGATCTCAGAACTAGAGTTCAGAATGACAATTATAAAGATACTAGCTGGGTTTCAAAAAAGCATAGAAGATACTAGAGAATCACTTTCTGGAGAAATAAAAGAAGTAAAATCTAACCAAGTTGAAATTAAAAAGGCTATTAATGAGTTCCAATAAAAAAAAATGGAGGCTCTAACCGCTGAGATAAATGAGGCAGAAGAGAGAATTAGTGATATAGAAGACCAAATGATGGAGAATAAAAAAGCTGAGAAAAAGAGAGACAAACAACTACTGGATCATGAGGGGAGAATTCGAGAGATAAGTGATACCATAAGATGAAACAATATTAGAATAATTGGGATCCCAGAGGAAGAAGAAAGAGAGAGGGAGGCAGAAGGTATATTGGAGCAAATTATAGTGGAGAACTTCCCTAATTTGGGGAAGGAAACAGGCATCAAAATCCAGGAGGCACAATGAACCCCCACCCCCAAAATCAGTAAATATAGGTCAACACCCGTCATCTAATATTAAAACTTACAAGTCTCAGGGTCAGAGAGAAAATTTTGAAAGCAGCTAGGGACAAGAGGTCCCGACCTATAACATTAGAAACATTAGACTAGCAGCAGACCTATCCACAGAGACCTGACAGGCCAGAAAGTATTGGCATGATATATTCAGAGTACTAATCGAGAAAAACATGCAGCATGAATACTATATACAGCTAGGCTGTCATTGAAAATAGAAGGAGAGATAAAAATCTTCCAGGACAAACAAAAACTGAAAGAATTTGCAAATACTAAACCAGCCCTACAGGAAATATTGAAAGGGGTCGTCTAAGCAAAGAGAGAGCCTAAAAGGAACATAAACCAGAAAGAGAGACAATATACAGTAACAGTCACCTTACAGACAATATATTCACCTTACAGGCACTATATTCATACCTTTCAATAATCATCCTGAATGTAAATGGGCTAAATGCTCCAAAGAGACACAGGGTATCAAATTGGATAAAAAAAATAAGACCCAACCATATGCTGTCCGCAAGAGACTCATTTTAGACCCAAAGACACCTCCATATTTTAAAGTGAGGGAGTGGAAAACCATTTACCATGATAATAGACATCAAAAGAAAACTGGCATCAAAAGAAAATAAGGCAATCCTTATTATCAGACAAATTAGATTTTAAACCAAAAACTATAATAAGAAATGAGGAAGGATACTAGATCATACTTAAAGGGTCTGTCCAGCAAGAAGATCTAACAATTTTAAATATCTATGCCTCTAACATGGGCGCAGCCAATTATATAAACCAATTAAGAACAAAATCAAAGAAACACATCGACAGTAATAGTAGGGGACTTTAACATCCCCATCACCAAAATGGACAGAGCACCTACGCAGAAGAGCAACAAGAAAATCAGGGCTTTAAATGACACACTGGACTAGATGGACTTCATAGATATATTCAGATCATTCCATCCCAAAGCAAGAGAACACATTCTTCTCTAGTATACATGGAACACTCTCCAGAACAGATCACATCCTGAGTCACAAATTAGGTCCCAACTGATGCCAAAAGATTGGGATCATTCCTTGCGTATTTTTGGACCACAATGCTTTGAAGCTAGAACTCAATCAGAAAGGGTAAGTTAGAAAGAACTCAAATACATGGAAGCTCAAGAGCATCCTACTAAAGAATGAATGGGTCAACCAGGAAATTAAAGAAGAATTTTAAAAATTCATGGAAACAAATGAAAATGAAAACACAACTGTTCAAAATCTTTGAGATGCAGCAAAGGCAGTCCTAAGAGGAAAGTATATAGCAATACAAGCCTTTCTCAAGAAACAAGAAAGGTCTCAAATACACAACCTAACCCTACACCTAAAGGAGGTGGAAAGAACAGCAAGTAAAGACTAAATCCAGCAGGAGAAGAAAAATAATAAAGATCAGAACAGAAATCAATGAAATAAAAACCAAAAGAACAGTAGAACAGAACTAAGAGCTGGTTCTTTGAAAGAATTAGTAAGTTTGATAAACCCCTGACCAGACTTATCAAAAAGGAAAGAGCAAGGACCAAAATAAATAAAATCATGAATGAAAGATCACAACTAACACCAAAGAAATACAAACAGTTATAAGAACATATTATGAGCAAACTATATGCCAACAAATTAGATAATCTGGAAGAGGGGCACCTGGGTGGTTCAGTGGGTAAAGCCTCTGCCGTCGGCTCAGGCCATGATCTCAAGGTCCTGGGATCAAGCCCTGCATTGAGCTCTCAGCAGGGAGCCTGCTTCCCCCCTCCCGCCTGTCTCTCTGCCTACTTGTGATCTCTCTGTCAAATAAAAAAATAAAAATCTTAAAAAAAAAAAAACACAACACAAAAGATAATCTGGAAGAAATGGATGCATTCCTAGAGAAGTATAAACTACCAAAATTGAACCAAGGAGAAACAGAAAACCTGAACAGACCCATAACCAGTAAGGAAATTGAAGCAGTAATTAAAAATCTCCCAACAAGAAGAGCCCAGGGCCAGATGGCTTCCCAGGGGAATCCTACCAAATTATTTAAGAAAAATTAATACCTATTCTCCTGAAACTGTTCCAAAAAAAATCAAAATGGAAGGAAAACTTCCAAACTCATTTTATGAGGTCAGCATTAATTGATCCCAAAACCAAAGACCCCATCAAAAAGGAGAATTACCAATATCCCTGATGAACATGGATGCAAAAATTCTCAACAGTAGCCAATAGGATCCAGTAGTAAAAAGGATTATTCACCATGACCAAGTGGGATTTATTCTTGGGCTGCAAGGGTGGTTCAATATCCACGAATCAATCAGTGTGACACAATACATTAATAGAACAAAGAACAAGAAACATAGAATGCTCTCAATAGATGCAGAAAAGGCATTTGATAAAGTACACCATCCTTTCTTGAATAAAACTTTTCAGTATAGGGATAGAGGGTACATACCTCAATAGCATAAAAGCCATCTATGAAAAACCCACAGTCAATATAATTTGTTGTATGGACATTTTAACAAGAGTTGTTCTTCAAATCCATGAGAAATGGAGTATCTTTCCATTTGCGTTATCTTTAGCTTTTTTAATCAGTGTTTTCAGTTTTCAGAGTTTAGATCTTTTACCTCCCTGGTTTATTATTATTATTATTATTATTTAAGTGGGCTCCATAACCAACATTGAACTTGAATTTATGACCCTGAGATCAAGAGTCACAAGCTCCACTGACTGAGCCAGGTAGGGGCTCTGGATTTCTGTATATTGATTTTTGTATTCTGTAACCGTACTGAATTGATCAGTTCTAGCACTTTTCTGGTGGCCTTTGGGGTTTTCCATATATAGTATCAAGTCATCTGTCAGTAGCAAATGTTTTACTTCTTCCTTACCGATTCGGATGTTTTTTGTTTTTTGTTTTTGTGGCTAGGACTTCCAATAGTATGTTGACTAGAAGTGGTGAGAGTGGACAACCTTGTCATATTCCTGATCTTCAGGGAAAAGCTCAGTTTTTTTACCATTAAGTACAATGTTCTCCTTGGGTTTTTTCATATATGGCCTTTATCTTGTTGAAGTAGGTTTCCTCTAAAACTACTTTGTTGAGGTTTTTATCATGAATGAATATTGTAATTTGTTAAAATGCTTTTCCTGCATCTATTGAAATGATCAGATGCTTTTCATCATTTCAGTTGTTTATGTGATGTGTCATTTTGAGTGATTTGGGAATACAGAATCACCCTTGCATCCCGGAATAAATCCCACTTGATTGTGAATGATTTATTTTTTAAAGATTTTACTTATTTATTTGACAGACAAAGCGAAAAAGGGAACACAAGCAGAGGAGTGGGAGAGGGAGAAGCAGGCTTCCCGCTAAGCAGGGAGTCCAATTTGGGGCTCAATCCCAGGAACCTTTATGACTTGAGCTGAAGGCAGGCGCTTAACAACTGAGCCACCCAGGCACCCTGAATGATTTATTTTAAATGTGTTGATGGATTCAGTTTGCTAATATTTTGTTGTAGATTTTGCATTTATGTTCATTAGGATATATATATGTTCACCAGATGTTCTTTTTTTCTGTAGTGTCTTTATCTGGTTTTAGAATCAGGGAAATTCTGGCCTCATGGAATGCATATGGAACCTTTTCTTCATCTTCTGATTTTTTGAATAGTTTGAGAAAACTAGGTATTAACTTTTTTTTTTTTTTTAAGATTTATTTATTTGACAGAGCATGTGTGCAGCAGAGGGAGAGGGAGAAGCAAGGAACCCCATGTGGGACTTGATCCCAGGACCCTGTAATCATGACCTGAGCTGAAGGCAGATGACTAACCAAAAGAGCCACGTACGCACCCTAGGTATTAATTCTTTAAATGTTGTTAGAATTCACCTGTGAAGCTGGTCCTGAACTTTTGTTTATGGGGAGTATTTTGATTACTGATTCAATTTCATTGCTTGTATTTGGTCTGTTTAAATTTTCTATTACTTCCTGATAGTTTTGGGAGGTTAAATGTTTCTAGAAATTTGTTTTGTTTTGTTTTTTAGGATGTACAATTTGTTGGCATATAATTTTTCATAATATTTCCTCATAATCCTTTATATTTCTGTGGTGTTGGTTACTTTTCCTCTTTGCTTATTTTGTTTGAGTTTTTTTTTTTGACAAGTCTGGGTCATTTATTAATTTTGTTGATCTTCTCAAAAGAACTGGCTCCAGGTATCATTAATCTGTTTTACTGTATTCTTAGTTACTATTTCATTTATTTCTGCTCTAATACTTATAATTACTTCCTTGTACTGGTTTGGGTTTTGTTCTTCTTTTTCTAGCTCCTTTAAATAAGGTTAGGTGGTTTGAGATTTTTCTTGCTTCTTGAGGTAGCCCTATGCTGCTAACAACTTCTCTCTTAGAATAGCTTTAGTGACACCACAAAGATTTCAGACTAATACCTGTTTTTACTTATTTCCATGTAAGTTTTTATGTCCTCTTTGATTTCTTGGTTGACCCATTCATTGTTTAGTAGCACGTTATTTAGCCTCCATGTATTTGTCCTCTTCCAGATTTTTTAACTTTTAAAAAATTTTTTAAATGTTTTGAGACAGAAAGTGAGTGCATGCACAAGCAGGAGAGAGGGGCAGAGGGAGAGAAGCAGACGACTCATTGAGCAGGGAGCCTGATGCAGGGCTCAATTCAAGGACCTCAAGATCATGAACTGAGCTGAAGGCAGATGCTTAACCAACTGAACCACCCAGGAGCCCAGTCTTTCCAGACTTCCTGTGGATGCATAGTGTTGTGTTCAAAAAAGATGAATGGTATGACTTCGATTTTTTGCTATTTGTTGAGACTTGTTTTGTGGCCTAATATCTGATCTGTGCTGGAGACCTATGCGCACTTGAAAAGAATGTATGTTTTGCTGTTTTAGGATGGAACGTTCTGAATGTATGTTAGATCCATTTGGCCAACATGTCATTCAAAGCCACTGTCTCTGGTTGATATTTTGTTTGGATGATTGATCAGTGTGAGTGGGGTGTTAAAGTCCCCTATTACTGCATTACTATTGATCAGTTCCTTTATGTCTGTTATTAACTGTTTTATGTATTTGGGTGCTCCTATGTTGGGTGCATAAATATTTGCAACAGCTTTATCTTCTTATTGGATCATCCCCTTTATTAACATATAATATCCTTCTTTGTCTCTTATTACTTTTTAAAAAAATTTATTTATTTTTCTCTTCACAGGGAGAGACACAGCAAGAGAGGGAACACAATGAGGGGGAGCAGGAGAGGGAAAAGCAGGCTTCCCATGGAGCAGGGAGACTGATGAGCGGTTTGATCCTAGGACTCTTGGATCATGACCTGAGCCAAAGGCAGCCAATTAACAGCTGAGCCACCCAGGTACCCCTAAAGTCTATTTTTTTTCTAAAAGAAGGTATATTTTGTCTAAGTATTGCCACCTGGGCTTTCTTTTGACATCCATTTGCATGACAGACGTTTTTCCCTCTCCTTATGTTCATTTAGAAAGTGTTTTTAGGTCTGAAATGAATGCCCTGTAGGCAGCATATGGATGGGTCTTACTTTTTATCCATTCTAACATTCTTTGTCTTTTGACTGGAGTCTTCAGTCCATATGCATTCAAAGTAATTACCACAATTTATTTATTGCGATTTTGTTCCTTTCTTCTCTTTTTCTCTTCTCTGATTAGTTGGCCTAAGTGATCTACTTGGGTTCCTTTCTCTTTATTCTTTGACTATCTGTTACTGGTTTTTGAATTGTGGTTACCATTAGGTTTGTAAATAACATTTTTAGCATACAACAGTTTATATGAAGTTGATGGTCACTTAAATTTGAACCCATTCTTTACCCTTCTCCTTCCCCCCACATTCGAGATATATGGTTTCATGATTTATATCCTTTTACTTTGTGAATCCCGTTATCGATTTTATAGATACACTGCTTTTGTGGTTCCTACTTTTCTTACTACACTTATGAACTGTCTTTCCACTCAAAGAGTCCCTTTTAACATTTCTTGTAGGACTAGTTTAGTGGTCATGAATTCTTTACCTTTTATTTGTCTGGCAAACTCTTCATCTCTGGGATGCCTATTTTAAACAGTACCTTGAGGCTTCCTGATGTTTTCAGGATTCGGAGTTTGCGTTTTTGCAAAATCCTATTTCTGAATCAACTGAGGCAAACAAACAACTGAAAGGCATCAAAATGGCTTCTGAGGCCTTTTTCTCCCCACCTTCGTCTGCACCCATCTTGTACTCAGTCCCCAACTCTGGCACCATTTTTGTCTATTCTCTCTGAACTTGCCTTTTCTACTAATCTCTCTGCTGCTCCCTCCTCTCCTGAACTGACTAAAACCTGCTTCTTTAAGTCTTTTAAGGACTAAATAAACCTCAAGTTCCTTATGTTTGGTGTACTAAGGCTGAATTATGAGCCATAGTTATAGTTCCCTGAAGTGACTGAGGACTCTCAGTAAGTCTGCTGAAGAATTTAACACAGTTTATCAAACTTACCACTTGGGTTTCTCAGATCTATATCCGTTATTCCATGTGCTTTAAGAAACAGGGCAAACACTGCATAACACTAGCTAGAGAACATCCTGAAAAATAAAACTCTAACTAGAACACTTGTTGGAAATCTCCACTGAGCAATTACAGTTGCTTTTCCTAAAGTCCATTGTCTGAAACAAAATTTAGGTTTGTACACAAAAGCTTGATGAACCTGTTCATGTTGATTACGAGGGACTCCAAAATGTCTTTAAAGAAAATTATGATCTTTCTTTAGACGCTGAATCTACCCAGGTAGCATTCAACTTTGTGTTTATTAATGTTCCAAACTGGGAAATTTCTCCTTTAGTTTAAAACGACCAGGATAAAAGGACAAACTGCCCACTCCAGATTTAGTTACTATGGCAAACCAGCCTGCCTGCATCCTAGATGAGTCACCTAAAAGACAGACTGCTAAAAGTATCAATTTTCAACTCTGGCAAATGAAGGCCCCTAAACACAAAACAAAAAAAAACCAACCCCAGTTTCTGCTATTACTGCAAAGAGCCCGGGCAGCTGGGCAGAGGGGTGGAGAAGGGAGGCTGTTATAAATGTAAGCTCTCCAGGCACTTTCAGCCCTCTAGTCAGTCTTTCTAATGACCTCCTAATTCCCAATGATGGGGCTCTGAGGAACTGCAGGGGCTCTTTCCTCTTAATCATTTCGGGGAAATCACTCTCCAGATTGGGAACAAATCTCTCTCTCCAAATTGACACAAGCGCTACTCTCTGTCATCCAGCCCACAGCGACCAAGCTGCCCCTGCCCTGGAGTAATAAAATGGCTCAGACAGCGGAGATCTCTAATAAACCTCAAAACGTTCCTGTTTCTGAATCTATTTCCTTTTGTTTAGGCTCTTTTCCTCTTAGTTATTGGACTCTATTCATTTATTGGGCCTAAATTTCTTAGAAATTCTGGCATGAGATGCTTTTCTTCCTCCCAAAGAGGGAAATAATTCTAGAATTTGAGAGTAGTAATCAAAATAGTCAACCAGGGCAATTAGATGACCTTTGACGTCTTCTATTTGTTCCTACTGAATCAGCTACCATCCTCTATACAGCTCCTCAAATGATACTGGGAGAATCCACAGTGCACCTTCCTTTAAAATTCAAATAGAGTCCTCAAAACTTCATCCCATAATTAATCAATACTCTATAAGTAAAGAAGCCCTTTCAGGTGTCAAACGCATAATATAAGATTACAGGGCCCAGGGCCTCACTATCCCCCTTCCCTAGTTCCTGTAATATGTATTTTACCTGGGAGCAAACCCAGTGGCTGAGGATGGAGGTTCTTCCAGTATCTCCAAGCAATAAATAACATTGCTGTTCCTCTCTTGGCACCCTCCTGGTCCTAACCCCCATATGCTACTGATATCCATTTCCAATGAAAGGAAATTTTTCATTGTAATTGATGTACGCAGTGCATTTTTAGTGTTCTAGTTGATAGGGAGAGCCACTGTCTTTTTGTTTTCATTTGGAAAGAAAAGAAGTACATGGAAGAACACCTGGACAGTACTTCCCCAGGGTTTCAGACAGTCCTTCCTTTTCACAAACCTTTGAAGTTGATCTGGATATCAGGTTTTCTGTAGATTCTAATTTCTAAAATGTAGATGATATGCTTCATTGCTTCCCTTTTCAAATCTCTTCATAAGAAGATAGAGATCCACCTGTTAAAACTTTTGGCCTTAAAAAATAGACGTACAGGGGTGCCTGGGTGGCTCAGTGGTTTAAAACCTCTGCCTTCAGCTCAGGTCATGATCCCAGGATCCTGGCATCGAGCCCCGCATCTGGCTCTCTGCTCAGCAGGAAGCTTGCCTCCTCCTCTCTCTCTGCCTGTCTTTTTGCCTACTTGTGATCTCTGTCAAATAAATAAATAAATATTAAAAAAAAAATAAAAAATAAAAAAGAGACGTACAATCTCCAAAGAGAAATTGCAGTTTGCTCAAACTCAGGTTGGACACGTAGGGTACCTGACCTCAGAGCAAGGACTACATCTGGATCCAGAAAGACTTCAAGGCATCCTGAATTTCCCCAAACACAAAAGTAAGTACCAGGTAAAAAGCTTTCTTGGACTGGCTGGCTACTGTCAAAACTGAACTCCAAACTTCTCTATACTGGCTCAACTTTTATATGCCTTATTTTAAAAAATGGCAAACATAACCCCGTTATTTGGAAAGACGGATACACAGCCTTTGAGAACTTAAAGCCTAATAAATAATAACTCCCCTTGCTCTTGGACATCGTCGCTATCAACTTCCTTTTTTTCCTTTGAATGTAAGAAGGAACAGAATGCCCTTGGAGTACTGACCCCAGAATATGAGAACCATCATGGACCCACAGGCTGTCAAAGCCAACAACTAGATGCTGTGGCACAGGGATATCCTCCCCTAGCCTCAGAGTCATTTCTGCCACTGCCTTTTTAGTTAAGGCCACTGAAGAAATAGAGGATTCCCTTTAAGAATCCTTGTGCCCCATGCAGCAGAAGCCATTCTGAATTCTCCTCTTACTCTTGCTCACCTCCTATGAAATCGTTATGCGAACTGCTCCTCATGTAACTCTCACCGCAGTTAGACCCTGCTATTCTCCCCTCCTTCACGGATGAAACCTCTCATGACTGCTTAATGTTGACAGCTCACCTTTTGACTCCCTGTGACAATTTACAAGAAACTCCTTTAACCAATGCAGATTTTTCATGGTTTACTGATGTTCTTATTTAAAGGGTAAGAACGGTAACAAATGTGCTTAGCATGTTATTGCATACTCCTTTTGAAGTCCCTGAGGCGGCACCTTTAACTACTTGAGCCCAAGAGGCTGAATTACACATCCTTACTTGAGCTTGTATTTTAACCAAGGGTAAAGCTACACACATTTATACTGACAGTTGGTATACCTTGGGGAGAGCTCATGACTTAGGAATATTATGAAAACAAGGTGTCCTTACTTCAAACGAGAATAAAAATGACTTATATGTCCAAAATGTATTAGACGTCATAGTTTTGCCAGTGGCTGTAACTATTATTAAGGTTCCTAGGCATTCCAGACTTAATACCCTGGAGGCCAAAGGGAACCACCTAACTGATATTTTGGCCAAAAATGCTGCAGGAGATCAACAGACAAACCTCTGTCAAAGTCCACAGAGATGTTCTCCCAAATATAATTTGGGAAAACTGACAAGTCATATCTAATAGTTGGCCCCAAGCAAACAGAAACAGTATCTGAAATGTAGTAATTGTTGGCTCAATAAAAAGAAAACTCTGGTTTGGACCAAATAACAATGTGGCCTTACCAGTAATACTAAGATTCCCAATACTTACCTCTGTACATGTATTTAACCTGTGGTCTACTGATAAAATAATAGCATTCATCAACTGATACTGGTGAGGGAAGTTAGTAAGGCTGCAAAAAGTGTGTACCTCACTGGTCCCACCTGTCCAAAGTATATTCCACAGAAACCTGCTTGGAAAAATGGATTTCATACAACTTATGCCTCTCGTGGATAAATATTTTAGTCATGGTTTGTATGTTTTCTCACTGGACTAAAGCCTTCCTTTGCAGACAGGGCAATAATGCTTTCACGGCTAAAACACTGTTAGAAAAGATTATCCCTACCTGGGAACCCTCTCAAATTTCACAGTGACTGGGGAACCCTTTTTCCTAGCCAGGTGCTTTGAAAAGTGTATGCTGTTTGTCCAGTTTTACAACACTTTCATTGCATATGTCCTTAATCCACACTTAATCACATGCAGTAATGGCACTATTAGGACACAACTCGTACAACTGGTAGAGACCCTCCAAAAACCTTGACCGGAAGCATTGCCACTGGTCCTAAATCTCAGATTTACCTGGTTTGGAACTCACAGACTCTCACCCTCTGAGAGAGTCACAGGATGCCCAATGTACTTGGCCCCTGCCTCCTCTGACCCACAGTAATAAAAGAAGATCTATTTCAAAAGTATAAAGATGTAATTGCTTCTGTCAAAAGTAACCATGTTGTGGCATGTTTTTCATAGTGCACTCTGGGGGTGACAATGACCTTAAGTATTACACCTTGCAACACAAGGATTTTTTGGTTGGAAAAGGCATCTCCAAAATCCTTACTACCTCACTAGAAAGTCTCTTATCAGGAACTGCAAACCAACCCTTGTGTCTCCCAAACTCCAAGGAAGACTCTTGGTTCATGTAACATATCTAAAGAAAGCATAAAACCCTGACTGCACCTGCACATCATGTAGTGACCTGAAAGTACAGATTTCCTGGAACTGAAGCAGATAACCTCTGATGACATGCTTTCCCAAGATATCTGGACTAGGCCATATGCCTTTTTTCTCACTCTTCTCTCTCATGGAAAGACAAAGTATTCATCTGCATTTCCCAATCCCTCAGGAAAAAAACCCTCTTCTTTGGATCATGGTCTTTAGGAAACATCCGTATGATCCCAAAACAAATGAATTTTTCACTGATTTTTCTGAAGGGTTAGAGGATTTGGGGCGCCTGGGCAGCTCAGTAGGTTAAGCCTCTGCCTTTGGCCCAGGTCATGATCCCAGGGTTCTGGGATCAAGCCCCGCATCAGGCTCTCTGCTCAGTGGGGAGCCTGCTTCCCCCTCTCTCTCTGCCTGCCTCTCTGCCTACTTGTGATCTCTCTCTTGATCAAATAAATGAATAAAAAAAATCTTAAAGAAAAAAAAAAGATTCAGAATTCACAAAAAGTTTTATTTCATCTGAACTATTAACGGACTTTGGATTCTTGTCCAAAATAACAGTTTCTGACTTTGCAAACATACTGGCTGTATTAGTTTTTTTTTTTTTTTTTTTAAGATTTTGTTTATCTTAGAGCAAGTGAGCACCCGCATGCATGTGTGAGTAGGGCAAGAGCCAGAGGGGGTGGGAGAGAGAGTGAGGATCTGAAGCAAACTCTGCACTAAGCCTGACATGGGGCTCGATCTCACAACCGTGAGATCATGACCTGAGGCAAAACCAAGAGTTGGGACACTTAACCAACTGAGCCACCCAGCTGCTTCCTGACTGAATAATTAATAGCACAAGTTGGTTCTAAACACTTCTTTCTGAGATAATACTATTTTAAAAACAATCTTTCAAGTTTTACTGTTTTGCAAAAAGTTCACCAGCTATTGCTTCATGATTATACCTGCACTGTATCTTCCAAAATGCACTCAGTTAATTCCTTCGGTGTGTGTCTGTAGTATCTACTATTCTGTTTTCATTGTTGTTTTAAGTGGGGACTTTCAGAAAGGAGACAAACATGACTCCAGGTTTGCCTTCACAGGGAGAACTTTTCTCCCCTATGTTGGAGTAAGTGCTAATAAGTATTTCAGCTGGCTACTTTCAGACTAAGAGTCCTCGCTTGGAATCTGGTTTAGAAACATCATACAATTTGAAATTGTTACTTCTGTTTTGCAGAAGTTATTTTAAGTTTTATACATATATTTTGTCTGCACTTAAACAAAATGGACCTAATAAAATGATGCTGGCCCATCCAACACAATCTCAAGAAGATTAGTGTGAGCACCTTAGAGTTTCTCCCTCTTAATCTTTCTTGCTACTCAAAGGCGGCTTTAAGTGGTTTCTAACTGCAATGCACATTCTTTCTGATATTGCATATGACAACCAGGAAAGGTCCTTCCAGGCACTGAGGGATAAAACCACCAAATATGGAAAACCTGACTTCATCAGAAATACTTTCAAAGAAACTTCATCAAAAGGGAGAAATGTGGAGGGTTGGCTAGGAAGATGGTGAAGTAGGACCTTAAGCTCACCTTGTCCCACAGATACAAGTATACCACTCACTTCACTGTAAATAACCCAGAAAATGATCCTGAAGACTGGAAGAACAAACTCCATAACTAAAGGTAGAGAGGAGGCCACAATGAAGAAAGTGGGCAAAGATGCGGTGTGGGAGTGAAATGGATTGTGCCTGTCTGTGATGGGGAGAAGGGTAAAAAACTAGACTTTCACACCAAGCAGCCCATGAATGGGGAGAACAAATCCCTGCAACATTTGCCTTTGGAAGTGAGAGGAGTTGAATTTTTGAGTTCTTACACCCAGTGAGACTTAAAGCCTAGAATTTTAAAAATCAGAGGGCCTGGCTCTGGGAGAGTGCAGAGAATATTAAGAAGCTGAGTTCACACCCTTAAAGAGACAGCACAACCAGCAACACAAGGACATACAGCACAGAACCAGCAGGGTTTTTTTTTTTTTTTTCTTTTTTAAAGATTTTATTTATTTGACAGAGAGATCACAAGCAGGCAGAGAGGCAGACAGAGAGAGAGGAGGAAGCAGGCTCCCTGCTGAGCAGAGAGCCCGATGCGGGGCTCGATCCCAGGACCCTGAGATCATGACCTGAGCCGAAGGCAGTGGCTTAACCCACTGAGCCACCCAGGCGCCCCCGAACCAGCAGTTTGAAAAACACCAAAAGCAGACAGAAGGGAGAGTGATTTGTTCATTTCAGAGTGTGGCCTGGAGACACAGGGCTCCTCCAGGAACAAAGGAGTGGCAGGTGCCATTTCCCTCCCTAGCCTCCCCCCGCCCCCATAAACAATGGCCACCTGTGGGAATGAGTGAAGCCAAGACTCATTACCTAAATTGCGTTCACCAAGACCTGCTGTCAAACCCCCAACCCTATGCTTCTGTGGATCTCCCTTCCTAGTCACAGTTGCTTCAGTACCAGAGCTGCAGATCCCTTCCCTGAGAACTATGGCGCAAACCCTGCCAACACATCTCCTAACCTGCATGTTTTGTGAAACCTCATTCCCTGTGAGGGGGCAGGTCTCATTTTGCAAGCAGACCACTGCACACTTTGTTAAAATGCACCCCTCACCCCTGCTGCAGACCAAACAATAGGCAAAGAGAATCTCTGCAGACAACTGGACTGAAAGCCAAAGAAGTCACGCCTCAACAGCAGAGAACATACATACGCAGCAGAGACTTCACGAAGTTCCAGGCCCTGGGGAACAGGGGACACTGCACTGCAGGGCCCTATAGGACTTCTCCCTCATAAGACTATTAGTGTTAAAAGCACAAAGTAGTTGACCTTCCAACACATAGAAACAGACACAGAAAGTCAGACAAAATGAGAAGACAGAAAAATATTTCCCACATGAAAGAACAGAGCCAAACCATAGCAAGAGAGCTAAGCAAAATGGAGAGAATATGCCAGACAGAGAATTTAAAGTAATGATCACAAAGATACTCTCAATGGACTTGGGAAGAGTGGAGAATATCAGTGAGACCCTTAACACAAAAATAAAAAAGAACCAGAGATCAAGAACATGATAAATGTAATTAAAAATACATCTGATGGAATGAACTGCAGGCTAAATGAAGCAGAGGAACAAATTAATGACCCTGAAGACAGAGTAATAGAAGGTAAGTTGAGAAAAGGAAAAGAAAGAAAATCATGCAAATTAAGAACAGTCTTTTAGGGAACTCAGATTCCATCAAGTGTAGTAACATTCACATTATAGCTATCTCAGAAGAAAAACAGAAGAGGGGGCAGAAAATTTACCTGAAAAAATAATAGTTGAAAAATTACCTAACCTGGGGAAGGAAACACATCCAGATCCAGGAGGAACAGAGATCTACCCAAAAATTCAACCCAAGGAGGTCTACACACCAAGACACATAATAATTAAAATGGCAAAAAGTAGCAATAAGGAAAAAAAAAGAAAGCAAGTAGCAAAAGAAAAGAAAACAGTTACATACAAGGGAAACTCCTTGTATGGCTATCAGTGGATTTTCAACAGAAACTTTCCAGGTCAGAAGAGAGTGATATGATATATTCAAAGTGCTAAAAGGGAAAGACCTGCAGTCAAGAATACTCTATCCAACAAGGCTACTGTTTAGAACAGAAGGAAAGACAATTTTTCAGTCAAAAACAAAGTTCATGGCCACTAAAACAACCGTACAGGAAGTATTCAAGGAGCCTCTCTGGCTGGAAAGGAAAGACCATATAAGTGAGAGTGTAAAAAAAATTTTTTTTCCTGTAAAAATCAGTCAAAGGATTAATAAAATAAAGAGATGACTATGACACCATACACTTAAATGTAGAGAGAGGAATAAAGAACGGGTTCAAATTTAAGTGACCAATAACTTAATACAGACTATATGCAGAAGATGTTATATACAAACTGGAAAGTAACCACACATCAAAAACCAGTAATAGATATGCAAAGAATACAGAGAAAGGGATTCCAGTACTTTACTAAAGAAAGCCAATAAATATGATAGAGACCAGGAAAAGAATCAAACTCTTTAAAACCAACCACAACACACGTAATGAAATGACAATAAATACATACCTACCAATAATTACTCTGAATATTAATGGACTAAATGCTCCAATCAAAAGACATAGGGTGACAGGGTAGATTAAAAAAAAAAAAAACAAAAACAAAACCAAAAACAAAATCCATCAATATGCTGCTTACAAGAGACTCAGTTTAGCCCAAGACACCTGCAGAATGTACATAAGGGTATAATGTACATAAGGATATCTATCATGTAAATGGATGTCAAAAGAAAGCCAGAATGGCAATACTTGTATCAGACAAAATAGACTTTAATACAAAGACTGTAACAACAAAGAATGATGCAATGTAATAATAAAGGAGACAATCCAACAGGAAGATATAACAACTGTAAATATTTATGTACCCCCAAACATAAAGCAGTTAATAAAAAACAAAAAGGAAACCACTGAAGGTAATATATTAGTAGGGCACTTTATTTATATATTTATGTATGTATTTACTTGAGTGAGAGTGAGAGTAAGCAAGCAAAGGGAGAGGGAGAAGCAGACTCCCTGCTGGGGCTTGATCTCAGGACCCAAGATCATGACCAGAACTGAAGGCAAATGCTTAATGGATTGAGCCACTCAGGCTCCATAAGTAGGGTACTTTAACACCACCCTTACACAGATGATAGACCATTCAAATAGAAAATCAACAAGGAAACAGGGTTTTGTTTTTCAAGTAAACAGTGGTTCTGAATGACACATTGGACCAAGTGGATTAACACATATATGTGTAGAACATTCTATCCTGAAACAGCAGAGTATACATTCTTTTCAAGTGTACACAGAACATTCTACAGGAGAACATAAAACAAGTGTCAATAAATAGAAAAAGACTGAAGTCACACTATGCATCTTTTCTGAACATAATACCATGAAACCAGAAATTAACCACAAGAAAAAAATCTGTGAAGAAGACAAATGTACGGAGGTTAAATATCATGCTACTAAACAGTGAATGGGTCAACCAAGACATCAAAGAAGACATAAAAAATTACATGGAAACAATTGAAAATGAAAACACAATGGTCCAATATTTTTGGGATTCAGCAAAAGCTGTTCTAAGAGGGAAGTTTATAGCAACACAGGCCTATCTGAAAAAGCAAGAAATATCTCAAACAACCTAACCAAACACCTAAAGGAGCTAGAAGAACAAAACCCCAAGCCAGCAAAGAATGGAAATAATAAAGATGAGAACAAAAATAAATGACATAGAAATAAAAAGAGAGAGAGAGAGAGAGAGAGAGAGAGAACAGACTGCTGAAACCAGGAATTGTTTATTTGAAAAGGGTAAAAAAAAAAACCCTGCTAAACCTTTTCATGGGGGTGGAGAGGAACTAAGTAAACAAAATCAATAATTAACGAGGAGAAATAACCAACACCCCTGAAAACCTACATGAAAGTCTACGTGCCAACATATTGGACAACTGAGAAGAAATGGATAAATTCAGAGAAACTAAAAGAGGAAGAATAGAAAATCTGAACAGATTACAAGCAATGAAATTGAATCAGTAATCAAAAAACTCCCCCAAAACATAAGTCCAGCACCAGGAAGCTTCATAGGTGAATTCTACCAAACATTTAAAAAAGAGTTACTACCTATTCTTTTCAAACTATTCCAAAAAATGTAAGAGGGAAGAAAATTTCCAAATCTACTCCATGGCCTCATAGACAAAACCAGATAAAGACAGCCCAAAAAAGTAAACTACAGACCAGCATCTCTCATAAATATAAAAGTTCTCAATAAAACATCAGCAAATCGAATCCAAGAATACATTAAAAAAATCACACCACAATCAAGTGGGATTTATTCTGAGAATGAAAGGGTGGTTCAATATTTGCAAAACAATGTGATATGTCATGTCAATAAGAGAAAGGATAAAAAGCATATGATCATTCCAACAGATGTAGAAAAAGCATTTGATAAAGTATAACATTCATTCATATAAAAACCCTCTGCAATGTAGGTTTAGAGGGAACATATCCAATGTAATAAAGGTCTTACATGAAAAATCCACAGCCGACATCATACTAAATAGTGAAAAACAGAACTTTTCCTCTAAGGTCATCAACATGACAAGGATGTCCACTCTCAGAACTTTTATTCAGCAAAGAAGTCCTAGCTACAGCAATTTCAACGTAAAGAAATAAAAGGCCTCCAGAGACTCCTGGGTGGCTCAGTCGGTTAAGCCGCTGCCTTCCGCTCAGATCATGATCCCACTGTTCTGAGATCCAGTCCTGCCCGCATCAGGCTCCTTGCTCATGGGGGAGCCTGCTTCTCTCTCTGCCTCTGCCTGCCACTTTGTCTGCTTGTGCTCTCTCTCTCTCTCTGGCAAATAATTAAATAAAATCTTAAAAAAAAAAAAAGGCCTCCAAACTGGGAAGGATAGCTGCAGATAATATACTATATATAGTGTGTGTGTATATATACATATACACACACACACAAACACACACACACAAACCCTAAAGACTCTACCAAAAAACTGCTGAAACTGATGAAGTCAGTAAAGTCACAGCATACAAAATCATTGTACAGAAATCTGCTGCATTCCTATATACTAATAACGAAGCAGCAGAAAGTAAAATTAAGGTAACAATCCCAATTACAACTGCACCCAAAAAAAAAAAAGAAAAAAAGAAAATCTAGAAATAAGTCTAACCAAAGAGTTGAAAGACCTGTACTTTGAAAACTGTAAAACACTGGTGAAAGAGATTCAAGATGACAGAAAGAAATGGAAAGACACTGTACACTCATGGGTTAGAGGAACAAATACTCTTAAAATGCCTATATCCCTCAAAGCAATCTACAGATCAAATACCGACAGCATTTTTCACAAAAAAAATGAACAATCTTAAAATTGTATGGAACGCAGAAGACCTCAAATAGCCAAAGCGACCCTGAGAACGAAAAAGAAAACTGGAGATATCACAATTCTAGATTTCAAGTTATATTATAAAGCAGTAGTAATTAAAACAGTATGGTACTGGCATAAAAACAGACACAGATCAATAGAATAGAATAATATAGAAAACCCAGAAATGGACCCACAATTACATGGTCAATCTTTTTTTTTTTTTTAAAGATTTTATTTATTTATTTGACAGAGAGAAAGATCACAAGTAAGCAGAGAGTCAGGCAGAGAGAGAGAGAAGCAGGCTCCCCGCTGAGCCTGCTTGATCCGGGGCTTGATCCCAGGATACTGAGATCACCACCTGAGCCGAAGGCAGCAGCTCAATCCACTGAGCCACCCAGGTGCCCCTACATGGTCAATCTTCAATGAAAGAGGAATCAATATGCAATGGGAAAAAGATAGTTTCTTCAACAAATGGTATTGGGAAAAGCAGACAGCTACATTCAAAATGAAAAAACAAACAAACAAACAAAAAACAAAAACCCAAAAATAGGACTACCTTCTTACACCAAATAGAAAAATGAATTCAAGAGGGATTAAATGGGGAACCTGGATAGCATGACCAGTTAAGTATCCAACTTTTGATCTCAGCTCAGGTTTGATCCGAGGGTCATGAGTTCAAGTCCTGCACTGGGCTCCATTCTGGGTGTGGAGCCTACTTAAAATAAATAAGTAAATAAATAAAACAAAAAACAAACAAAAAAAACCCTAGATGGATTAAAGACCTAGATAAGAGACCTGAAATCATAATAATCCTAGAATATAACACAGACAGTGATTTCTTCAACATCAGCCATAGCAAATTCTTTCTAAATACATCTCCTGAGGCAAGGGAAATAAAAGCAAAAATAAAGTACTGGGACTTCATCAAAATAAAGATTTTCTGCACTGTGGAGGAAAATTAGCAGAACTAAAAGGCAACCTACCAAATGAAGAAGATCTCTGTAAATGACATATCCAATGACGGGTTAGTATCCAAAATATATAAATAACTGATATAAACTGGGGTCCCTGGGTGGCTCAGTCAGTTAAGCACCTGACTCTTGATTTCACTCAGGTCACGATCTCAAGGTTGTGAGATTAAGCCCAGCATCTGGCTCCATGCTTATAAGGGAGTCTGCTTCTCTCCCTCTCCCCCTGCATGTGTGTGAACACTTTCTCTCTCTAAAATAAATAAATGAATCTTAAAAAAGAAAAAAAAAGAACTGATACAACTCAACACCCAAAACCATAAATAATCCATGGGCAGAAAACATGAATAGACACTTCTCCAAAGATGACATACAAAGGGCCAACAGACATATGAAAGGATGTTCAACATCACTGGCCACTGGAGAAATGAAAATCAAATTTACAAGGAGAGTGGGGCACCTAGAAAGCTCAGTTGGTTAAGGGGCCAGTTCTTGATTTCAGCTCTGGTTTTGATCTCAGGGTCTTGGGATCGAGCTGCACTGGGCTCCCTGCTCATCAGGGAATCTGTTTGAGGATTCTCTCTCCCTCTCTCTCTGCCCCTCCCTTGCGTAGGCACACACACTCTCTAAAATAAATCAATAAATCCTTTTTTTTAAAAACAGATTTTATTTATTTGACAGAGAGAAAGACAGCAAGAGAGGGAACACAAGCAAGACCCTGGCATCATGACTTGAGCTGAAGACATATGCTTAAGGACTGAGCCACCCAGGTTCCCCTAAATCAAAAAATCTTAAAAACAAAACAAAACAAAACAAAACAAAACCCTAAGAGGAGAAACCACCTCACACCTGTTGGAATAGCTAAAATAAAAAATATAAGAAATAACAGGTGTTGGTGCAGATGTGTACAAAAAGGAACCCTTGTGCACTGTTGATGGGAATGCAAATTGGTGCGGCTACTGTGGAAAAGTGCGAAGATTCCTCACAAAATTAAAGATAGAACTGCCCGAGGGTCCAGTAATTGCACTACTGAGTTTTTACCCCCCAAATACAAATACACTAAGTTAAAGGGATACATGCACCCCTATGTTTATTGCAGCATTATTTACAATAGCCAAACTATGGAAGCAGCTCAAGTGCTCTTTGACAGATGAACAGATAAAGATGTGCTATATATATAGATAATGGAATATTATCTGGCCATAAAAAAGAATGAAATCTTGCCTTTTGCAATGATACGGAGGTGCTATACAGCATCATGTTAAATGAAATAGTCAGAGAAAGACAAATATCATACAATTTCACTCAAACAAAAATATCCCTTCCTCATGTCCTGTCACAGCCTAAGTGTTCCTCTGAAAAAAGAACAAATAAAAAAGGAAACTTAAGAAAATTCAGGGTAACAAAATTAAGAAAATAAAGGTAGAAATGGATAAACAAAATCCATTAATAAATGGAAGCACAATAAAACATGAAATCAAGAATTTATTCATTAAGTAAAAGCAGATTTTAAAAAAAATCCTTTAGTGGAGACCCAAGCCTCCATTCCCCACAAAATGATCAACAATTAAAGAGCTGTATGTGAAGAAAAACAGTTCTGGGAGAGATCTGGAATCCACTCAAGATATGTGAGTGACATAGAAAACCCTGAGAACTACAAAAGAGAAAGACAACTTCATTCATCTCTATCATTCCACCTACCAAGGTGACATTGCTCAGAGCCAAGAGGAAACTTCCCAGCTAAAAAGAGTTCCCTTCACCAGGTAACAAGAAGGGATGAGTGACCAGCTTATCTAGCCTTTTGGGGCACTGCAAGAAGGTCCCATTTTAGTTTCACTTTATACTGACAAGCTGAGATGTACAGAGATGGCTAAGAACAAGGAAGAGAAGTGGGACCTACCAAGAGCAGCCATGCAGTGGGAGTGATTGTGGTTCACAGTGACCTGCTCTACAAACTCACCTGTGACTGGTGCCCTGCACCACCAGACATGGAATCACAGCATGCTCCACTGCTGTTCCACCCACAGATAAGTCCTCCCTTACTGAAGTCAGTCCAAAACGTCTCAAAGAAGTGATTCTTTTTTCAGGTGTGTAGACACCTACTGAAGGCTACAGGGATCACCAAGAATCAGGAAAAATGTCCCCCTCAGAGAAATATAGTAAACCTTTAGGAACTGGCCAAAAAAAATCAAGAACTAAGAACTGCCCAACAAAGAATTCAAAATAATTGCTCTATGGATGCTCTGACAGCCATAAGAGAAGAGAAATAAGCAATTTAGTGTATCAGGAAAACAAAAAGAACAAAATGAGAAGTTCAACAAAGAGAAAACAAAAAGGAACCAAAAAGGTTTTGGTGCTAAAGAATAAAATGAGAGAACTGAAAAATTCAACAGAGAGGAGCTTCAACAGACTAGACCAAGCAGAAGAAAGAATACGAGAGCTTGAAGACAGACACTGGAAGTTAGGTAACTGGAGGAGAAAGAAAGTTAAAAGAATGAAGGCAGCCTATGGAACTTCTGGGATATCAAATAGAAATAATGTATGCATCATTATAGTCTTAGAAGGAAAAAAGAGGGAGAAAGGACTTATTTAAAGAAGTAATGGCTAGAGGACTTCTGGGAAGATGGTGGAGTCAGACAAGCTCACCTCGTCCCATGCACACAACTGTATAATACATCAGTGTAAATAATCCAGAAAATGAACCAAAGACTGGCAGAACAGACTCTCCACAGTTAAATGTAGAGAAGAGGTGACATCAAAGTGTGTAGAAAGGGTGGAGATGCAGTCAA
Organism: Mustela erminea; assembly: GCF_009829155.1. Lineage (NCBI taxonomy): Eukaryota > Metazoa > Chordata > Mammalia > Carnivora > Mustelidae > Mustela > Mustela erminea. The sequence continues at coordinate 52,744,843 of NC_045628.1, read as the reverse complement.
AGCCACACGGCTTCTGTGGAAAGGAGGGATGCCATGGGCACAGAGAAGGGAGAGAGACTGACACTCACTCCAGGCACAGGGAACCTCTACTAGGAAGATGAATCTCTGTAACACTTTGCTTTGAAAACCAGAGGGGACTAATTTTGCAAGTTCTTTGTTGTTGTTGTTGTTGTTGTTTTTTAAAGATTTTATTTATTTATTTGACAGACAGATCACAAGTAGGCAGAGAGGCAGGCAGAAAGAGAGAGAGGAGGAAGCAGGCTCCCCATGGAGGAGAGAGCCCGATGTGGGGCTCGATCCCAGGACCCTGGGATCAATTTTTTTTGCAAGTTCTTACAATCCGTGGGCTTAACATCTGGAACTTTTTTTTTTTTTTTTAAATGACCTGAGCCGAAGGCAGAGGCCTTAACCCACTGAGCCACCCACGCGCCCCAACATCTGGAACTTTAAAAATCAGTGGGCTTGGCTGTCTGAAAGCTGGAGGTCAATAGTAACCGGAGTCCCAACCCTTAAAGAAACAGCACAACAAATAGCCCTGTGTGGAGAACAAGCCCAGAAACAGCAATTGGAAAAATGCCCAGAGTATATAGGAAGGGGATTTACTTACTAGTCTCAGAGTATGTGTTGGAGGACTAGGGATTTTTGGAGCGGAGGGATCTTTAGGAGACTTTTCCAGGACAAAGGAGGTGGCAAGTACCATTTACCTCCCCCATACTCCTAGCCTAGACACATAGACAACAATGGGAATCAGTGCAGTGCTAATACTGTCCACTTAGCTTGCTAACAGTGCATCCCCCTCCTTCTACAGACCTACCCCTCGGACCCAGCAGGTCCCCTCCTGAGCAGACTAGTGTAGACCTTGCTGGCACTATGCCCCACCACCTCTTTCTCCTGAGGACTGGTCCCCTCCAGCTCTGTGGCAGTTTTCTAAAGTGGCTCCAGGTATCTTCCCACAACAGACCTATGCAAACCTTGCTAATGCTATGCCCTTGCCCCTGTATTCTCCTGAAGACTGAGCCCCCTCCAAAATGCCCTTGGCTAGGGCCCATCTGAAGCGAAGTCATAAGCCTGGCAGTGTGCAAGAAGCCCTGACAGATACCAGCATCACTCCAAAGTGACTTTTGTCCTAGAGTAAGGGAAGATAAACCAGACACATCAGTCCTACTACAGCCCTAGCAGTGGGCTGGGGGCAGACATTGGGTTTGGCTACAGGCCCTGCCCATCAATGAAAATTTTTCAGGCAACAACACAGGGAAGGTGCTCTGCATTTTGCTGCTACTGCATCTCTGGCAAACATCTGGTCTGACTCAAATCAAGCCTAGGCAGCCCCCAACTGATCCACTTATAACACATAAACAAAACCCTGCCCCCAAAGGCAAAGAGAGCCATTGCAGATGACTGGTCTGAAGGCAAACACTGCTCAGCCGCAGCAGTAGGATGCATACAACACACATAAGAGACCCCATTGAAGTGCCAGGTGAACAGGAGGACACTGCACGGCAGGGCACTACGGAACCTCTTCTTCATTAAGTCCATTACTTTCAAGAGCAGGAGACGTGGCTGACTTACCTAATGTATAGAAATAGACATAAAGGAAAAAAGAAAAAAAGCCAGACACAGAGAGAGCAAATGAACAGACAGATGACTATATCCCAAATGAAAGGACAGGACAAAATCACAGCGAGAGAGCTAAACAAAACAGATAACATGCCTGACAGAGAACTTAAAAGTCATCATCATAAAAATACTTACTGGACATGAGAAAAGAGTGGAGTACCTCAGTGAGACCTTCAAAAAAGAGACAGACATAAAAAAGAACCAAAAAGAAATGACGACTTCAATAAATGAAAATAAAAATACAATAAATGGAATAAATAGTAGATTAGAAGCAGCAGAAGAATGGATCACTGACCTGAAGAACAGATAATGGAAAGCCATCAAGCTAAATTGGAGAGAGAGAAAAAAAAATTTAAATAGCCTTAGAGAACTTGGCGACACCATCAGTGTAATAACTTTCACATTATAGGGATTCCAGAAAGAGAGAGAAGGTGCAGAAAATTTATTTGAAGAAATGAAAGCCAAATCTGAGGAAGGAAACAGAAATCCAGATCCAAGAGACATAAAGAGTCCCCAAAAAAAACAGCCTAAGAAGGTCCACATCAAGACACACAGTAATTTGGGTGCCTGGGTGGCTCAGTGGGTTAAGCCGCTGCCTTCAGCTCAGGTCATGATCTCAGGGTCCTGGGATCGAGTCCCGCATCGGGCTCTCTGCTCAGCAGGGAGCCTGCTTCCCTCTCTCTCTCTGCCTGCCTCTCTGCCTACTTGTGATCTCTGTCTGTCAAATAAATAAATAAAATCTTAAAAAAAAAAAAAAAGACACACAGTAATTAAAATAGCAAGAAGTAGAATTTTAAAAGCAGCAAGAGAAAAGAAAAGAGCTACATAAACGAGGAACCCTATAAGGCTATCAGTGGATTTTTCAGCAGAAACTTTGCAGGCCAGAATGGAGTGCTGAATTCAAAGGGCTAAAAGAAAAAAACCTGTAATCAATACTCTCTTCAGAAAGGCTACCATTTAGACTAGAAAAAAGATAGAGTTTCCCAGACAAATGAGTTAAAAAGGAACTCATTACCACTAAACTATCCCTACAAGAAATGTTGGGGCACCTGGATGGCTCAGTGGGTTGAGCCTCTGCCTTCGGCTCAGGTCATGATCTCAGAGTCCTGGGATGAGGGCTCTCTGCTCGGCAAGGAGCCCGCTTCCCCCTCTCTCTGCGTGCCTTTCTGCCTGCTTGTGATCTCTCTCTCTCTCTCTGTGTCAAATAAATAAATAAATAAAATCTTTAAAAAACAAAAAAGAAGAAGAAATGTTAAGGGGGCAGGGGGAGTGTATACCTGGCTGGCTCAGTTGGTAGAGCATGCAACTCTTGATCTTGGAGGTCATGAATTTGAGCCCCATGGTGGATGTAAAGACTACTTAAAAAAAAAAAGAAAAAGAGGGACACCTGGGTGGCTCAGTTGGTTAAGCCGCTGCCTTCAGCTCAGGTCATGATTCCAAGGTTCTGGGATCAAGTCCCGCATCGGGCTCCTTGCTCAGCGGGGAGCCTGCTTCTCTCGCTGCCTCTACCTGCCTCTCTGCCTGCTTGTGTGTACTCTCTCTCTCTATCTCTGGCAAATAAATAAAATCTTAAAAAAAAAAATGTTAACAGGAACTTCTTAGGAAGGGAAAGACTGTAAGTAGAAGTAAAAAAAGGAGAATGCACAAAAGCAGTAAGATTAAGTATATCTATATAAAGCAGGCAAGGGCTTACAAAATAAAAGTAGTAAAGTATGAAACCATGTATCTTAAATGTAAGGATGGGAGAGGAATAAATGAATTAAGTCAATTAGAGAAAGACAAATACCAAATGGTTTCACTCATATGTGAAATTTAAGAAACAAAACAAATGAACAAAAGAGATAAAGAAGCAAAGAAAAAAAAAAAAAGACTCTTTAAACTATAGAGGACAAATTGATGGTTTCCAGAGAAGAGATGTGTAGGGGGATGGGTGAAATAGGTGAAGGAGATTAAGAACACACTTACAATGATGAACACTGAATAATGTACAGAATTACTGAATCACTATATTGTAAACCTGAAACGAATATAACTCTGTATGTAACTATACTGTAATAAAAAAAAAAAAGAAGGGATATTACTGAAATAAATATATAAAGAAATAATAGGTGAAAACTCCCCAAATGTGGGGAAAGCTCTGTACATACAAGTTAAAGCTAACAGGTCACCTAAAACTTTTAATACAAAAAGATCTTCTCTTTTAATACAAAAAGACCTGTGTAAAAAAAATAAAGAAAGAAGTTTAAAAACAGCAAGAGAAAAATAATTTCTCTCATACAAGGGAATTCCATAAAGCTATCAGATCTCAGCAGAAACTTTGTAAGCCAGGAGAGAAAGGATGATATATTCAAAGTGTTAAAAGAAATAAACTGGAAAACAAGAACATTTTTTCTCCCTCAGAAATAAAGGTGAGATAAATACGTACGTTAAAAAAAGAAAAAAAAAAAAAACCAACTCAGAATTTTTATCACCACTAAGCTGTCTTACAAAAATGTTGTAAGTAGTTCTTTAAGCTGAAATGCAAGGTTGCGCATTAACATGAAAATATATGAAAACATACAAGATAATGGTAAAAGTAAGCATATAGTTAGATTCAGAATACTCTAACACTATAATATGGTGGTGTGTTAAACTTAACTCTAGTATAAGTGTTAAAGGACAAATGTAATAAAAAAAATAGCTACAGTGAAAACAATTTGTTAATGGAAACACAATATATAAAGACATAAATCTGGACATTGAAAACCATAAAAAGATAGAGGTGAATAAAAGGATACTTTTTGTATGTGATCGAAATTTTTATCAGTGTCAACTATAGTATGTATAAAATCTTTTATGTAACCATCATGGTTATCACAAAGCAAAAGCTGTATTACTATGGAAAGCCATCAATTCACAAAGAAAAGGAGCAAGAGAGGAAAAAAAAAAGGACAAAGGGAACAAAATAGTCAAAAAGCAATTATACACTGAATTCTCCAATCAAAAGATACAGAATGCTTAGATAGATTAAAAACAAACAAACAAACAAAAAAACAATAAAAAGCAAGAACCAACCAGATGCTGCCTATAAGAGATTTGTATCTGATTTTGAACACAAGTTCAAAGTGAAGGGATAGAAAAAAGTATTCCATGAGAGTGAAAACCGAAAGAAAGCAGGTCGCTACAGTTACATTAGACAAAGTAGACTCTAAGCCAAAAATGGTAACAAGAGACAATAAAAAAAGTCATTATATAATGAAAAGGAAGCCAATTTATCGAGAAGATATGACAGTTAAAAATATGTATGCACCCAAAACTGGAGCACCCACATAAATCAAGCAAATGCTAATAGATCTGAAGGGAAAAACTGACTCCAATACAATAAACAGGGAAGTACAGGGACGCCTGGGTGGCTCAGTTGGTTAAGCAGCTGCCTTCGGCTCAGGTCATGATCCCAGCGTCCTGGGATCGAGTCCCACATCGGGCTCCTTGCTCAGCGGGGAGCCTGCTTCTCCCTCTGCCTCTGCCTGCCACTCTGCCTGCCACTCTGTCTGCCTGTGCTCGCTCTCTCCCCCTCTCTCTCTGATAAATTAAAAAAAACCCAAAAAACAAAAAAAAACAGGGAAGTACAATATGACACTTACAACAATAAATAGATCCTGGATACAGAAAATCAGCATGGAAACATTACACCTAAACCATACTTTATAGATCAAATGGATCTAACGTCCTATAAAGAACATTCTATTCAACAACAGAACACACATTCTTCTCAAACACAGAACATTCTCTAGCACAGATCATATGATAGGTCATAAAACAAATTTTAGCAAATTTAAGAAGACTGAAATCATATGAAGTATCTTCTCTGACCAAATGGTAAGAAACTATACACTGACAGGAGGAAAACTAGAAAATTCACTAATATGTAGAAATAAACAAACGCTTCAACAGCTAATGAGTCAAAGAAGAAAATGGAAATTTAAAAAAAAATGCTGAAACAAAAATGGAAACACAATATATCAAAACCTACAGGATGTTGCAAAGGTGGTTCTAAGAAAGACGTTTATACAGTAAATGCCTACATTAAGATAAAAGAAACATCTCAAACAACTTAACTTTACATTCAAGGAACTAGAAAAAAGAATAAATAAGAGATCACAGCAGAAACAGAGACCAAAATAGAAAAGATTAAGAAACCTGAGAGAGGGTTCATTGAAAAGAACAAAACTTTACTAGACTAAGAAAAAAGAAAAGGATTCAAATCAGAAATGAAAGGGGAAGCATTACAACTGAACTATAAACTATCATAAGAAACAACTATGAACAACTGCATACCAACAAACTGGATAACCTAGAAGAAATGGATACATTTCTAGAAACATATCACCTACCAAGACTGAATCATGATGAAATTAAAAATCTGAATAGACCAGTAAGGGTATTATTTTTTTTAAAAAAGATTTTATTTATTTATTTGACATGAGAGCGAAATCATAAGGAGGCAGAGAGGCAAGCAGAGAGAGAGAGAAGGGGAAGCAGGCTCCCCGCTGAGCAGAGAGCCCGATGCGGGGCTCAATCCCAGGACCCTGGGATATTAAACAAGTAATCAAAAACTTGCCAACACAAAGAGCCCAAGACCAGATTCAATGGTGAAATCTACCAAACATTTAAAGAATAATTAACACCAATTCCCCTCAAACTCTTCCAAAATACTGAGGAGAAGAGAACATTCCCAAATTCATTACAGGAATCATACATAACCCTGATTATCAAAGCCAGAAAAGGACACTACAATAAAGTTACAGACCAATATCCCTGATGAATATAGATGCAAAACTTTTCAACAAAATATTTGCAAGCTGAATTCAACAATTAAATTAAATTAAAAGAATCATATACAATGACCAAGTGGGATTTATCCCCAGGATGCAAGGATGGTTCAATATCGAAATGAATTGTGATATATCATATTAATAGAGCGAAAGACAAAAGTCATATGATCATTTCAAAAGGCAGGAAAATGGTTTGACAAAATACATCTTTTCATGATAAAAACATTACAAACTGGATATAAAGGAAATGTATTTCAAAATCACAAAGGCCATATATGACAAACCCACAGCCAACATCATACTGAATGGTTAAAGACTGAACTTTTCCTTTAAGGTCAAGAACAAGATAAGGATACCCAGCCTTATCACCCTTTTCAACATAGTACCAGAAGTCCTAGCCAGAGCAATCAAGAAAGAAGAAATACATAAATAAAAGGCATCCAAAGTACAATGGAAGAAGTAAAACTGGCTCTACTTATATATGATTTCACCTTAGACACAGAAAATCCTAAAGATACTACCAAAAAACTGTTAGAACTAATCAATGACTTCTGTAAAGTTGAACGATACAAAATCAACACCCAGAAATCAGTTGTTTGTATACATTAACAATAAAACATCTAAAGAAATCCCATTTACCACAGTATCATAAACAATACTGAGTGATAGATTTAACTGAGGTACAAGAACTGTGCACTGAAAAGGACAAGACACTGATGAAAAAAACTGAAGACACAAATGTAAAGATATCAAACATTTGTGGAATGAATATTGCTGAATGTACTGCTCAAAGCTGTTAATAGATTCAGTGGCTATCTGATCAAAATCCCAATGGCATTTTTCAAAGAAACAGAAAAAAAAATTCCTGAATTTGTATGGAGCCATAAAAGACCCTGAGTCGCCAAAGCAGTCCTGAAAAGGAAGAACAAAGCTGGAAGTACCTCATTTACTGATTTCACACTAAAGTATCAAAGTATAGTGATCAAAACATTCCATTTCTGGAATCTTAAAGGGATACCTGCATTCCCACAATCACTGCAGCATTATTCCTAATAGCCAAGATATAGAACAGCCAAACTGTACATCAAATTATGAACTGATGAAGAAGATGTTGCATACAGGTACACTGTATTTTTTAAAAAGTTTGCAAGACATTTTGCTTTTATGAAAGACCTACATTAGCATCTGTTTTTGTTAAGCAAAATAAATCTGAAGAGGATTTTTACTTTTACAAGAAAAGGCAAAACGTGAAAGTAGTATTCAGCATTTATTTGACAGCAAGCCCTCACAGAGGTGGCATGTACCCCAAGCAGCCAAGAGTGTCGCTGCTAAGCTCTCCTGAGAACTACACTTTGTCTCTCAGCATCAAGCTCCTTGCCATAGCTTTGAACTGTGCCTGTGCGCATTTGTGCTTTACCTCGATTTATTCTGGGCAGCCTTCTTTGCAAGATCTGTGTGTTCTAGGTATCAAAAAAGCCAAGAAGAGGTCACTTATTGAGTCTGGGAATGCTCAAAAAATCTTCCATATAAATGAATGGTAACTGCTTTTTTGATTTATGCCATTTGAGTTTACAGAAGATTTCACAGGAAGGCTCTATATTTGGATAGTGGACAAAACCTTTATATATACAATGGAATATTATTTAGCAACGAGAAAGGAGGTCATCTACCATTTGTGACAACATGGTTGGATCCTGAGGGCATTATGCTAACTAAAGTTGAGTTAAACAAAGAAAGGTAAATATGGTATCAGTTATATGTGGTCTAAAACATCCAAACTCATAGAAATAGAGTGCTTGTGGTGGTTACTAGGGTGTGGGGGGCTGGGGAAATAGGGAGACTGGTCAAAGGGTACAAACTTCCAACAAGATGATTAACAATTTGGGGTATCTAATGTATAATATGATTATAGTTAATGAAACTGTATTATATACTTTAAAGTTGCTAAGTGACTAGATCTTAAATGCTCTCACCATTAAAAAAAATAGTAATTATGGGACATAATGGAGGTTTTAGCTAACACTATTCTGGTAATCATTTTATAATACATGAGTGTATCAAATCAACACATTGTATATCTTAAACTTACATAGTGTTACAAGTCAATTATATCTCCATAAAGCCAGAAAAAATTATTTAACAAATATCACAAAAGAAGAAAAAATAAAAATTTAAAAGGAGGCATTAACATCTGAAAAACTTAAATTATAAAGAAAATTCAATGTATATATTTTAATATATGTACATATTTTAATATTAAACCTTTGATGAAATACAAGATTTAGGAAAAAATATAAATTATCAAAACTGACTAGCATTCAAGAATAAGTAGCTGAAAGTGAAATAAGTTAATCAGAGAAAGATAATTATCATATGATTTCACTGATAGGTGGAATTTGAGATACAAGACAGAGCATTATAGGGGAAGGGAGGGAAAAATGAAACAAGATGAAACCAAAGAGGGAGACAAACCATAAGAGACTCTTAATCTCAGGAAACATACTGAAGATTGCTGGAGGGGAGGGAGGTGGGAGAGATGGGGTGGTGGGGTGATGGACACTGGGGAAGATATGTGCTATACTGAGTGCTGTGAATTGTGTAAGACTGATGAATCACAGACCTGTACCCCTGAAATTAGTAATACATCATATGTTAATTAAAAAAAAAAAAGAATAAGTAGCTGAAGCTGCAATGTGTTTAGTTACTGGGTGCTTAGGTGTTCTAGGTACCAACTACATACATGGTACTGTGTTGACTTGTCTTTTCTAATTTATTCTTCACCATAAATTAGAAAATGGAACTATTATTATGCCATTTTACAAATGAAAAAATTGAGGCTCAGGTAGATTAGGCCATTTGCCCACAGTCATGTAGATAGTAAGCACGAATCTAAAAAGTTATCAAAAATTAACTCCCCTAGGATCCAGGACCAGAAAATTGTACTAGTATTTTCTTTTAACCTTTCTAATCCCCTGTTCTCAAATAAATAAACTTCCTAATCCCAAAGAAACCATTAAGTATTCTAGAACATTAAAGAAGGGGAAGTTTCTGGAAAAAGAAATGTTACTAGAAAGTTATAGGGGGAAGAAAACCATAAAAAGAAATGGAAAATTAGAGATGCCTGGGTGGCTCAATGGGTTAAAGCCTCTGCCTTCAGCTCAGGTCATGATCCCAGGGTCCTGGGCTCAAGCCCCACATCAGGCTCTCTGCTCAGTGGGAAGCCTGCTTCCTCCTCCCTTTCTCTCTCTCTGCCTGCTTTCGATCTCTGTCTCTGCCGAATAAATAAATAAAATTTTCAAAAAAAAAAAAAAGGAAAACTACCTAATTCACTTTATTTAGCATAAATTGGATACAAAAATCTGATAAAGATCTGATAAAGATAAAGATATTTAACAAACAAAAGCAAAACTAAACTACAGACCACCATTCCCAATGTTTTCTACATCAAAGCTATCATTACTGAAATTTACCCAATTTTTTTTATAATAACCCTTGAAAAATCTAGAAATAAAGCATACTTCTTCAACATAATAAGGATTACCTATTTTAAGCCAATAGTGAATATAATCCTTAATATAAATTTTAGAGACATTTGCACTCAATCAGAAACAAAACATACACGCCCCTTTCAACCCTATACCATCGGGTATGAAAATCTAACTAAAATAAATAGAACATGAAATAAACGGGAAATATAATCAACAGAAAAAAGACCACAAAATATCTGCAGACAAATTTCTGCATGAAAAACCCAAGACTCGGGGTGCCTAGGTGGCTCAGTGGCTTAAGCCTCTGCCTTCGGCTCGGGTCATGAGGTCAGGGTTCTGGGATGGAGCCCCGCATCGGGCTCTCTGCTCAGCGGAGAGCCTGGTTCCCCCTTCTCTCTCTGCCTGCCTCTTTGCCTGCTTATGATCTCTGTCTATCAAGTACATAGATAAAATCTTTAAAAAAATAAAAAATAAACTTAAAAAAAAAAAAGAAAAGCCCAAGACTCAAAATAATAAATTTTATAAATATAATAATTCAGCAATACAACTTGATTCAAACTTTTTGAGACCATAACTCCTGGTTAAAGAAATAGTAGAAAACATGGATTTAATTCACAATTTAAAAGAAGCAAATCATGTAAAAATATATGTAATTAAATGTACTAAGCACTTATTATGTGCCCGGTACTGTTTTTAATTTTGGGGTACAGAAGTGAACCAACTAGACTAAGTTTCCTACATTCAAGAAATGCAAGGATGAAGCTTAACAGAGAGGCAGTTACAAAGGTTGTGTAGAGAATCATACATGATAACTTGAATAAAAAGAGAGATAAACAACATTTTTGGATGAACATATGAAATACTGAAAACATCAATTTTTACCAAATTCAACAACTAAAACAGAATTTCAATCATTTTGATTAAAATCACATTATAGTTGTTGAACACTTGCAAAGTCGTTTAATTTACCTGGGGAAAAAAATGAAAAGAAAAACAAACAGAAAGGAACTACTTAAGAATATTTTGAAACAAACAAACAAACAAACAAAAACCAGGATATACCACCAGATAGTCAAACATTATCATATAAAATTGTATAATTAAATCATGATAATTAAGTCTTTACGGTACTGTCACAAAAACAGATAGGCTAATAATGGAACAGAATAGTTAGCTAGAGCGGCGCCTGTGTGGCTCAGGTCATGGTCTCAGGGTCCTGGGATCAAGCCCCACATCGGGTTCTCTGCTCAGTGGGGAGCCTGCTCCCCCGCTCTCTGCCTACTTGTGATTTCTCTGTTAAACAAATAAATAAAATCTTAAAAAAAAAAAAAAAAGGAATAGTTAGCTAGAAACAAACTGGCAAATTCAAGAATTAAACCTGAGATTAAAAAAAAAGTGTCACTTAAAAATCTCATCTCATATGATGCATCAAAATAATTAGGGATGGATTAAATAGTTACGTGAAAAAGAAGACAGACCATATAAATCGGAAGGAAATACAAGTATATATTTGACTTTTGGATGGAAATTATATCAGTAAGATAACAGATCACAAAAGAAAAAAGTTGGACTAGTTAAGCCTGACAAAATTGTAAGCACAGTTAAAAATCAAACTAAAATGAGGAAAGTCCACCATAAATACAACTAAACAATGGTTGTACAACTAAACAATGGTTTGCATCTGTACTACAAAAGGAGCTTGTAGAAATAAGGAAAAGACTAATAGTTCAATAGAAAAACTTGCAAAGACTATTGACAATTTATAGAAGAATACAAAACACTGATAAATATATGAAAAAAAACAGTAAATAAAACTAAAGGGTTTTTTTGCTGAATTAGAAAATATTATATGCCCCTGATGAATCACTAAATTCTACCTCTGAAACTGATAATACACTGTGTTAATTAAACAGAATTCAAATAAGAAATTTTTTAAAAAAGAAAATATTTAAAAGCTTAGGAATAATTATTGCTGAGAAGGTCCAAAGGGACAGAAACTTTCAGAAACAGAAAAAGAGATTGGTATGCTCTTTTTGGAAAGTAATTGGGCACTGTATATCAAGATTTTCAATATGTTCATAACCATTAAACAGGTATTCCATTTCTAGAAATAATCAGAAATGGTTACAGAGTGATATATCAATGTAATAGTCAAAATGTTATAAAATCCAAAAGTGCAGAAATAACCTAACTGCCCAACAGCAAGGGAATGGCTGAGTAAAATCGAAGTACATCTAAATGATTAAATATTATATAGCAATTAAAAATAACACAAAATTCTAATAAAGTACAAAAATATTAACATAATGCTAAATAGGGAAAAAGAAAAAACTAGGGAAAATATTTAAAAATGTTACTATTATGTCTTGGTAACTGAGTTATTCTTATGTTTTTCTTCAATTCAAAAAATTTTCTATAATAAAAATATAATATTTTTATTATATTTTAATATAAAAATATTTTTAGGGGGGAACTTTTAAAAATTAGGTTTCTCTACTTAGGAAGTCAGACATAATCCATCACATGTGAAACTAGCTGACCAGGACAAAATTTAACACGAATGGTTTTATAGTATATTTATCACATAGAAAACAAAATACCTGAATTTTAAGAAATCTTAGCTTTAAGTATAGGAGATGCTGGTATAGTAGGGCCATTTTCCTACTGTAAGTCGCTTAAAAAACATCTCTTAGTAATGCAGCCTATTATTTCTGCAATTTCAGCATCATAGTCAGCATGGCTTATCATGATGCCGGGCAATCTGCTGCACTAAATGCATTTTTTCTAGTATTACATTAAGTAACAAATACAACCTAAACTATCATAATGATCGTAACATTCTGACAGCAGTTTTAATCTATACTATGGTGTTATCCCTGGAGAATTAATTCTTATTAGAACATATAGATCTTTCCTTACTTAGGATGGGGTTATGCCCAAATAAACCCACTATAAATTGAAAATATCCTAAGTTGAAAATACATTTAGTACACTTAACTTAGCCTAGCCTACCTTAAATAAGCTGAGCACACGTATATTAGGCTACATTGGGCAAAATCATCTGATACAAAGCCCATTTTATATTTATATAAAATACTATCTCCTGTAATTTATTGAATAGTATACTGACAGTGAAAAACAAAATGGTTTGAAGTATACTGGCTGTTTACCCTCACGGTAAATGTATAGGAGTGTATTGCTAGGCAGGGGGAAAAGATCAAAATTCAAAATCTGAAGTATAGTTTTTACTGAATGCATATCGCTTTTCCATCATCTTTAAGTCAAAAAAATCCCACATCAAACCATTACAAGTTGGAGACTGTCAGTATAAAGCTGGCCAAAACCTGCATTATCCTATCTTATGAAAAAATATGATCTTTTCATAAATGTACAGTTTTAAGAGTAAATAATTTCACTGTAGAAGTATCCACAGAGTAGTCATTTTACATTACCAATTCAAAGCATTAATGTTTTTGGAGAAAAACTGCTAACTCATGTACTTCTTTCCCCCCTGAAGATTTATTTTAACACTTAAGAAATAATAATTTGTGAAGGGGCACCTGGGTGGCTCAGTGGGTTAAAGCCTCTGCTTTCGGCTCAGGTCATGATCCCAGGGTTCTGGGATCGAGCCTCGCATCGGGCTCTCTGCTCAGCAGGGAGCCTGCTTCCCTTCCTCTCTCTCTGCCTGCCTCTCTGTCTACCTGTGATCTCTGTCAAATAAATTAAAAAAAAAAAAAATTTAAAAAGAAATAATAATTTGTGGAGCTGGGAATGACGTCTTCCTTTTACTGTGTAAATGCTCCAAAGGCAATAACTAATTTAAACATGTAATCTAATAATATAAATCAGGTAATATCCCTACCATGATCTTGTTTAATTGATAAAATTGTTCTGTTTCTTGACTACTGGCTTTATTTTTTTATTTTTTTAAATTCCATTTATTTATGAGAGGAAGAGAGAGAGAGAGAGAGGGGGAAAGAGTGGGAGGAGGGGCAGAGGGAGAAGGAGAAGCAGATTGCCTGATAAGTAAGGAGCCCAACGCTGGGCTTGGGGCGTGATCCCAGGACTCTGGGATCATGACGTGAGCTGAGGGCAGACACTTAACCAGGTACGTTTGAATACTGGCTTTAAAACTTCAGTGAAGTGTCATAAAACATTTTTAAGATGGTAACAAAATAAAAGCTTTTTTCTCAGTTTTAGACATATACTATGAAGCCTCTACTGAATATGCAGATATTTGTTTGTCCAACAGAATAATCATGCTGAGTGTGAGAACGCACATGTGTACATGGTGTGAGTTAGCGTGTGAATATGTGGTCAAAAGAAATGTTATATTTGGGTAGGAATTAGAGAGATCATTAGAGGTTGCACTAAGTAACATACAGAATTGCTGAATCACTATATTATACCCCTGAAACAAATGTAACACTGTATATAACTATACTGCAACTAAAATAAACAAACAGCATCTCTCCTACCAAAAAAACCCTCATTAACTTACTTTTTAAAATAACCAATACTTTATAGTTTCAAATACTCTAAAATACTGAATTAGAAGAGATAAAATCACTCTAGAAATAAAAGAAATGAGCCACACTTTTAATGAGCACCTTATCCTTGAAATTAGTTACTGTGACGTATGGAAGTACTGAGATAGAAAATACAATTTGTAATAACAGTGGGATTAAGTTTTAGGTACTTACTGAGATTCAACTTGTTGTTTAATTTCTTGCCATTCTCCATATGGGTTTGACTTTTTATGAGCTTTGGATTTTTCTTCATTGGGACCTGATGAATTTTGTTCTTGGGTATTTTTTTCTTTTTGTGTTTCTGGTTCAGTTCCTTTATCACTATTTTTATTTTTTTCCTGAAATGTCAAAGTCAAGAAATAACATACTTCAAGCAAAACTACAGGGACACAATTTCATTAACATAATCTTACTGATTTATAAATAATAATATACTAACTCAATATTTTTAATTTGCACATTACACAAAAAATACACATAAAAGAATTTTAAATTTTAATCCTTGATTAGGTTTTTTAATATGTCAGATGTTAAGATACAATGGGCCAAGGCTGGTTTTTAAAATAATCTAGTATGATTCAATTAATATTCTACAATTTTTAAAAAATTTTACTTATTTCACAGAGACAGAGAGCACAAGCAGGGGGAGCAGAAGGCAGAGGGAGAAGAAGAAGCAGGCTTCCTGCTGAGCAGGTAGCCTGATGCAGGGCTGGATCCTAGGACTCTGGGATCATGACCTGAACTGAAGGCAGACACTTAACTGACTGAGACACCCAGAGGCCCCAGTGTTGTCCAATTGAGGGCATATACTGGCCTTCTTTAATCCTCTCTTCTTTTTTCTGCCTTTTCTCCTTAATTATATATCCAATAGTGATCTTCCCTTATATTGTGCCTTTTCTGAATTTAATGCCATGTCACTAGACCCTACTACACTATCTACTTAAAGAACTCCCATAAACTATCAGTCTTAACTGAAATCTGTTTTCACATTGAGGTGACTGCTAAAGCCTTAAAGGAATTATAACTGGTACATAACTATGTGAAATGAGAAAAAGACACACCCTTGATTAGAAGGAGATCCCATGGGAGCCCTTGGGTAGGGCTAGTATTTTTATGGCACTCCTTCACCGGGAAAACAAAGCTCAACGATTCAGTTAAACAAATGGACCATACACTAGATTTCACTTTCTCTGCAAGATGCACAACCATGGGTGGCAGTCTTAGGACACTGCTCTGTAATTCTCTGAATGGATTTTAACACATTCCCTCATTCTGTTTCATCATAAAACTGTAAGGCAGTATTCACTTTCTCTTAGCATTCTGGGCAATTTCTAGGCTGTGACCTTTTTTAAAATAAAAGATTTTTACTGAGATCATAATGTATGCTTTAATTCTAATGCAATGTAATAAATGCCTCCTCCTGAGGTTCATATCACCTTCCTCACACGATAATGACTTTTGGCCCCTACTCCATATTCACTGATTACTTTAACCATGTTCTTTCTATTCAAACCCATCATCCTATACCTTAAAAATTCCCTAGCCTGTTCTGTGAGCTTCACAATTAATGCCGCTGGCCTTCAACTATATTTCAGTTGCTTAATGTTTATATAAGATATTTTCCCTCATATATACCAGATAGGTAGTATTTAAATATTAAATCCTTACATCAGTGTACCTTTTAGTTTGAACTACGTCATCACTCAAAAATGCCCTACCTGTGAAATTTAAAATTCCAAAAGCATCCCCACATTTAACCACAGTAAATTTTTCTTTTGATTTTCTGGCTTCCTTACTTCTAATATACCTCTGTCCAACCTCGTTACCATCTCTAATGCCTTAACTTCTCCTTGTGTTCTGTGTTTGTTGACCTCATCTAGATCTTACATCAGTACAGAGCTTCACATCCACAGGGAATCATTTTTTTTTTTTAATTTTTGATCCTTTTTTTTTTTTCAACATGGTAAGTGTACTCTTTATTTCTCATCATCTATTTTACCCATCTGCCCCACCCACTTTCCCTCTGGTAACCATCAGTTTGTTCTCTATAGTTTAAGGTCTGTTTCTTGGTTTAAATACTAAAGGTCTGTTTTTTGTTTTAACTTTCCCTCTCTCTCTTTTTCCCCCACTGCTTGTTTGTTTAGTTTCTAAAATTCCACACAAGTGAAGTCATATGATACTTTTCTTTCTCTGACTTATTTCACTTAGAATTATACTCTCTAGCTCCATCCATGTCACTGCAAATGGCAAGATTTCATTCCTTTTTAATGGCTGAGTAATTTTTCACTGTACATATGTGTGTGTGTGTGTGTGTATACACCACATCTTTAGTCATCTGTCAGTGAGCATCTGGGCTGCTTCCATTGTTTGGCTTTTACAGACAATGCTGTAATACAGATATGTTATGTAATAAACATAAACAATAAAAACTTACTATTTTTGTATTTTTGGGGTGAATACCCAGTAGTGCTGGATCCTAGGGCAGTTCTATTTTTAACTATGTGAGGAACCTCCATACTGTTTTCCACAGTGGCTACACCAGTTTTATTCCTCCCAACAGTGCATGAGAAGGTTCCTTTCTCTCCACTTCCTTGCCAACACCTGTTATTTCTTGTTTTAAATTTTAGCCATTGTGACAGGTATGAGTGATTATTTCCTTGTAGTTTGGATTTGCATTTTCCTGATGATCGGTGATGTTAAGCACAGATTTTACACCCTTCATTAAAGAGCTCCGTGTCCACACAGAATCACTTTATAAACATTTTTTTTTGCTAGCACCCTTAAGTATCTTCGTCTATTTGTCTCTTGTGTGGGGCCTAAAAACCTCCAACACAACCTATCCAATCACTGGTCTGTCAAGTGTTACGGGGCGGGGGGGGGGGGGGACTCCCACACAACCAGACTTCAAGTTATATTACAAAGCCTTAGTAATCAAAACAGTATGATACTGGCACAAAAATAGGCACACAAATCCACAGAACAAAAGAGAAAACCCAGAAATGAACCCACGGTTTTATGGTCAATTAATCTTTGACAAAGCAGGAATGAATATACACCAGGAAAAGACCATCCTCACCAAATGGTATTGGAAAAACTGGTCAGGTAATGCAAAAGAATGAAACTGACCAATTTCTTATACTATACACACGAATAAATTCAAAATGGATCAAAGACCTAAATGTGAGGGGCATCTGGGTGGCTCAGTGGGTTAAGCCTCTGTTTTCAGCTCAGGTCATGATCTCAGGGTCCTGGGATCGAGCCCTGCATCAGGCGCTCTGCTCAGTGGGAAGCCTGCTTCTCCCTCTCTCTCTGCCTGCCTCTCTGCCTACTTGTGATCTCTCTCTCTCTCTCTGTCAAATGAATAAATAAAATCCTAAAAAACAAAAAACAAAATACAAAACCTAAATGTAAGACCTGAAACCATAAATCCTTTAAGAAAGCACAGGTAGTAAGGACTCTAACATTGGCTATAGCAACATTTTTCTACATATGACTGAGGGAAGGGAAATAAAAGCAAAAATAAACTACTGGGACTACAATAAAACAAAAACCTTCTCCACAGCAAAGGAAACAATCAACAGAACTAAAAGGCAACTTACTGAATGGGAGAAGAGATTCTGCAAATGACATAGCCAATAAAGGGTTAATATCTAAAATATATAAAGAACTTATACAAACCAACATCCAAACAGCAAAGAATCCAACTAAAAATAGAAGACACGAACAGAAATTTCTCTAAAGACAAATAGATGGCCAACACATGAAAAAATGCTCAGCATCACTGATCATTAAGGAAATACAAATCAAAACTATAGGAAAAAATGTTTATTGCAGCATTATTTACAACAGTCAAACTATGTTAGCAAAACCATGGAAGCCAAACCTCTATGTTTATTGCAGCATTATTTACAACTAACTATGGAAGTAGCCCAGTGCTCACTGACAGATGAATAAGATGTGATATATGAATATGTACTGGATTATTATTTAGCTGTAAGAAAAAGGAATGCAAGGTTGCCATTTCCAATGACATGAATGGAACTAGAGTGTGTTAAGTGAAGTAAGTCAGATAAAGATAAATACCATAGGAACTCACTTGCGTGGAATTTAAGAAACAAACAAGCAAAGGGAAAAAATAGAGAGGGAGAGAAAAACCAAGAAACAGACCCTTAAGTATAGAGAACAAACTGATGGCTACCAGAGGGGAGGTGGGTGGGGAGGGGGAGAAATAGGTGATGGGTATTAAGAAGTGCCTGTGTTGTGATAAGCACTGGGAGATGTGCGGAATTGCTGAGTCACTAAACTAATATACCCGAAACTAATATTACACTGTATGTTAAGTGTACTGGAATTAAAAAAAAAAAAATCACACAACCATACAAACTGGTAAGACTTCAGAATTTACAATACAAGTGTCAGCAGAGACTTTAACACTGCTTAATAATGTGTCTCTAGGTATTTCTTCCCCAGTCCTCAGTGGTTATTAAAAAGAAATATTCAGCTACAAACGGCTGAATAAATAATAATGTATTCATACCACAGAAAACTATCCATCCAGTATTTTGATAAAAAGTTATTGATGTCTTTGTGACAGATTAAATTTTAAAGCAATCAAGACCTTATCATAGTATGACTCCATGTTTTAATTTGAAGATTTTATTTATTTGAGAGACAGCATGCACAAGAGCAGGGGGGGTTGGGGCAGAGGGAGAGAGAGAGCAGGAAGCTTAACGTGGGGCTCAATTCCAAGACCCTAGGATCATGCTCTGAGCAGAAGGCAGATGCCTAACCAACTGAGCCACCTAGATGCCCCCAGAATGACTCCATATTTTAAAATAATGTATGAGAGTCTGAATTAAAAAAAAAAAAAAAAAAAAAAAACACAGACCGAGAAAACACCAAAATGTTATAGGAGGGATTTCTCTGGGAAGTAGCAGGGTTATAGGTAGTCTGTCTTTGTTTATCTGTATTTTATAATATCTTATTTGCTTGAAATTAATAATGTCTGTCCAGGATACTGGCTATAAACATTGGGAGATGGGGGTGCCTGGCTGGCTCAGTCGGTGGAGCATGTGACTCCTGACCTCAGGGTTGTTGAGTCCAAACCCCATGTTGGTTGTACTAAAAAAAAAAAAAAAGAGATATTACTTAAAAATAAAATCTCAAAAAGAAAATAATATAGCGGTGGAAATAGTTTATGCTCCCAATGGCCAGAGTGGAGAAACATCATTAATATAAGGGGCACCGAGTGAAAGATGATGGGATTGTGAATGCAGAAAAGTCCTAATGACTCTACTAAAAAATTCCATTGGAACTAACAGTACATTTAATAAAGTTGTCAGAAATAATTACTATGTGATTTTTCTATATATTAGCAGTGAACAATTGGAAATTAAAAATTTTAACCTATACCACTTATATTAGCACGAAACAATTACCCAGGGATAAATCTGACAAAATATGTGACACCGAAAACTGTAAAATACTTTCGAGAGAAATTAAAGCAGACTGAAATATAAAGAAAATAAAAAAGAACAACAAAGAAATATAAACATCATGAGACAGCTACTATAAGGGCTCTGCGGCTGCTCCTCTACGAACTAGATATAGCCCTCAGCCCGAGTTCTACCCAGAATTATGGGGTACGTAGAAAAATTCCAGGCAATGACAAGATTCTAGATGTGGCCTGGAAGTACCCTCTCTCCAGCATCCTTAGATTTCCTTCACTACTCTGGCCAGTAATGTCATCTATGGATGACACATGCTATGTGTCTTTTTTGCTTTGCCACCTAGGCTCCCAGAGTATTCCTGGAAAGATCACAAAGCAGGACGAGCAATACTGTAAAAATGTTTAATTTTACTTTTCTGCATCTGACAATCTTTTTACTTGGTTCACTTTCTCTCCCACCCCAGCTGAATGACTATTTCAATTCATTAATGTTGTCAAGCTACTCAAAGCTCCTCACTCTCAGGAAGCAATCTTGATTTCTTTATAAATGAGTAAACTGAGGCTAAAAGGGCATGACTCTTTCAATTTCCTCCCTGATACCAACTCATCCATAGTCCTACCTTCTTACAGAAAAGGAAAACCTTACCCTATCGAAAATGAGTTTATTCCTCATTCAAGACCAACCTATCCACCTACCCTTGCTGGTATTCCCACTCCACCTCCTTTCGAGTCCCTCTAAATGAAAACATCATTACCACAAATCTCTCATGATTAAGAGTCAACGTGTAGCCATCATCCTGACAACCAATTTCTAGGTTTCATCTCATATCCAAACCACATATAAACCATGAACCACTTTTCATTCCTCTATAATTGGAGTTCTTTCTTAAGATTTTTTATTTCTCACTTGACAGTGAGTGAGAGTACAAGCAGGGGGGTGGGGTGGGCAGAGGGAGAAGCAGATTCCCCACTAAACAGGGAGCCTGATATGGGGGTCGATCCCAGGACCCCAGGATCATGACCTGAGCTGAAGGCAGATGCTTAACTGAAGATACTCATTTGCCCCTTTATTTATTTTTTAAAGTTTTTATTCAAATTCCAGTTAGTTAATATAGTCTAATATTAGTTTCAGATGTACAATATAATCTGAGTTCTGCCACCTCAAACCCTGGTGAAACTACAAGAAGGGCTTCATTCTTCTTGTTCTAGACCTAATTAATACTTGACACTCTATTCCTTTAGCTTCTTGGATCTTAAATTCTTCTGCTTCTCTGCATAACTTTCTAGCCATTCTTTCCATTATGAGTTCCTCTTTCCCTGCCTGTCACTTTAATATTTAATGTTGCCCAAAGTCATTTTCCTAGATTATCTCACTCATTCTGAGATTTAAATTACTACCAGTATGCTGATGGTACTCAAATTAGCATCTCTAGCCTAGATACAGATACTCAGATTTGTATATTCAGACAGCTCTCTAGATGTTCCTGGGGGTATCTCAAACTTAAGAGGTCTAAAAATGAACTGTCTTGCCACCAGATAGATACTAAAAGTGCTACAACCATTTATCCATTTGCTAAAAATGTACGTCTTGGCTTTACTTCTATCTTGCACCAGAAAACTGAGTAAGTCTGCTGAGCTTTCAGTAAATTGGTAAAGTTCTATAAAGAATAAATCAAGAACCTACCTTAAACTTTATTTTTGGCTTTTGTGTTTCGGTAGAGGCCTCTCCTTTTTCTGCTTCCTCTTCTCCATCAGAATCACTATGAGAATCTGATGATTTAGACTCTTCTAGGGTACCAAGTGATTTTTCATCAACCTTACTAGAAAGCAGATCGCCAGAGTGTGGTATGAAATCATCAGGTTTTTCCCATCTGGATTCTATTCAACACATTTTAATAGTCATGTTATTTAGTTACCAATTCTATTCCAAAGTAAATACCAATATAACACTCCCTGTCATTTACAAATGTATTTTTTTAAACCTTTTTCCCACAATATATTATTAAAGAATAGCACTACATCTATTTTACACTATCACTTGATTAAGAAGATAATAAAAAAGAATTCCCAAAGCACTTTCTCTTTTATCTTTTGAGAATTGATTTCAATCTGGATTCCAGACACATAAACTATAACCCTAATGGAAAGAGACCTAAGAACTGGGTAACACCTTAGAAGGACTGTCACACTTTATCTGACACCAGCATCAGGAAACATGTGCTAATGAGTACACATTAGATTTCCTGGAATTTATTTATCACAAAGGTTTCCTGGGGTCCGCACAGAGTGAAATCATACTGTGAAGACCTGAATGAATATAATTCGTCATTTTTATACTAGGAAAAAAATAATCTCCATTGCACTCTACTGCCATCCAGTGGTTTACTGGGCTTTTAGTAAAATGACAGCCTGGTGGCGGGTATTAAGGAAGGCACATACTGCGTGTGGCACTGGGTGTTATACATAAACAATGAATCTTGGAACACTGAAAAAAAAAAAGACAGCATTTCTAATTATCTAACAGTCTCCATTTTTAGTATAATAAAAGGGAAAGGAATGGTAAGATTTACTGTCTAACTGAGACACTTTTACGAGTGAAAGGGGCTGTATCAATAATTACGCTTGCTATACATAAACTGAAACAGTTTGAGGGCAAAGCAGTTTGTATAGCCTCTTATTAAAAGAGGGTGTTTTCTAGGGCGCCTGGGTGGCTCAGTCAATGGAGCATGCAACTCTTGACCTCAGGGCTATAAGCTCGAACCCTACACTGGATGTAGAAGATTAGTTAAAAATAAAATCCTTAGAAAAAAAAAAAAGGTGTTTTCCAACATGAAAATAATTATTTCCTTATCTATATTTCACACGAGTAACAAACTTTCAGGAAATAATTTAAGTACCTACTATGTATTAGGTACTGTTCTGGGAACTTCATAGATACCGACCTTCATGATCCAAGAGTATACATGATCATCTCAGTTTTGCATAACAGCGGCTAGAGGTTCAGAGACTTGCCCCAGAATCATAAAGCTGGTAACGGAAGAAGCTATGCACTGAGCCCAGAACCAACTCTCCACCTATATTATATCACTATATTATTTTATCTTCAGAAAGATTCAGTATCTCAATTTTACCAAGCTAGAACCATTACTACTGTTGGGCAGGCTAGGTTATCTACTTGGAGGCTAACATGGGCCTTTTCTTCCTAAAAGATTTAATGCTATGTGTTTGGATAGTAGAAATTTAATAAATAATTAAATAAAGACTCTCAAACTTCTACTGATACTATACATATTTTGGTAAATTTAATTGTAGGAGAAACTAACTATAATTACTTGCTAACCCATTCTATAAAATTAAATTAGAAAAAATGTTAACTTGAAAAACTTAGATAATAACTGATAACAGTTATGCATGTTTTATAAATATTTAATATAACTGAAACATTACTGGGATAGTAAAAGTGAAAATCTGACATTCTAAGCCACTACTAACATAACTTGTTTTGTTTTTTAGAAAGGAAAAGGCAAGTCAAATTAGGTGATTTCTAAGGTAGCTTTCAAGGTAATGATTATATTTCTACAATAATAATTTAAAAAGTCAATAATGGGGACGCCTGGGTGGCTCAGTGGGTTAAGCCTCTGCCTTCGGCTCAGGTCATGATCTCAAGGTCCTGGGATCAAGCCCCACATGTGGCTCTCTGCTCAGCAGTGAGCCTGCTTCCCCCTCTCTCTGCCTGCCTCTCTGCCTACTTGTGATCTCTCTCTCTGTCAAATAAATAAATAAAATCTTTAAAAAAAAAAAAAGTCAATAATGATAAAGTAAAAATGATCTTTAAAATTTGTGAATGGCACATCAAGTAAGAATTATGAGCAACACAGTATATTATATATGAAAACCTTCCTGTTCTTCCACTGTGTTGTTTTTAAATTACAAAAGTAATATACACATGCTATGGATGTATGTTGATCGCTATACTAAAATTCCTAAGTTCCCTTCATCAGCAGGCTAATAAGCAGTTCCAGGTACAACTTTATATAGTTAGGATAATCAAAGGTCATACTTACCTCCTGTTTCTGTATTGTAATAGTAGGTATAACCATCTTCACTTACTCCTTCTACCCAAACAGTCTTCCCTGCTATCTAATGGGAGGAAAATAACCAGCATAAATGGAAGATAATGATGTAGTTATACTATATTAAATAACTAAGGCATAGAGTCAGCTGCTTTCCCTTTCCTCTTAACACCTGGGAATTAGAGAGGCAGTATTGACTATGGCCAGGAAGCTTGGTTTGTGTTAATTATAAACTAACTTTCAGAGAGAGAACATTGCACCTCTGAAAGATAGGAACAATTCTTTGCAGATGGACAGGGACATCTGAATGCAATGGACTACAAATTAACTGATGATATTTGCCCTGCATGGAGTTTTTAGGTAGATATCAATTTTTCACCTCCACCCAGTCTTCTCACAAAAGAATATAGGAAGAAAGTAACAAAGTGTGTGTAGGGGGCCTTATCTGGAAGTAAATTTGCTTAACAGAACTCTTTTATAAAAAACCCAGAAACCAATCAGTTTAAAGACACTAACAATATGCTTGTTACCTTTTTTAAGTTTCCTTGAAATCCTTCTGGTCTCTCCCATTGGGATGCTTAAAGCAAAATATACTTCATTAATACAATTTTTTCACTTTAAAAGAAAAACTTCTCAAAAAATTTAATTTGGCAAAAATTTATAGGACATTTAATGTGTACAAAACACTACAGGCCTACAGTTAAACATAGAATTGAAAAATAAAAAGAAACAATATACATCCCAATAGTATTATACAGAACATATGTGAATGATATTTAACCAAGAAGGAAAAACAGAATGAGGATTAAAAGTTACTGGGACTGGGACGCCTGGGTGGTTTAGTTGGTTGGACGACTGCCTTCAGCTCGGGTCATGATCCCGGAGTCCCGGGATCGAGTCCCGCATCGGGCCCCCAGCTCCATGGGGAGTCTGCTTCTCCCTCTGACCTTCTCCTTGCTCATGCTCTCTCTCACTGTCTCTTTCTCAAATAAATAAATAAATAAAATCTTAAAAAAGAAAAAAAAAAGAAGTTACTGGGACTTCCACAAGAATTCTTAGATGCAGGTAAGATCTCGCAGAATTCAGAAGTCTGTTTGTTTTTTTAAAGATTTATTTATTTGAGAGAGACAGAGAGCATACAAATGAGTGTGCATGCTTATATGCATGGGAGGCTGGGAAGAGGGAGAGAACCCTAAGCAGACTACCTGGGGGCTCACAGAGCCTGATGCAGGGCTTGATCCCACACCCCATGAGATGATGACTTGAGCCAAAACCAAGAGTTGGATGCTCAACTGACTGAGCCACCCAGGTGGCTCGACCCAAGGATCGAAAAGCTTTTTTAAAACTTTATTAATATTTTTTAGTAATCTTTACATTCAACACAGGGCTCAAATGTATGACCCCCAATTTAAGAGTCATGTGTTTTTCTGACTAAGCTAGCCAGGTGTCCCAGGCTTGATGAGTTTTGAAGAAATGAGATGGTCGTTTGACATCCTAGGGAGGGGAGAGCGAGAAACAATGAATGACTTAAGATGAACAAGATGAAAGATGCAGGAATTAAAAACAAGTACACCTGACCCTTGAACAACATGGGTCTGAACTGTGCAGGTCCACTTACAAGCAGATTTTTTTCAATAAATATATTGGAAAATTTTTGAGAGATTTTGTGACAGTTAAAAAAACCCTCACAGATGAACCACATAGTCTAGTAATACTGAAAAAATTAAGAAAAAGGATTACTATAAAATATAGTATATAATACATATAACACACAAAATGTGTGTGTCAACTGTTTATGTCACCTGTAAGGCTTCTAGTCAATAGTAGGCTATTAGTAGTTAAGTTTTTGGGGAGTCAAATGTTATAAAAACCATATGATCCAGTAATTCCACTATGGCATACACTTGAAGAAAATGAAAACATTAATTTGAAAAGATAAATGCACCTCTATATTTATAGCAGCATTATTAATATATGATAATAATGTCTATTATTATACATAGACAGGATACAGACGCAACCCAAGTGCTCATTGATAGATGAGTGGATTAAAAATGTGAGATACTCATCTCTCTCCCTCTTTCACACACAGACATGCACACACACACACAAATATTACTCAGCCATAAAAAATAAAATCTTGCCATGTAACAGCATGGATGAACCTAGAGGATATTATACTAAGTGATATAGATCAAACAAAGACAGACAAATACCATATGATTTCACTTACATGTATAGTCTAAAAAACAAAACAAATAAAACCAGACTCTTAAATATTGAGAACTGGTGGTTGCAAGCGAGGGTGGTGGATGGCTGAACACGTGAAATATGTGAAGGGGAAGAACAGGCTCAAACTTCTAGTTATAAAATAAATAAGCCATGGAGATGAAGAAAAGGACAGCAGAGAGAATATAGTCAATAAAGCTGCAATAGAAGTGTATTGGGACTGCAAATGGGGTGAGCATGGGTTAAAGTTTGGAACTGTCAAATCACTGTGTTGTATACCTGAAACTAATGTAACACTGTATGGCAACTGTACTTTAAATTATAAGCAGATTTTCTACCACATGGGGTAGGGAGGGTCAGCGTCCCTAACACCTGTTGTTCAAGGGTTTTGCTGAGAGCAAGACTATAAACAGTAGGATGGCGAACAAAGGAAGCAAGCAATAGGAGTTAAAAGGGAGAAACACATAATTAATAGCTCTTAAAAATCATTTTCATAAAAGATTTTACTTATTTATTTTAGAAAGAGGGAGGAAGGGGCACCTGGGTGGCTCAGTTGGTTAAGCGTCTGCCTTTGGCTCAGGTCATGGTCTCAGAGCCCTGGGATGGAGCCCCACATCGGGTTCCCTGCTCAACGGGGAGTCTGCTTCTCCTTCTGCCTGCTCTACCCCACCTGGCTTGTGCTCTCTTTCTCTCAAATACATAAATAAAATCTTAAGAAAAAGAAAGAGGAAAGAAAGGAGAGAGCATGGGGGTGGGGGAACACAGAGGGAGCGAGCGAGAGAGAGAAAATCTCAAGCTGACTTCATACTGAGCCAGGAGCCCGATGTAGGGCTCGATCCCACAACCCTGACATCATGACCGACACTGAAATCCAGAGTCAGATGCTTAACCAACTGAGCCACCAAGGCACCCCATTAATAGTTTCTATGTAAATCTAAGAAAGACTTGTGATCCTTAGCAAACACAATCATTTGCGGTTCACTGCTGAACTAACTAACATGTACTTCTCTTAAGGCTCAGTGGAAAATGTGATTATTATTATTTCCATGTAATCCAAAACTGTGATTCTAAAAATTGTAATAACTATAATACTGACAGCCCAAGGTTTTTTTCATGATTAACTCTGATCTCATTTCCTACCTTTCTGATCATTCTTTTCTTTCTGTATTTTCTTCTTTCCTTCAATATATGTACTATCCACCCTTTGTACTTGTTCTCTTCTTTCTCCCTGTGATCTCATATACTCCTAAAAGTTCATGTATTATTTACACTTCTTTCCTGCCACATTACTGAACTGCTGTATGAGTTCTAGTAGTTTGGGGGTGGAGTCTTTGGGTTTTCCTCATAAAGTATCATGTCATCTGAGAAAGGAGAGTTTGACTTCTTCTTTGCCAATTTGAATACATTTTATTTCTTTTTGTTGTCTGATTGCTGTTGCTAGGACTTCTTGTACTATGTTGAACAACAGCGGCGAGAGTGGATATCCTTGTCAGTTCCTGATCTCAAGGGAAAGGCTCTCAGCTTTTCCGCATTGAGAATATTCACTGTGGGTTTTTCATAGATGGATTTTATGAAATTGAGGAATGTCCCCTCTATCCCTATAAGCTGAATAGTTTTAATCAGGAAAGGATGTTGTATTTTGTCAAATGCTTTTTCTACATCAATTGAGAGGACCATGTGGTTCTTGTCTCTTTTTTTATTTATGTGTTCTATCACACTGATTGATTTGAGAATGTTGAACCACCCCGCATCCTAGGGTTAAATCCCACCTGGTCGTGGTGGATAATCAATGCACAGAAACCAGTTGCTTTCTTATACACTAACAATGTAACTGTAGAAAGAGAAATTAGAGGGCGCCTGGGTGGCTCAGTGGGTTAAGCCGCTGCCTTCGGCTCAGGTCATGATCTCAGGGTCCTGGGATCGAGGCCCGCATCGGGCTCTCTGCTCAGCAGGGATCCTGCTTCCTCCTCTCTCTCTACCTGCCTCTCTGCCTGCTTGTGATCTCTCTCTGTCAAATAAATAAATAAAATCTTTAAAAAAAAAAAAAAAAAGAGAAATTAGAGAATCGACTCCATTTCCAATAGCACCAAAAATCACAAGATACCTTGAAATAAACCTAATTAAAGAGGTAAAAGATCTATACTTTGGGAACTAAAGGACACTCATGAAAGAAACTGAAGACATAAAAAGATTCCATGCTCATGGATTAGAAGAATCAACACTGTTAAAATTACTATGATATGCCCAGAGCAATCTATAGTTTCAACACCATCCTAATCAAAATAGCAATAGCATTTTTCAAAGTGCTGGAATATACAATCCAAAAATTTGTATGGAACCAGAAAAGCCCAAATTGGCATCATGTTCCCTGATTTCAAGCTATGTTACAAAGCTGTGATCACCAAGACAGCATGGTTCTGGCACAGAAACAGACACATACATCAATGGAACAGAATAGAGAACCCAGAAATGGACCCTCAACTCTAGGTCAACTAATTTTCGACAAAGCAGGAAAAAGTATACAATGGAAAAAAGACAGTCTCTTCAATAAATGGTGCTGGGAAAATTATACAGCTACATACAGAAAAATGAAACTTGACCATTCTCTTACACCATACACAAAGATAAATTCAAAATGGATGGAAGACCTCAACGTGAGGCAGGAATCCATCAAAATTCTAGAGGAGAACATAGGCAGTAACCTCTTCAGCAGCCACAGCAACTTCTTTCAAGATACATCTCCAAAAGTAAGGGAAAATGAAAAGCGAAAATGAACTTTTGAGATTTCATTAAGATAAAAAGTTTCTGCACCACAAAGGAAACAGTCAGCAAAACAAAGAGGCAACCCACGGAAAAGGAGAAGATATTTGCAAATGACACTACAGACAAAAGGCTGATACCCAAGATCTATGAAGAACTTCTCATACTCAACACCCTAAAAACAGGTAAGTCAAAAAATGGGCAGAAGACATGAAAAGACCTTCTCAAAAGGAGACATACAAATGGCTAACAGATACATGAAAAAACGTTCATCATCATTAGCCATCAGGGAAATTCAAATCAAAACCACACTGAGATACCACCTTACACCAGTGAGAATGGCAAAAATTGACAAGGCAAGAAACAACAAATGTTGGAGAGGTTGTGGAGAAAGGGGAATTCAAGTTGGTACAGCCACTTTGGAAAACAGTATGGAGGTTCTTCAAAAAATTAAAAATAGAGCTACCCTATGATCCAGCAATTCCACTAGTGGGTATTTACCCCAAAGATATAGGGGCAGTGAAAGGAAGAGCCATATGCACCCCAACGTTCATAGCAACAGATTCACAATAGCCAAACTGTGGAAAGAGTCAAGATGCCCTTCAACAGATGGATGGATAAAGAAGATGTGATCCAGACACACAATGGAGTATAACTCAGCCGTCAGAAAGGAAGAATACCCAACTTTTCCATTAAAATGGATGGGACTGGAGGAGATTATGCTGAGTGAAATAATTCAAGCAGAGAGAGTCAATTACCATATGGTTTCACTTACTTGTGGAACATAAGGAATAATATGGAGTATATTAGGAGAAGGAAAGGAAAAGTGAAGGGGGGGTAAGTCAGAGGGGTAGAAGAACCATGAGAGATTGTGGACTCCGAGAAACAAACTGAGAGTTTGAGTGGTGGAGAGATGGGTAAGCCCGGTGATGGGTATTAAGGAGAACATGTATTGCAGGGAGCATTGGGTGTTATATGTAAACAATGAATCCTGGAACACTGCATCAAAAACTAATGATGTACTATGTGGTGACTAACATAATTTAAAGAAGAAAAAAAAAGATATTATCTACATTTCTAGTCTCAATTTATCTCCCAAATTCCAGACTATAATCGGCCACTGAAAACTACCACATGAATGTTCTGGAGGTACCTCAACCTCAACATTCCAAAAACTGAATTTATTATTGTCCCACTTTAACCTACTCTATTTCTGTATTCCATACTTCAGTAAATGGCATGATCTTCCTAGCCCTCCATGACATAGCGCCAACCTATTTTTGTAGCCTCTTTCTTCTGCTATGACATCTTCAGAGATCGTGTATGTATATACATTTTTAAAGTAAGCGTTTATTTATTTATTTTTAAAGATTATTTGTCAGAGATGGAGAGACTATAAGCAGGGGAAGCAGCACACAGACAGAGAAGGCTCTCTGCTGAGCCGATGTGGGCTTCAATCCCAGGACCCTGGTATCATTACCTCAGCTGAGGGCAGCCACTTAACTGACTGAGCCACCCCAGCATCCCACAGAGAACTATATATTTTACCTCTACCAAATAACTATTTCCCAAACTTTCAAACTTTTTATTTTTTCTTTTTTTTTTTTTTTTTACTTTCAAACTATTTAAACCTTCATATTGTTCTACCTGTTTGGAATGCTTGCTTCACCCTCATAACAAACTACTACAATCTTTTTCAATCAAAATATCTATAAAGTGTCTATACCATGCCAGGCACTGTGTTTGGTGCTAGGGATACAAATGGTGAATAAGGGGCGCCTGGGTGGCTCAGTGGGTTAAGCCGCTGCCTTCGGCTCAGGTCATGATCTCAGGGTCCTGGGATCGAGTCCCGCATCGGGCTCTCTGCTCAGCAGGGAGCCTGCTTCCTCCTCTCTCTCTCTCTCTGCCTGCCTCTCTGCCTACTCGTGATCTCTGTCTGTCAAATAAATAAATAAAATCTTTAAAAAAAAAAAAAAAAAAAAAATGGTGAATAAGAAGACATCATTCTTGATGTTCTCCTTTTAATTTATAAATGGGTTCAAAAGTAATTTCTGTGATAATCTCTCACATCTACATAATCACACTCCCTCACAATTTGAAGTTCCCACACAATTTTACATCTCTATTGTATCACAGCACTTTAAAACTCCTCCTTGTATTATGCTTATTTCTAATCTTAAATTTTATAATTCTGGATGGTAAGATGCTACATAAATATATTTACTTATCTCAGAATTAAAATGAATAAATCCTCAATACATTTAGTTTTAAAGGAAAACAAAACTGCTTTTGATATTCCCACTGGAAAACACCACTGTGTATTTTATTAGAAAGTGATATCCAAAACATGAATAGGAGGCTGGGTTCTTTACTACAAGATGGCTACACAAAAAAGAAAATGGTTCTGATTCCCAGTCTGGTTTTGGATAGAAAATCTCTCCCACAGAATATTTTAAGAACCTCTGCAATTTGTAAAGTGGATCTGAAATGCCTTATTTCCATGTAAATTGCTTTATTTTAATGTAGTTCATACTTTCAAAAGATACTCTTGAGATAATATAATGCTTTAATTAATTTGAAAGGATTCTATTCCTTTAAAAATTTTTTTTTCTTTTTTTTTAATTTGAGAAAGAGAGAGTGCAAATGAGAGCCCAAGCAGGAAAGCACAAGCATAAAGGCGGGAGTAAGGGAGAAAGAGCGAAAGGGAGAAGCAGCCTTTCTCCTGAGCTGGGAACAAGACGCGGGACTCCAAGGGATTCGATTCCAGGACACTGAGATCATCACCTGAGCCAAAGGCAGATGCTTAATTGACTGAGGCACCCACGTGCCTCATAAGGAACCCATTCTTAAGAGCTTAACTAAGTATAACATTGAGTCACTATAAGAAGGATATCTTTTTCTTTTTTTTAAGAAGGATATCTTTTTAAAGGGCACATTATTGGGCACCTGGGTGGCTCAGTGGGTTAAGCCGCTGCCTTCGGCTCAGGTCATGGTCTCAGGGTCCTGGGATCGAGTCCTGCATCGGGCTCTCTGCTCAGCAGGGAGCCTGCTTCCCTCTCTCTCTCTCTCTGCCTGCCTCTCCATCTACTTGCGATTTCTCTCTGTCATATAAATAAATAAAATCTTTAAAAAAATAAAAATAAAAATAAAGGGCACATTATTTTTTTACCATTGTGGCAAAGATGTCAAGTTACAGTCTTCCATTGTTTAAATGTTCCAATATTAACTAGAACAAAATAAACAGTCAGTTATCATTCTTACCAGTTCTATGCCTGACCTACCTCCCGTGATAAGATCATAATAGTAATGGTAACCCTCAGAGGTTATGCCTTCTACCCATCTGCCCTTTGAAGGGTCTTTTTTCTTTTTCTTCTTTTCCTTCTGTTGCTTTGGTGCAGAGGTGGGTGGGATAGTGCTTGTTACTGGTGATATGCTTGGCTCTGAAATTTCTAGAGAAAAAGATATAAGAAAGGTGAAGTACCAACACTTTTTTTTTTTCCTGGTATGAAACAACTAATAGTGTTATTCCAATTAAAAGTCTGACAAGAAGATTCTTTTGGGAACTTGACAAATTATAAATAAAGCTCATTTGGAAAACTAAATATGCACAAATATCCAGAACTATAAAACAGAAATGATAAGGGGAATCTAATTCTACCAGATGTTAAAACTTACTCTAAAACAACTGGTATATTAAAAAAAAAAAAAGTAAAACCAATCCTGGAGTAGGTAAACATATGAATGAAATAGAACAAAAAGTAAACAGACCCAAATGCAGACTCCTGATGCATATTAGAAAAAGAGATCACTTAACAAATGATGTTGGATTGACTAGTTACTTATTTGGAAAAAAGTAGAGCTATTCTCCACTCCAAGTCCCCTCTCATGTTTGCACATAAATATAAACTTCAGATTAAAGATATATGTGAAAAAAAAACCACAAACTAAAATAGTGTTAAACCTACATACAAATCCAAATATTCCATTATAGCAAAAATAAAAACAAAAAAATAAACAACAAAAATAATATGCTATGTTATTCATAATAAAATTAAGATTTTTAAAAACTAAAAAAAAATTAAAAGACAAATAATAAATATTTACAACAAATATGGCTCATGGTTAATTTTGTAACAAAGATTCCTTACAAATAAATCCAACATTCTAACAAAAGATGGACAAAAAGTACAAAGATAAGACAGCTTGGTATTAGCTATCAATATATAAAATATATTCACACTTTGATTCTGCAATTTCATCTCTATAGAGATTAAATTTACAGAAATAAATATGAAAAAACACGCCTGCATAACGGTTCACTGAAGCATTCATTCTAACAGTGAAAACTCTAGGCAGCCTAAATGTTAGTCTGGAAGAGATTAGTTAAATAAGTTATGACACTTTTATGGCATTTTGTTATGGCATTTCATAACCTTTATTAAACACTTATTGCAAGTGGTCACTGTAATAAGCAGTTTATACCATTATGTTACTTATTTTTTGTGAAAATTGGAGGTTGTATATCTAGCAAGTGGCAATTCTGGTGGATTCCAAAGTCTGTGCTCCTAACTACTCTGTAGCCATTAAACACAATGTATATCCTTAATTATTTAATAAAAGAAAGGAAGTATTTGACATGTTATTCAGGGAAAAAATAAAACCACCTCCAAATAGACTATAAAGTGACGTATAACTTAGAAAACTCTAAAGATGTCTGGGATAACCTTAAAAGCATTTAGTTTTTAAAAGTCTTTTCTTTGTACTGCATTATTGCACTTTAAGGGGAATGTATATCCTATTAAAGAAAATGAGGCTATCAAAAATAATTTGAAAAAATCCTATTTAAATACATTTAAGTACAAAAGGCAAAGACTGATTTGCTTATAGGGTAGCATAATGGAACCTCCCAATCCATATAATTGATGAGATGAATTTTCAACGACTCCCTTTTAATCCTGCAGGAACACCTCTATCCTTTTTTTCCTTTAAGCATACAGCTCTATCCTCATGGAAATACAGCCCCCATCCCTTCCTTTTAACTAAAAATGTCCAGGATAATATTTTTAAAGTCTGGTTACAACTATCCTTATTTGATGAGGGCAATACCAATTGACTTATTATTCTGCTTAAAAACTAATGGAAAGAAGTTTTTGGAGAGTAAAGAATATCATTCCATGTTGACTATCTCAACCATTCTGCATGATCAACAACTGGGACTGCTATTTGCCTGGTTTAAGGATAATGGAGTTGTCATGGAAGAAATGCTGACAGAAAAGCTCCTGAGTTAAAGCCCAAGTTCATCAACAAGATTGATACACTCTACTTAAATAAATGCCTTTTATTCGGAACTGAGTTATCTTCAAACCTCCAAATTATTTACCTTCTTGCTGGTGACCGCATGGAAAAAGGGGACCCTCATATCCTGCTGGTGTATGTGAACTGGTCCAACCACTATGTAGAACTTATGGAGGTTCCTCAAAAAGTTGAATACACATCTACCATATGACCTAGCAATTTCACTTCTGGTTATACACTCAATGGACATACAAGCAGGATTTCAAAGGGATATATGCACTCCCATACCTACTGCAGCATTACTCATAACAGCCAAGATATGTAAACAACCCTAATGCCCATCAACAAGATGAATGATTAAAAAAGAAATAGTACATATGCATAATGTAATACTATTCAGCCATGAGACAGGAGGATATCTTGCCATCTGTAGCAACATGGATGGAACCTGAACATATTATGATAAGTGAGGTAAGTCAGGTAAAGAG
Source organism: Mustela erminea (assembly GCF_009829155.1). Classification (NCBI taxonomy): domain Eukaryota; kingdom Metazoa; phylum Chordata; class Mammalia; order Carnivora; family Mustelidae; genus Mustela; species Mustela erminea. Next base: position 52,710,101 of record NC_045628.1, on the reverse strand, counting down.
AAGACAAGCATACTGCATGATATCACTTGATGTGGAATCTAAGAGTTAAACTCATAAGACCAAAAAGTAAAATTGTTGTTTCCAGAGGATAGGGGGTTGGGGGCTAAAGCTGATACTGCTTAAGGTTATAAACTTGCAATAAGTAGTACTTAAGCCACAGAGATTGAATGCACAGTATAACAAATACAGACAACAATACCATAATAGATAATGTGGTAAATATTGCTTTAGTAGTGATCTTATTACGATATATAAATGCATCAAAGTAACACCTGCATAAACGATGTTTTATGTCAAATTTATCCAATTAAAAAAATTATCTGCCTTCTAGTGGTAAAATCAGTAAATTTGTCCACAAAAGGCTAATTCACTATAACTCAACTAAATAACCAAACATAATTCATACTTTTGACCATATGGATAAAGCAAACTGTGGTTATAATGCAAGGCCTATTTTTTAATGAATAGCTCCTTTTAGCCAAGTACCTAAAAAAATCAGCTGTGTCTGAAATGAACACTGACCAAGACAGAACTAGGACTAGCTAACCACCAAGGTAGTATGGTTATGAATGGAGGTGTTACAAGATGAAGCTTTAAAAGTAAAATAAATTGCATAAGCAAAGTCCCATGGTCTAAATACAGCTATGATGCATAGGAAAAGCACCAAGACTAGACCCTGAGTGTACCACCTCTTTATGGAAACAATAAAAGCTCACTGAGCATGACCTCTGATGTTAGTTTTAAAACATGCTGGCTGCTTTTTTACCTGACTCTAAGCCAAGCCTTTTCAAATCCTCTTGGTATGCTTTCAGGGCAGCTGCCTCCATTGCGGCAAACTCCTTTGATGCCTTTTCTTCTTCCTTCGCCTTATCCAGGCTTTTCTGTTTAATCTATGTAAGACACATATAAAATCGAAAGCCAGATAAAGGACTGATATTTACATAGAAAAACTGGCAAAGAAATAAATTAATTAAATTACCTCACTGATCCTCTTTGCAACATTCTCCTTATGATTCTTTCCTCTTTCATGAAATTCAACACTCTTGAAAATTAATAAAAGAGAAAATGCAAAGGAAAGTTACATTAATATCATAATGGTCACAGTAAGGTAACAATAAATAGAGGAATGGAACATAACAAAATTGGGATGATTGACAGAAAAATAATTTTAATGCAAATCAGTCCTTTTAATCAAATGATATGAGGGAACTGAACCATGTTAATTGTTATCATATCCTCTGACTGGTTTCCTTTGGTGCTTAAAATAAACTATGATAACCATATCAATGGAGAAAAATGCAAAGTACCCGTGATGACAAATCTAGTTAATATGATTGTAACAAGGACTCAAACAAGACATGAAGCCAGAAAGAGGAGTGGGAACAAAACTTAACTTCAAGAAACACCTCTCAACATAAAATGTCAAAACATGTAAGTCTCTAGAATTTTTACTGCTCTGGAAACAGAGAGAATAAACAATATTAGAACTTATTCCTCCAAACTATGAGGAAAGTAGACAGCAAGGAATTCCTTCCAACTTATAAACAAATACTTTTACACACTGTGGTAATGGTATAAAATGTACAACTCTTATGGAGGACAATTTGGCACTATCTACCAAATTTTGGCTGCTGGAATAGAGAACAAAGTTCTACATACTGATGTGGAGAGAGCTCCAGGAGATACTGTTCAATTAAAAAAACAAACACGAGGGGCACCTGGGTTAAGCCTCTTCCTTCAGCTCAGGTCATGATCCCAGGGTCCAGGGATCGAGCCCCACTTAGGGCTCTCTGCTCAGCAGGGAGCCTGCTTCTCCCCTCCCCCACCCCGCTCTCTGCCTACTTGTGATCTCTTTCTCTTTGTCAAGTACGTAAATAAATAAAATCTTTAAAAAACAAAACAAAAAACCACAAAACTATGGTGAAGGATAATGTGTATGGTATCCTAGGTTTTACATGACGCTGTAATAAAAACCTGTATGTGCAAACAGAAACAATGAAATGGACTAGAAAATGAAAAATAGTGGTAACCTACAAAAAGTGATGGTGACTGGATGGGACAAAGGAGTGAGTGAATGTTATTACTCATTTAAAACAGTCAGGAATGCTCCCTAAATTACAAATGTCTGGGTGTACGCAATTAAACAATTTCTGATAAACCTTGCAAAATAAATTTTGTCAATCAAATCTAAGCTAAGCTATCCTAAAGTACTACCATGAATTCCTCTTTAAAGTGAGACATTGTAAAACAAAGGTTTCACAATGGAAAAAATTCACCTTCTAATTTTCATATATCAGGTTTCCTAAAGTTAATTATACCACACAAAGAATATTAAAGACCCATTTCAAAACAAAATAATTTTGTTTCTAATTCAAGGTTAAACTGATGTATATTAATAATCCAAAGAGAACAAAGATTATCCTAGAAGGGATTATTTACTCTTCTTGACTCCTAAAAATTCATTGAACTGATTAGGAACCTCAAGAGAGGAGAAACTATCAACCACTTGTACAGAATTCATAATTTATGTAAGGATGGCCTAAGTTAAACAAGTTAAGATCTTTAGCAACTATTCAAAAGACCAAAAACAAAATCCTGGAAAAAAATATGCCCAAACTCCTTGTACACAGTAGTAAATAAATGTCTATCAAAGAAGTATAACATTGTTAAAAACGGGGCTACTGTTCTGTTGTGCATGCAACTCTATCAAGTACAAAGGCTAGGAATATATACTTAAAAGATAACCCCGTCTTTCTGTATATAATAATATAAACATTCTGTATATAATAATATATACATTATGACATGCACATAAGAGGGAAAAATCAGTGATGCTTTTATGTCTTAAAAGTTTAATCTAGATTGAGATACAGTAATAAATGCTTAATAGAGCTGCTATTTTCATAGTAGTCCATGAAAGAAGTAATGATATTCTTTAAAATGAAACCATTTATAGCTACAAAGCTTTGCAAATATGTTTAATTTATTTTTCTGGAGTTGAAAAGACACAAGATAAACTACAATAATGTTCCTTTTTATATATTAAGGGCTTTGCCCTTTAATATTTTTTTATATGGTAGTATTAAACAACATCATAATGTGGATAAACACGGAGATGACCCAGTCAACATCCATTTTCCGAATGTGACTAAAGGACATAGAGATATAATTTGGCTCAACATATAATCAAATTTAACCCGATGAAAAGGAAGAAGGCTCACCACTTTCATACAAGAAATGAAAAGACAACAGAAATATTTCAATGTTTTGAAAAATCAAGAGCAATGTATTTGAAGGTGCTTCATAAATACTGTTCAGATCAAAAAGAAACACAGGAATACAATATCATTAAACTCTCTTATAGTGGAATTATCATACAGGCCTATTGTCCGCTATCCAACACTTGCAGTAATCACAGAATTTCTTTGGTTGCGACTTCCAGTAGTCCGCCCTGAAAAAGGGAAAAACAGGTCTAAGCTTATTTATAATTAAAAAGGCAAAATTGTGCATGTTTTTATATCTTCTTAGAGTCTGAAATATAACACCCTGTTGCTGAATCCTGTCTTATTATACACATTACCTTTAGTATTTAACTCACTGCAGCAGTTATCTGAAATTGTTGCCACCAGAAAAGAAGTCTGCACCGGATTTAAAACTTCCTTTAATAAAAGTGCTTAAAAAAAATTTTTTTTTTCTCATTTGCCACTATCATCAGTATGAAGAAATAAGAAACATCTTGGAAAAGATTTATCTTCTCTAGGCCTTTCTGGCAATTTGGGAGATTGCCATAATGGAGGCCTGAAGAAGCTCAAAGTTTGCTTTAAATCAAGTTAGTTCCATCAAAGGAACAAAGAACAAGACTCTTTTGGAGGGAGACTGGTTCCTCCGAGACTATCAGTTTATACAATTTGTTCTTGAGACTTGGGGCAAGAGAAGAGTTGGAAAAGCCAAGGGACCTCTTAGCCTGCAAGGCTTGGGGGGGGTTGAGTGGGAGTTATGCTAATAAGACTCGCCGTTTCTACCAGTCGGTGAAGGCGGAGGTGGCCCAAGTCCAACCCTAAAGTTTCACAATACCCCAGGATTCAAGCGCTACAGAAACGAATAGGGTGCTTGCCACCCCCCAACTGTGCAAGTGAGGGAGCTCCCGGCGGCTTCGCGGGCAGCAGTCCAACCTCAACTGGCCGCCAACCTCCCTCCCGAAGCCCGAGCTTCGGGCCCCCAGGGCGCCCCGAAGGATAGCATTTCCAAACGCCCTGAAAACCGGCCCTGCCGGTCTGCTGCCGGTCCCGAGCGAGTTAAGAGCACCTCCGTCACGCCTCCAGCCGAAAAGAGGTGGGGGGGGGGCGGGTGGTGGAGGGCGAGACCCGGCAGAGAAAGGGCCGCCCTGGGAAACAACACCTCGTTGTTTAGAGCCTGAGACCCGACTCACATGACTGGACCAGCCGCTCCGTGCGTCGCCCCGGGGTCCGGCTCGAGCTCGTGTTCCCCACGCGGGGCGAGTTGGGACCCAGCCCGTCGCGAGGCCCACCGGAGCCTCCAAACCCGAACACCTCCCTCTTTCCCCGGGACCAGGGTTCCACGGTTCCCAACTACGGATGCCCAGGCGACTCAATCCGCGTTCGAAATCTCCTCCTCTTCCCCTCCCCCTACGGGGCGGTACTCTGGGATCCTGAGAGGTGGGGTCGGTATAAAGGGGTTGAGGTCACCCAGAAGGGGTGAAAGCGCGACGGGACCTGAGCCGAAGGACAAGAACTTCATGCCTCAAGTCCCCGCATCATCCCGCCTTCACTCTCTCTCTTCCCCTGGGATCCAGAACCTCCACCCTTCTAGGCTCGCTGGCTCGTGGCCGAGGAGCTCGCGCGCCGCCTCCGCCCCAACGCAAACAGCTGTTCCCCGAGACGTCGCCGCCCTCAACTTTGCCAACTAGTCCGCACGCACTTTGACCAGCGAAGCAACCCGGACCTGTAGGCTGGGGGCCGTTGGCGGAGTTAGAAAAAGGAAGGTGAAACAGCTGGTGTCGGGGCAGCGAGTTGCTGGGCTTTGCCTCAGAACTTTCCGGAGGCGGCGGAGTGGCCCCGCCCCGCCCCCGCGACGCCCGCGCACACGGGCGGGCTAGTTCCTTCGTTCCGGGAGCGCGTGGGCATCCGCGGCGGCTCGGCGGCTCGAGTGGCGCAGAGGCGACGGGGGGAACAGCGGCGTGGGGAAGCAGAGCGGAGGCAGTGGGGGCGCGTGCACTTGTCAGGTGAGTCACGGCAGCGTCTCTATCAGCACTTCCCATATGGTCTAGCGGTTAGGATTCCTGGTTTTCACCCAGGCGGCCCGGGTTCGACTCCCGGTATGGGAACGAAGTAATACTTTTAAAAAAACCGAATGGGAGAACGTCCTTATTTTGTTTCCCCTATTCTGACTCTCTACTTGTCTCCTTCTGATGAGTTTGTGAAAAACGAACATTAGTGCTACGCCGGGCAGACTGGAGGAGCGAGTGCGCTTGGGTCCCTCGCCTCCCTCCTCTGCCAGCGGAGTTTCACTTTCCAGGGGCTGCCCTCCTGCCCCTCCGCCCCGAGTCGTCCTTTTCCAGACGCTCGGGAGGTGATGATTAACTCCGGCCTAGTCTTATCTCCTCCCAGCGCCCCCCGCACCACTCCCCCCCGGGCCCACACCCTCCGCGGCTGTAGTTTTCCGACCGTCCCAAGTGACGTGGGGCGTGTTCACCCCCTGCCCTCGGCGCCGGGAGTCCGCACCCCGTTTGGAGTCCTTGTTTCTTTCCGCCTGTTGTTTACGGGGAACCCCCCCCCGCCGCCCCCCGGCACAAAGCCGCCTGTCGCGGGGCGCGCGGCGGCGTGGCGGTCTGGCGAGCCTCGGTGCCTTCGGGCGCGCTTTCCCGTCCGCGTAGCTGCCCGTCGCCGCCCGATCGGCCGCGTGTCCACCCGGCTGTCCCGCAGCGGCCGAGCCCGCCGGCCAGCTCCGCCCAGCCTGACCTCGGGGGCGCTGGTTTCTGCGCACAAAAGTCCCGCGGACTCCGGAGCCACGCACTTGAGTGCCACTGCCTGGGAAGGCCTCCGGGGCAGGGAATCCCCCCCTCCACCCCCAATCCTCCCGCCCCGCTTTAAAGCGCGCACCCGGACGCGCGCGCACGTGCCGCGGAGAAGAAAAATACCACTATGATGAGATGTCTTTAGGGAAGAAATTTAACTTTCCAAAGGGTCTAACGTTTTGAGCGCCGCCGATGGAAGAATCTTGGGGTGGAGGTGGGGCTTGGAAGAGAGAAAATTGGCTGGAGACTGGGGAGGGGATGTTATAACAAAGTTTCACTGTATTTTTAAATATAGAAGCCCTGTGTTTATTACAAAGAAGGGGCAGCTGTGTCAGCAGCATGTGAGCTGTAAATGAAACAAAAGCGTTATCTTAAATGCAAGCTGAAATTAGAAGATGGGGTGAGCTATAATGTTTAGTCCGTTGGGCCTCTGGGAACAATTGGAGAAGGAAGAAGTGGCTCTTGTGGATGGGTTTCTGGCCAGTGCCATTGAGAAGAGCAGAAGTGGTGGTTAGTGAGCGCATTTCCAAACTTTTATATTTTAACCGCACAGTGCGTTTTGAAATAATCTGTTAACGTGATGCGCATGATTAAGGATTAATCACTTTTATATTGTAAGTAAACTTCCGTAATTTAAAATATTTTATCTCTTGGTGAGCTGAAATCTTGGAGTATTTACAAGCACCGTCACACGCTTTTGAAAGTTCCCGATGTTCAGGATCGTATTAGTAGGTTTTGGACACAGTACTGAATGGAATTGTATTTTCGCTCCTGCGATTAGCTCGGGATTGACCTTGGGTGAATCTTCCACCTTCTCTGTGCGCATTGTTTACAGCCTAAACTCTTGATAATACATATCTTCAGAAACTTCGGATAGAGTTGCAAGAATTGAGCAATTCTTGAATAGGTCATGCAAGTGGAAACGTTTTATTTACGTGGGGAAAGTTTCATTTAAATGAAGAGTAGGATTGTGTCATTATTGAGAAACCATTTACTAAAAAACTCCGTCGGAATTTGGAAGGGGGGAAAGACCCCTCTGCCTTGTCTCTGGAGAGGGCTTAATTGTTCTTGACCTTGCATTTTGTGTTGACTTGGTATCATACAGTACCAAGGTGCTAAAATGGATATGATTTTCAACTGAGCACCCAGGAATTGCAAATAGCTTTGCTTTTTGTATACTTAAAGGTTTGCTGAAGGGAGTAGTTTGGTGACAGTATTTTTCAGACTCCTATACTGTGTACCAGGCCAAACAGGGTAAGGCACTATCAGAGTTACAGAACATCACTTCTACTCCTAAGACCTGCCAAAGAGAGGTAGAGGGGAGAGTGTTTGCCTTGAACCTTGAAGAACTGGTTGGATTTCTCCAAGTGGAGAATGTATCTTAAAGCTGAGGGGAGTGGAGGGGGGGGGGGTTGCTGGAGGAGGAGGCGGAGTCAACGGTATGAAGCTGGCACACTGTCTGAACACAGTGTCTGGAGGAAGAGGCATGGGAGATCAAGCTGGTATGGTAGAAGAGAATTTCACCTTAATAAATTTTGACTAGATAACAGGTTCTTTTATCAAAGGAGTACCATGTATGTAACTAGAGTTTTCAAAACATTTTCTCCTTTGAAAAAACAAATATAGCAGTAATATGTGAAACTTTACTCTGTTAAAAACCTTAAGCAATGTAGAGACTTGTGCCCGTATTTTATGTTCATCAGTTGAATAGTAATTTTTAATTGATAGAATGAGAAAAGCAGTCAGTTAGAATTCATTTTGAAAGAATGAAATCTTGGTTTAAATCATGAGCATTATCTACAACTATATTTTTACTAGCATGCTTTATTGAAAATGACCTTAATATTCTAAGACTGAGCTGATAGCTGCTCTCAATAAGGCATACACCTTAAATTGGTTAAGGGTCAGTGATAAGTTTATAAGGCTTCATTCTATGTGTTTGTGCCTTGTTACCAAAAAGGCACTGATAGTCATTAGGTGTTTTAGGTGTCCCCTCATGAGCCACAGAGTAAAGGGATACTAATTGAGTGGTATGTATTTGCCCAAGTAGTCTCTAAGGCACAATCAGAAGCTATATGACCATTCAGTAAATGTTTACACAGATGAATACCTACATTTAAAGAAACATAAGGGATTAAAAAATGATGGCATTTAAAATCCAAGGACTTTGCCATGGTTGAATATTATCTGGCCTCTATTTACCTCCCCAAATTCATGTCCTCCCTTCTCTGCCTCTTCATTATATATCAGCCACACTGGCTTCCTTTTTGTTCCTTGAACATGCCAAACTTGTTTTCCCACTTTTATTTCTTGGTGTTTCCACTGCCTAGAATATTTCCCCTCCAGCTCTTCATAGTTCAGTCAACATCAGTGAGGTCTTTCTGATCACCCTTTTTTTTTGTTGTTTATTTTATTCTTTTGTTTTCTCCTTTTTTCCTTAGTACCTGAAATTAACACATTCCCTTGTTTCTGTTTATTTCTTAACCTTTTTTCCCACTAGAGTATAAACTCCTGGAGGGTAAGGATGCTGAATAGTGAAATCATTCTTGCTCTTTAAGATTCAAACAATAGTGAAGTAGTTGGAACCCTCATGCAATGCTGGTAGGCTGTAAAATGGTGTGCAGTCTGGAAAACAGGATGACAGTTCCCTCAAAATGTTCAACATGGACTTACCATAGCCAGCCTTTCCATTCGTAGGTATCTACCCAAGAGAAATTAAAACCTGCCTGCACAAAAACTTGTACATGTGTTTATAGCAACATTATTCCTAAGCAGAAAGTAGAAATGCAAATGCCTGTCAACTGAATGAATAAGATGTATCTATACAATCAAATGTTATTTGGCAATAAAAGTGAATGAGCCAATACATAACATAATATAGATCAGTTTCAAGATGATTATGCTAAGCAGAAGAAGCCAACTCAAAAGACCACATTTTATATGATTCCGTTTATATGAACTGTACATAATGGGCAAATCTAGGAGAGAAAGAGGATAGATTATGGTTGCCTAGGTTTGGGAGGTGAAGGGGCAGTAGTTACAGGGGCATGGCTTGGAGTGACTGCTAATGGAGATAAAAGATTCTTGTTAGAGTGTTTGAAATGTCCTAAAATTAGAATAATGATAATGGTTGCACAACTCAGTAAATAACCTAAACGTTGAATTCTATTCTTTGGGTGAACTATGGTATGTAGAGCATATCAACAAAACTTAAAAGATTGAAGTAATAAAAAGCTTATATAATATTTTGTCTCTACATTTTATTTTTATCATTTGGATAGTAAGCATTTAAAAATATAAGTGGAATAATTTAACACTGTAGTTCTAGCTCCTTGGATGTAGCAAGTGTTCAGTAAAGAGCTGATGAAGGAGGTTAATCTATACAGATAATTATGATACAATTCATAGTGTGACAGATGATCAGCGGGAACAAAGCCAAGGGTTATATGGCTTGGGGGCCTCCACGATATCACATCTGGAGTCATGTGAAGTGAATGGAAAAAGGCCTCCTATAGGAGGCAACATTTGGGATGGGCTTTGAAGTCTGGTTAGGCATTTTCTGGTGATGATATAGTGGAAAGCAAGGCATTAAGAAAGAAGCAGGCCAGAGTAGAGGCAGATTAACAGTCACTAGCACATTTTGGCTGAGCTGAGGGTACAAGCAGGATAGGAATTGGAAATAAGGCTGCAAAAATAGATTAGAGCCTGCAGCAGACAATGTTGGTGCTGTCAGATCCTTGGTGTCTTTATCATCCCCCCCCAACCAGTTGTATGCCTCGAGTGGTGCTTTTTTACCTGTGGAGAGCTGGAAGTACTTGTGGGTTTGTCCCCTTACCTTTAACAACTCTCCACTGAAGACTCTCCAGTCAAGAGAATAACTTTGAAGCAGGGACTTCGATTTGTTCCCTTCTATACCATCAGCGCCTAGAACAGTGCTTGGCACTCAGAGAACATTCAGAATGTATTTGAATGAATGAATGCAAACCAGGAAGTTGGAAATTCTATTCAAAGTTTATTTTACAGATCCCCTTACCTCTTCCAGAGCACTTAGATAGGAAATTTTGGAAGGTTCTGATTGTGAAGCTCTTTGAATTTGGGGATAAGGAATTTACTTAGCTGGGAAAAGGGATTTCTAGTGATAAAAGTTTTTGATGAAACTAATTTGGTGGTAGTGTGCATGATGAACCGGAGGATGGAAGGATTGTGTCTGTAGTGCCCACTCTCATCTGCCCATTCCTGTTTCTGCTCCCACTCTCCCTTTGTATCGGGCCTTAAACAAGGTGGAGTGTCTCCGGAAGTACAGAAATAATCTGATAGCTGTCCTTGTCTCTATTCTCTCCTTAAATAGGGTGGTAGCAGTGGAATGCAAAGGATGAGATTTAAAAAAAAAAAAAAAAAAAGTAAAATGGAAGAAAAAATTGAAGATGTCAGGAAGTAAATACTCCTAAAAGAAATAGGGAGGTTACAAAGCATAAATATGTATTTATTTGTTCATTTATTTGGAGAGAACAGGCAACTGTTACTCCTAGGGTTGGTCAGACAGTAAACTACTGCTGCCCACCTTTATGTGTGTGTGTGGCATTTTGAATACTAAAACTGTACATTGAATCCAGAGACAAATTTAAGGCTGTGAGACTGCCACCCTGTGGACTTAGACAACCTAATATCATCAAGAATCCTAATAAAACCTCACTCATTTGAAATTCACTATTTTCGAACTCATCATGGTTCTTCTCTGTTGGAATATGTGGGTTGGAAGGTTGAAATTTGTTTCCTGAACTTTTTCTGAGGCTTTTAAGTAAAGGAAATTTAAAATACAGTCAATAGTCTTAAAAAGTTGCTAGGATGGGCTCCTGGGTGGCTCATTGGGTTAAGCCTGCCATCAGCTCAGGTCATGATCTCAGGGTCCTGGGATTGAGCCCTGCATTGGGCTCTCTGCTCAGCAGGAAGCCTGCTTCCTCTGCACTCTCTGCCTGCCTCTCTGCCCGCTTGTGATCTCTCGCTCTGTCAAATAAATGAATAATCTTTTTTAAAAAAGTTGCCAAGAGGGGTGCCTGGGTGGCTCAGTGGGTTAAAGCCTCTGTCTTCAGCTCAGATCATGATCTCAGGGTCCTGGGATCAAGTGCTAGTCTGCAGCTCCCTCTGCCTGCAGTTCCCCCTGCTTGTGCCTGTTCGCTCTCTCTCTCTCTCTGATAAATAAATAAATCTTTAAAAAAAAAAAAAGTGGCATGTTGTAAAATAGTCTTTTTTCCCCTTCTATTGTACTAATTTTTTTTTTTTAAAGATTTTATTTATTTGACAGAGGTCACAAGTAGGCAGAGAGGCAGGTGGTGGGGCTGCTGAGCAGGGAGCCTGATGTGGAGCTCCATCCCAGGACCTGGAGATCATGACCTGAGTCAAAGGCAGAGGCTTAACCCACTGAGCCACCCAGGCACCCCTGTATTAATTTTTTCATCCTATGTTATAATACATATGGTACTGTTTTTGACCGTTGTAGCTCTTGAGAAATATTTGAAAACTCTCTACCCTCCCTCTTTTCTTTGGCTAAGTGAAAGTGACTTCCTTCTTATTTTTTTATAGGGCTGGATTTTATTGTTAGAAATTGTCCAGGCTTTGATAAATTGCCTTAAGTGTATTTATGTAAACAATTTAGATTTTATTCAGTGTTAGTTATTTAGAAGGGCAGTCTGCTCACAAATTAAACTGGTAAACTAATTTGACTCAAAATGAAATAGTGATTGTGAAAGACTTTCTTGGTCTCTGCAACTCAGGCAATGGTTCTGTCTAGAACTCGAGAAAATAAAACTTTCCCAGCAGAAGAGCTGTTTACAGCTCGATGTTGTAAATGGCTTATATTCCCTGAGGTGTCAGGAGGGGTGGAGTAGCTGTTTAGCACTTGAAATTTGTATTAACAGTAAAGCAGAAGTGGGCTGAAGCAGCATTCTGAGGTCAGCAATGGTGCATTCTTTCTGAATGTGGTTTCTAGACTGAGGAGGAGAATGGTTGAAGTATCAACTGGACTCCTCGCCCTTCAGTTACCTGATACTTCCTCTTAGGAACCTTGTATTTTGGTAATGAAGAGATTTTCAAATAGAATAGTAATGATTTTAAGTAACTCATTATTTCCTTGAGTTTTTCTGAAAAGTGTAGCATGACATATATCATGATATCCTTTAAATGGTTTCATTTAACTATTTCACAGTAAAGGAATGGGACTGGGGGGTGACTTGTATACATTTTTTTGCAACATTTATATCTTATATTCTACAGTTGATGTATCGTGAAAATGCAGATGTTTATCTAGGTTTACAAGGTACATTGCTATTAAAAAGCAGTATTATTTAGATATCGTTTAGGTATGGAAAGTAACTTTTGAGATACTTCATGGTTCATTTGCACCTTTCCTAAGTATTGGGACCAAGAACCAGTGAAGTTGGGGAGGTATTTGTTTTTTAATCTTTAATGGTTTCATTATCGTATTGGCTTTAAAACTGTAAATGACATTGTACTTATATAAAGAAAATTTTAATTTGATCTTTAGTTTGCTGTTTGTTATTGTATAGTATTTGCCTTTTTATGCTGGAATGGTGATTACTTTAGGATTAATGGTAGCTAGCGTCTCCTTTTACTTTTCACATCTGGCTTCATTTTCACAAATGTAAATATAAATATTTTGTTCTCTGAAAAGTAATTCCAGTATAGGTGACTTGAATTTTGTTAAAGAAGTAACATCTGTTTCATAAATTTTATGTGCGCACCTGTGTTTGCAAATTCAAAATTTTATTTTTGAATGAAGACTACTCACTATTAAATAACTTTGATTTAAAACCTTTTTTGCTTTGTTTTAGATCTCTGGGAAGGTACTTCGCTAGTGAAGTGTCCAGACAATTCTTCTAAACAATCTTAAATCTTTCTTTGTAGTTTAAATCTCTTAATTTAGTTAAACTCTCTTTTGGATTTAAAATCCCAAACCTAGGATACATTTCTGATTTAGGATGTGTTGATATATTGCTTTGTATATAACTTTTCATCTGTTCCCAGATTTAATTAAACATTTAATTTGAACTTTCAAGATTGTAATGGGATTTGTTTTACCCTAGCTTTCCTGATGTCTGTAATTTATCACTGATACTCCCTTATGCCACGGCATGCAGATGACTCTATTAACTGGGAAGGTTAGGGCCCTACCACTCAGTCTCCCACTGAGCAGGGTGGGCACTGACCCAGTTGTAAGAGCTGAAGTAGGAAGTAAGAATGTGACTGGAAGAGACTGACGGCAGACAGGGTCCTAGCAGTCTGAGAAGATACACAGGTGCGGCTAAGGGTGAGGGGAAGTATCAGGATGGAAGGAAGAACATAGTTAAGTTCCTTGAGTTCCAAGCAGGCAGTTGTCATCAGGGAATTTCAGATATGAGTAGGGAAGCCATTTCTTTGTTTTCCCTTGTTTTTTTGTTTTGTTTTTGTTTTTGTTTTTGTTTTGTGGGTTTTTTGCCACTGCAAAAAACTGTTCTTTAAAATCCTGCTTTCAAAGACTGTCTCTTTTCTATTTTCATTAGCTTCTGGAATGTCTTGGGTTAGTTTAGGGGTGCATGTTTTAATGGGACTTGTTACCACAGCTTTGTAGGAAAAAGAAAGCACATGAAGTTTATAAAAAAAGCAAAGCCTCACAATCATTAGAATGGCTGCTATAGAAAGAAAAGGAAATAACAAGTGTTGGAGAGAATGTGGAGAAATTGGAGCCCTTGTATACTATTCATGGGAATGTAACATGGTACATACAGCCACTATGGAAAGCATAGTGGTGGTTCCACCATAGCATATGGTGGTTCCTCAAAAAAAAAATTGAAACAATTACTGTATGATCCAGCAATCCCATATCTAGCTATATACCCCCAAAAATTAAAAGGAGAGTCTCAAGGAGGCTCTGTACATCCATTTTCACAGCAACATTATTCACAACACAAAAAAAGTAGAAATAACCCAAGTGTTCTTCGGTGCATTAATGGATAAACAAAATGTGTATACATACAGTGGAATATTTTTCATCTTAAAAAGGAAGGATATCCTGCAATTTGCTACAACATGGGTGAACCTGGGGGACATCATACTAAGTGAAATAAAATAGTCACAGAAAAATAAATACTGCGTGATTCCACTTATTTGTGGTATCAAGTATAATCGAAATCATAGAGGCAGAAATTAGAATGATGACTGCTAGGGGTTGGGGGAAGAGGGAATTGGGATTTGTTTAGTGGATATAGAGTTTCAGTTTTGTAAGATGAAAAGAATTCTGGAGATTGGTTGCACAGCAGTATGATTATATTTATTGCCACTAAACTGTACACTTAAAAATGGTTATGATGGTAAATTTTACGTTATGTATATTTTTCCATAGGTTTTTTTAAAGGAAAACTTGAATTTATATTTGGATATTAAAGTTGTAAGATTATAAAGACCTCTGTGATGAGACTGAGGCTATTTGGTGGATATTCAGGTATTAGTTGCCGAATACCTGGATAGAACCATGAAAAATGCAGACAAGATCCTCATGAAGCTTACAGTTTAGAGCAGGAGACAACTGTTGCATACCAGGGAGACCCTTGACAGAGTAGGGGGAGGGGCTACATTGAAAAGGCTTCTCCAAGAAGATGACATTTAAATGGAGATGTGGTGGATGAGTAAGCGGTGGCTAGGAAGGAAAGGGTGGGGAGGCGGGAGGGAGTAGTATTTTGGAAAAGCTCCAAAGCAGGGAAAGGAACAGTCTCCTTTGGAAGGTGAAAGAAGATCCTGAGGGCTGTGATGTGTGAAAAGTTGGGGGAGGTGACCAGGGCATGTATCAGATCATAGAAGTCACTGTAGGCCACCACAAGAATTTTGAGTGTTGAGGCACCTGGGTGGCTCTGATGCTTGAGCGTCCGCCTTTGGCTCAGGTCATCATCTCCAGGTCCCAGGATGAAGTGGAGCTCCCTGCTTAGAGGGGAGGCTGCTTCTCCCTCTTCCTCTACCTCTCCACCTACTTATGCACTGTCTTTCCCTGTATCTCTGTCTCAAATGAATAAATAAAAAAAATCTTAAAAAAAAAAAAAAGGATTTGAATGTTATCTTAAGCAGAGATGGCAGATGTAGATGGGCTTAAACCAGGGAGTAGGGAGGT
The DNA here is from genome assembly GCF_009829155.1 of Mustela erminea. NCBI lineage: Eukaryota > Metazoa > Chordata > Mammalia > Carnivora > Mustelidae > Mustela > Mustela erminea. Next base: position 52,694,913 of record NC_045628.1, on the reverse strand, counting down.
GATAAAGTGGAGTGGGAGTAAGGAGAAAAATCCTGTATCTTCTCTTCCGTGTAGGTTTTAAATATGAATTACCTACTTAATCTGGAGCTTGAATGCCAAAGGGAAAAATGGTTCATTTATATTTATTCGGATGATATATTGGTTGCCAGTGTGACCTGTTGATGTGCTAAAACCTCAAGAGTGAATTTAAAGGGATTGTCAAGGGCAATTGAGCAGAGCTGATTTTCACCTTTATTCTCTGATTTGGTAGTTGAAACCCCAGAAATGGATGGATTTGCCCAGGGAGAGTTTGGAGAGGAGTGCTTTCGGTGGAATCTTTAGAACTTCTCTGTGTTCAGTTACGAGGTGGTGGAGTGGGGCAGAGAAGACTAAGAAAAAGTACTCCAGAATTGACGGAAAACCAAGAGAGAGCATTTATTAGGTCTAACAAAACAAGTTCCAAAATCATTAATTGGTTTTCACCCTGTGTGGTCATTGACTTATAGATTTAGTGGTTTAATAGGGGTATAATTCGATTCGATTTGATTCAATTCGATTCGATTAGAATGAATAAAAAAATGAGTTGAAAGTGAAGAAGTGGAATATAGTCAAATCTTTGAGGAAGTTTGGTTGTGAAGGGAGTGAGAAAAGTGGTAGATGGGTTTAGGGTTATCCAGTGATTGGAGTTGTTTCTATGGAAAAGTCTGAATTTAAAGAATATCTTTTTTGGATCTATGAAATGTTTGAAAAACACATTACACACCTTGCCCTAAATAGGATTTACCCAATGCAAATATGACCTTCTCATGGATTTAATCTAGATATGGTAATATGGAATTACATATATACAGGGCAGTCAGGCTTCTGGAGGTATGGAGATCTCTCTGTCACTATACTAATTTATGGTCATCAGGGAAGTAAAAATAGAGAATCCTGAGTCCCACTTAATCAGTTTTAACCTTAGGTGTAGGACTCAGGAATGTGTGTTTGCACGGTGCACATGTCTTTAAAGGATTCTCATGCATCTCTTCTGTGAATGGCCTTGGAGAAAGTTGCTCTGAGAATCCTTTACTTTGAAATGTTCTGCTTTTTAATAGCTCTAGCATGACTTAAATGAGATGTAGGGCAAGCACTTAGGAAGGAAAGATTTTCAAAATTTTGTCTTCTGGTATGATTGGGTAGTAGTAAAAGTTTTAAGTGTTTTAGGATGAAACTAGCTTGATCCTTTTTCCTGATTGTAAAAGTGGTAACATGTTCAGTGTCAGTACTTCCGCTTTTCTTGTTTCTTCCCTCCTTGCACTCTAAGAAGCATGGTGCTTACTCCTACTGAATTGCCTTTGTTTGCCCCTATAACTTCCTCTACTAATAATATTCTATAGCCTCCGCTGTATATGGCTGGTTCCTATCATTCAGGTCTCAAAGCAGCTGTCACATTTTCAGAGAGGCTGTCAAAGTAGGTTTTCTTGGTCACTATGTCACTTTGCTGATTTCCTTCATATGTGGACAGGGACTCTGCCTGAATTGTTAACATGAATCTATAGGTAAACTGTATCCTGAGTCTATACAGCATGTAGAAACTACTTAAATACTGGAAAACAAATAATAAAGATCATAAAAACCTTAACAGTATTAATACTGTTAACTTTCAGTTAACTGTAACTTCAGATGTTGGAATGTGGACCACAGATGCATAAATGTTGATTGTACGTGACATAGACTGTTAGTAACTTGTATATTTCACTTAAGTGTATTCTGGAGATGTTTTCATGTCTACACCATTTTATACAGATAATCATTCTTAACAGCTGAGTGATACGGTATGTTGAAAATATGATGAGGTACAGTCCCTATAACATCTGATTTGCCTGACAGTCCTTTTTTTTTTTATATATAATTTTGAATGATAGTGCTGAATTTCTATCTACATCTTTGTTTTTTTGTTAGAACAAATGCTTATGATTGAAATTGCTGGGTGAGAGGATCTATACATTAAACCTTTTTGATTGTGAAATTGCCTGCTGGAATGATATTCTTTTACTCTCATGAATAGCCTATGAGACGATTTATTTCTCCTGGACCCCCTCTAATTATTTTACTCTTTGCTATTTTATTTTATTTTATTTTATTTTATTTTTAAAGATTTTATTTATTTATTTATTTGACAGAGAGAAATCACGAGTAGATGGAGAGGCAGGCAGAGAGAGACAGAGGGAAGCAGGCTCCCCGCTGAGCAGAGAGCCCGATGCGGGACTCGATCCCAGCACCCCGAGATCATGACCTGAGCCGAAGGCAGCGGCCCAACCCACTGAGCCACCCAGGCGCCCCTACTCTTTGCTATTTTAATAGGGGAAAACGGTATTGTTTTTCTGCTTTAAGGTTCAAGAATGAGTATCTTTGAACGTTCTCTGTTGTGTTTGGCCACATTTCTTTTGTGAAGTGCATATATATATTCATGCTCAGTGCCCAATTTTTCTGTTAGAGTGTTTGATTCTATAATAGTAGTTTTTTTCTCTTGTATTTTACTACACAGGTTTTTAAATATACAGCAAAGATGAATTTTGCTCATGTATCTGCCATCTAGTTTTTATCATTAACATTTTATAATATTTGCCTTATCACACATTTATCCTTTTATCAAAAGTAAATTGCAGGTATTAGTACTTTTCCATCCAAATACTTTAACATGCTTGGCATTGACTATAGATTCCATGTTTGTTTAGTTATTTTTTTCTTTTGATGTAAAGTTTATATAAAATTAAATGCATGAAACTTTTTACTTTAAATGTTTTATTTTTTTAAAGACTTTATTTGTCAGAGCAAGAGAGAGCACGCACGCACACCAGCAGGGAAAGTGGGAGCCAGAGGGAGAAGCAGGCTCCCCACTGAGCAAGGAGCCTGATGTGGGACTCAGTCCCAAGACCCTGGGATCATCACCTGACTGAAGGCAGCCGCTTAACTGACTAAGCCACCCAGGCATCCCAAAATGTTTTATTTTAATTTAAAATGGAATTGGGAGGTGCGCCTGGCTGCCTTAGTCAGTTGGATGTCTGCCTTTGCCTCTGGTCTTGATCCCAGGGTCCTGGGATCGAGCCCTACATCGGGCTCCCTGGACTACCGGGAGCCTGCTTGTCCCTCTTTCTTTGCCCTACTCATGCTTTCTGCCTCTCTCTCAAATAAATAAAATCTTGAAAAGAAAATAAAACAGAATCGGATGTTTATTGATCAAGATTTTTTTATTTGAGAACACACACATGAACACACACACACACACACACATGGGGAGGAGGAGGGGCAAGAGGGAAAGAACCTCAAGCAGACTCTGTGCTGAGTGTAGAGCCTGTGACAGGGCTGGATCCCAACCCTGAGATCATGACCTGAGCTGAAATCAAGGTTGACACTTAAATGGACTGAGCCACCCAAGGGCCCCACTGTTCAAAATTTTGATGAAGAGGCCAAGGCTGTCTTCTGTCAGTGAGCCCATGGAGGCAGCTCCACATTGTAGGGTCTTTCATACGCACCCACAAGATGTTGCCTAATAGTTCTAGTTTTGATTTTGTAAGAGGAGCATGAACTTTATTTTTCGTAAAGTATTTGCTGGATTTCAATGTATGTATTTGGCTGTGGAAACCAAACCAAAGACTAGCTTTTGTTTTCTTTTCTTTTTTATAGGACTTTTGGTCACATATACCCCTTGTATTTCCTTTGCCTTAGCTTTGGTTATAGTGGTTTTAAATTTTTACGTAGTCAGATGTCATCATTTTCCTTGTATTTTTACTCCCATTTATGTCATACATAGGAAGACATTCCTTACCAAATAATATACAGGTGTTTATATTTTCTTCTGGTGCTTTTCCTTTTATTACGTTTGAATATCTATTAGGAAGAATGTGGTATAGGGATTTTTTAAAGATTAGCAGTGGTTTGAGATCATCAGCAAATACTGTCTAATGAACAGTCTTCTCTTCTGTGTATCTTTTTCTGAAACAAAATAGAATTTAATGTTTTATGGATGCCATTTTTTAGTAAAGATTTAATTTTTAAGTAATCTCTGCACCCAGCGTGGGGCTCGAACTCACAACCCAAGATCAAGAGTTGCATGCTCCACTGACTGAGCCAACCAAGTGTCCCTGATGTCATTTTTATTATAATCTATGTTTGCAAATAGTATCTGCTTTCTGTTTTTGAGAGTATCAATTTTTTTTTTAATTGGGCTCCATTCTGGGCTCCAACTCACAATCCCAAGATCAAGACCTCAGCTGAGATGAGGAGTCGGATGCTTCACCGACTGAAGCAGCCAGGCACCCCAAGAGTATCAGATGTCTTTAAAAAAAAAAATCCTATTCTATTTAATCTCTCTATTCCTACATTTAGATACTTGAGATAATTTATTGCCCAGAGGCACATTCTCTTTCAGTATTTCTTTTTTAAGGTTTCATCACTTTTCTTATATATTGTTTCATTCAGCTGACCTCTAGCGGAGTCTTGAAGAATGGGGAGAAAGGATAGTGGGGAAACAGTAGGAAGAGTTAAGGCTGAGAGGGGTTGGTAAGTCGTGGAGACTGACTTTTCTGACTTGTAATTGTCTGAATTCTTAATCTGTAAAGCAGATTATGCATGTTTATTTTAGCATCCTTAAGTTTGGGAAATGTATATTAAGGTGGCTCAAATTAAATTCCAAAGTTCAAAATATTTATGAGATTTTTAAGGTTTGGGGTGTTATCAAAATGGCATAGAATTCCACAGTGAGGGTGGTTTTTAATCCTGGCTTTAAAGGAGCAAGTCATAATTTTTGAGCAACTAAGTGTATCCCCTATATTACTCTTTTTTACGACTGGGTGATTCTTCAGACCAGAGCTGACTCAGCAGGGGAGAGATGCATACTCTAGGGTGGCCCACATGGCTGGGGGTCTGTCTGTGCAGCTCTCATACTGTCGTGGTGGCAAGAGGGATCCCAGCAGCATGAGAGGGTAAGCCCCTGTGTCCTTATCCTTTTTAGACCTGTGCTTGTGTCTTACTCTTATTCCATTGACCACCGCATATTTAAGGGATGGAGAAATAGACTGTGCTTCTCTGTAGGAGAAGAGGCAGAGCTATATTTCAAACTTAGAAGTCTGAACAGCTTAGTACCTATTAGTACAGTGGTTTACCACAGGAAGTGAAGGAGTTAGCTACCTGGATATCTAACAGAACAGCCTCCCCGGTAGTGAGAAGACGCTGTGCACAGACCTGGAGGGGAATAATGCTTGAGATGTTCCTCGGATAGCAAGGAGAGGTCAGTGGGACTAGAAGACAGGGAGTGAGCTGAAAGTAGGAAGAGATACAATCATAGAGGTTGGGGCCAGGGTAGGATCTTGTCCTTGTAAGCTCTTATGAAGACTTATTTTTTGTGTGAAAAAAAGAGCTAAGGGGAGTTTTAAGGTAGAAGAGTGATATTATCTGGCTTGTGTTTTAAATAGATTACTGCTGGCTGCTGCTTTGAGACTAGATTGTAGGTAAAGAAGAACAGAAGCAGGAGGGCTCCTGAGGCTGCTGCAGATTAAGAGCACACAATGGCTTGCAGCACGATAATGACAGTGAAGCGGAGTGATTCTAGGATTCTATGTATGTTTTGAAGATTGAGCCAACAGGATTTTTGGATATGACTGTAGGACAGAAAGAAGAGTCAGTAGCCAAGGCTTTTGGTGTGAGCAGCTAGAAGTATTCACTGTCTACCAAGACTGGAGAAAACTGGATAGAGTAGGTGTTGGAGAGAAGACCAGAAATTCAGGTTTGGATATGTTAAGTTTGAGAAGACTATGACATTTTAGGAGGTGTCAGGTTGGGTTAAGATTCTGGAGTTCAGGAGCAACACCTGGAGATAGAAATTTGAGAACATGGGGGTGCCGAGGTGGCTCAGATGGTTAAGTGTCTGATTCTTGGTCTCAGCTCAGGTCTTGATCTTGAGGTTGTGAGTTCAGGCCCCACCTTGGGCTCTAAGCCGGTAAAAAAGAGGAAAAAAAAAAGGAAATTTGAGAACATTGAAATGCTGAGAGCATTGTGTATGTCTAAGAAGTATTTCCTAAAATGACTATAAATGTAAAATACTTCTAAGTTTTAAAGTTTCATTTGTACCACAGGTATGGTTTGAAGTAGGGAAGAAGAGAAGCAGAGCAGTTTAGCTGGAGCTGAAGTGTATCCTTGGTGATGACAGTAAACTGAGAGTTTAAAGAAGTTGTTAATTGTTCCATCTGTACAGTATTATGAAACATGAAACCCTGTAGGCTAAGTATCTTATTTGAATATTCCTTTTTACTGAAACATTTACCCTTTTGTTTCTAATTAGGGAAGTTTATTGACAGAGGGCTGCTTAAGTAAACACCTGAAAGGGACAGAAGATCAAAAGTTGAGGGAAAGGACCATGATTAGATAATCTGTTGTACTCTTTTTTTTTTTTTTTTTTGAGAGGTTTTTTTGTTCACTCCTTTGCTCTCTGTGTCTGTCTCTCTCCCTTTAACTTTCTTCATTGTCTATTAACATAATGAGATGTTCAGGTGTAAGCGTGGGGACTAACCCAGAAACTGTCCTCTCTTAACAAATGTAAAGCTTGCTGCTCCGGCCTCGATCTCCAGACAGGGCTGCAGACCAAGGCTTAACCAACCCATTCATAGATCCTGGACCGTTCAGGAAAATGCGGAAGGGACCTTAGTTTTTGTGTAATTGAGGCGTATACAGAAATGACCTGAGAATGGTTTGGCTTGTGTGGAAGAGAAAAAAATAGATTTATCATTGAGCCAATATTTAGTTCAACTTCCAAATATTTTCATTCAGCAAATATTTATTACCATACTATTGTGGGGTCAGGAATGCTATCAGGCTAAAATAAATGACCAGAGAGACATGTAAACAAATGATTAAAAAAAAAAAAAAAAAAAAAACCCAAACGCCATGTTCTTCACCAGATATTCCAACAGAGTAGGCAGGAGGAGTTATGAAGGAAATCTGTTCACTTTTAGGTTCTCAAAACCTATTGGGAGTGCTTTGTACATTTTAACAATGCTTAAGTGTATATGTGAATGCATAAGCAATGTGATTCATATGTCTGTTAGATAATTTACAAAATACAGACGGAGGTACAAAGGAGAAAATGACCAGTTCCTCCTCGTAATGATGGAGAGAATCTCGCAGGAGATTCAGTGGGTGGAAAGGCCAACAAATACGGAGTTAGAAAGCATGACATGCTCTGAATAAGTTCAGCAGAGTTGGATTGTGGGGTGTATGTTAGGAGGTAAAAAGGCCACAAGTGAAGCTACTATAGGATAGACCAAAATCAAGATGCAGAAGTATCTTGTATTGGGGGCACATTGTTGGCTCAGTTGGTTAAGTGTCAGAGTCTTGATCTCACTCAGGTCTTGATCTCAGGGTTGTGCGTTCAAACCCTACATGAGGCTCCACACCCAGCTACTTCAATAAAATCTTGTACTGGAATTTATTCTGTGGGTATTACAAGGCTATTGAAAGTTCTTTTAAATAGGAGTATTAAAAGAATAGGTAGAATGAATAAATGAATAGGTAGAATTCATGAGAAATTCTTAAAAACACAAAGTCATTCTTGAATTAGGAAACCAAAGTTGATAGAATTTTTAAAGTTACAAACATATATACTGGAAGTAAGTACTACAGGTAAGGGTTATATCATTTATGGTAGAATCTGTTTTATCCCTTTCAGACTACCTATATGATCTTAGTGTAGGTATAACCTAAACTAGATGATCAAACTTACACTAAGGTAATCAAAATATGCAGGATGGCATTGGTTGGTTTGGGGAAGAGAAAGAACATACTTTTGCCTTATGAGGTTATTGCAAACATTACTTTTTTCTTTATTAAAAATTCTATTTATTTATTTAAGAGAGAGTGTGCATGCAAGCACAGTGGGGAGGAGTAGAGGGAGAGAATCTGAAATCTCTGATGGTTTCTTGTCTTTTTTGACTCTGACACTTCAGAGTATTGCTCAGGTGTTTTGTAGAATGTCCCTCAATTTGATATTACCTTCTATTTTCTCATGATTGTGAACTGGAGTAATGACTTTTTGGGCTTTTGGATTTTTAACATAATTATAACATAAAATTACCCTTTGTTCAGCATATAGTTCTATGAGTTCTAACACATGTATAAATTTGTGTAGCCACCACTATAATCAGGATATAGAACAATTCAGTCTCCCCTCAAAACTGTTGTGTTCTCCTGTCACACCCTACCCCCTAATTCGTGCCCCTATTACCACTGATCAGTTCTTCGTCATTATAGATTTGTGTCTTGGAGAAAATCATATAATTGGAATCATAGAAGATATAACCTTTGACACTGGCTTCTTGGACTCATCATAATGCTTTTGAGAATCCTCTAAGTTGTGTTTAATTAATAGTTATTCCATTTTCTTTCTGAGTATGAAGGTACTGTTAGAATGTTTATCTCTTCCCCCTCCTCCTTTTTTGATAAGTAATTGAGAAATATCATGTCCTTCTGGCACTATAATAAGCAATTTAAATGAATTTTTTTGTGTGTGAAATAGGGATTATCATTTTTCCCCATTACAGAAGTGAAAACATAGGCGTGGAGCTAAAGTAGCCCTAGGTCATACAACTAGTTAATAGTGGAGCTGGGGCCCAAACCTAGGTCACCTGCTCTAAAGCCCATGCTTTTGGACTATGTGATTAGTTGCTAATCGTCAGCAATATAATTAAGAGCAGTTGAAGTTTTTGTTTAACATAACATAAAGTTCCTCTTCTTTTTTGTTTATATTTAGTTCTTTTTACTAAAGAGAAAAATAATAGAACTGTAATTTTTTTCATATTGCTGGTTTATAACCTTTGGGGCTAATAAGCCTTCTGTGATTCAGTTTTAAAGCACAAAGTCAAGCCAAGTAAATAATCAGTTCACAAGCAATTATGAATTAACATGGAGTGCATCTGTTTATGAGAATTAAAGCCATAATACTAAGTTTTTTCTTTTTTAAAAGATTTTTATTTATTTATTTGACAGAGAGAGAGAGAAATCACAAGTAGGCAGAGAGAGAGGGGAAACAGGCTCCCCACGGAGCAGAGAGCCCAATGTGGGACTCCATCCCAGGACCCTGAGATCATGACCTGAGCTGAAGGCAAAGGCTTAACCCACTGAGCCACCCAAGCACCCTGCCGTAATACTAAGCTTTTTCTTAATCTCCTCCTAAACAGGATCTCTAATTTGTGTTATAGATGAGTAATAAATGTTATATAAAAATAGACATTGTCTAAATAGTTTAAATCAGCCTAGTTTAAAATAAGAGATTTGCCTTCTATCGGAGTCTTCTTTCTTTTTCTTCTTTCTTTCTAAAGAGCTTGGAGGTTTGGGGTATTTGGGGTATTTGGGGTTTTTTTGCTCTCGTACTAAAAGCCCATTTACTTAAATATCCTCCTGTCATAGGATAAAAAAGAGTGTTCCCAGAATATTAGTATAAGGTTTCTTGTGTTTTTACAGATATTTTATTAGTGAACTGAAATAAATGTAATAGGGTTTGGGGGAAACATAAAATTTCCAGTTATTCTGAGTATCTGGTAATTTTATGTATTACTTTCAGTAAACTAAAATTTTGATGGGGAGACTTCTTTCTTAAATGTGGCCTTAGTGTGGTATTTGTTCTCTGTTCCTCAAACACTTCTCAGAGGACTTGGAGCGGCTACAAAATCATAAAACATCAGAACTGAAATGGGTCTTCAATATGACCAGATCTCTAGGCTCTCCTAGTATTTCAAGAAAAAGGAAACGGAGTCCCCAGCGGTAGTGTATCGCGTCCTCGGTCACGGTTGGTCATACCAGCTGCATGGTGTGGCTCTTGCCCTCAGACAGGTTACCAGTTTATCCGTGTGGAGATGGACTTGTACAGAATTTACTGCAATACGAGGTGGAATGTTCTTGGCAGCAGAAAAGGCACTGTTTTTCTTAAACAAGCCCTCCCCTCCCGCCTCAAGTCTTTTCTTGACTCATTCACTACACAATTACTTTCTATTTAGTTTCTCACCTTTCATTCTCTGTTAAACTGTCTCTAATCAGATGTTTTGTCTTTTTTTTTTTTTTAACCTCTACCATAATATGAAAACTCTTCTTTCAAAATTCATAGTGACGTTCATGTTGCTAAATTCTGCTGGTTTTTTTGGTGTTTTTTTCCCCCCCCCTCAGACTTCATTTTATTTGATCTGTCCTCAGCATTTGGCACAATTGCTCAATCCCCTTTGGTACTCAGATTCCAGGGTAATACCATATTTGCCTTGTTTTCCTGTGACATTTTTGAGTACTCCTTCTCAGTCTTCTCTGCTAGCTTTACCTCAGCTCCCCCACCTCTAAATATTGGAGGGTCCCAGGGGTCTGTCACTGTTACTTTTCTGCCTGTAGCTTTAATATCATATACACATTAATATCATGTATATGTTAATGACTTCAGTTTGCATATCCAGCCCATACTCCCGCCGTGGGCTTTGGGACTATGTCTGCAACTCAGGGACAATATATCCAACTTGACATCTCCACTTGGAACATCTAAAACTTAATGAGTTCAAAACTGAGTTCTTAGGTCTCCTGGGTGGCTCAGTTGGGTTAAGGATGTCTCTCTTGATTTTGGCTCAGGTCACGATCTTAGACTTGTGGAATTGATCCCTGAGTCGGGCTCCCCACTCAGTGTGGAGTCTGAGATTTTCTCTCTTGCTCTCTATCTAATGCTCCCCCACTAGCATGCATGCACACACACACTCTCTGAAATAAATAAATCTTTCTTTCAAAATATTTTATTTTTTATCTGACAGCGCACAAGCAGGGGTAGTGGCAGAGGGAGAAGTAGCAGACGTTTTTAACTGACTGAGCCACCCCAGTGCCTCTAAATAAAGAAATCTTAAACAAAACAAAACCTGAGCTCCTGATATTTCCATACCCCAAACCACCATCATCTGTGGTCTTTCCTGTCTCAGTCTGGGCAACTGCAGTCTCTGATTTGCCAAAAAGGGAGTTTTGAGACCTTTCTTTCCCCACCAACTCTTCTCCATCCTTTTAGAGTTCTTGTTGGATATTCCTCAAAAACACAGCCATAATTTGATCATATCTTCCTCTTATGCTGCCTCTTTTGTCGAAGTCATTATCATCTTCTTTGGGTTATTGCGTTACTTCTCCTTGCTTCCGTCCTTGCCCTGCTGCAGTGTGTTTTCAACACAGCAGTCAAATCTTATGACTCATATGATGAAAACTCTCCAACTATTAAATCTCTAAACAGTGAGGCTCTCCAACAGTTTCTAGTATTCTTCCTTCTCTTACTCTCCTCCTTACTTTTCTTTACATGACCCACCCTGGCCTCCTTGCTTTCCTTGAACATTTCAGGCAAGCTCCCTCTTAGAGTCTTTCTCTGGCTTACAGGCCTTCTCTGTCTAGAATGTTCTTCCTTCAGATAGGTCTACATGGCTGGAAGTCTTTACTCAGTGTGGCAGAGTAAATCCTCCGTAGCTAGTCTGTCCAAAATATCATTCTCTCCTCTTTGCTGTCTTGTTTTTTCCCTCTTTGTCCTTACCACTAGCATATTGTATCTTTTATTTGTATCTTTTATTTATAAATAACATGCTCTATGTTTAGTTTATAATGTTTATCACTTTCCCTTGCTAGAATAGAAGTACCACGTGGGTAGGGATCATGTATTAACAGTGTGTCTTCTACTGTACAGGAAGGGTCTAGGCCTAGAGCAGTGTCTGACACATAGTGGGTGCTCAGTAAACATTTGTTAAATGAATGGATACCTCGGAGTACCTCAGATAAGTCATTAACTTGATATTGGGCAAGTCAATTCTCTCTAGATCTCCTTTCCCTATTTTTGAAATGAATTTGAATTGGATCTGTATTTTTAAGCTTTCTTACAACAGCAAAGACTTAAATGTATGTAGTATCGTGGTTCCTTAAAGATTTTTCTAAGAATTCAACTCTTAACAGAAAACTTTGAAAACCATAGTAGGTAGTCCAGATTTTTATTCTGTTTCTAGGGAATCAGAATTTATAAGTGTGTTTCTTTTTCTGCCACCGGTGATAACCACATCAGTTCACATAGTTTTTTTAGTAAGAAAGATTTCTCTGATAGCAGAGTACAAGGTGAGTTGGTGATAGGGAAAGGGACAGTTAGGATATTGTTGCGATACTATTTTTCTACAGGATGATGCAGCAGCAAAGGAGGACCTTAAGCCCCACATCGGGCTCTCCGCTCAGCAGGGAGCCTGTTTCCCCCTCTCTCTGCCTACTTGTGATCTCTCTGTTAAATAAGTAAATAAAATACATTTTTTAAAAAAAACACACTGTTCCTTTCTTTCTTTAAAATAGACTTATAAAAGGAATTTACTGTGTAAGCGAGGATTCTCTTCTTCGCTTTTATTGTGACTTCTCCTTGAACTCAAATTTGAAAACTTCCTAGTACCTAAAAATATAGAACAGTCTAATGTTCATATCGAGGAAAGCTGGGCTTAAAAAAACATTTGCTTTGAATCTGTCACCCTCATTCGGCAGCCAACATGCTGTCATTACTAGAAATGGAAGAAGCAAAGATCAAACCATTAAAATGATAAATGGCCAAAATCTCCATTCTCTACTACTTAAATATAAAAATAAAATTAAAAAGAATGAGATTCAGTGTTATAAATACTTCAGTTGGAAAGAATTAATTTTATTGATGTTAACATCTCTCAAAGTATCATCCCAGGTTCTGAACAACATGCATTTCCACATGTGAGCTGAGATATCAGATAACAGTGAATTCTCTATTTAATCTATTACTAGCTTGGTTAAACCAAGTCCTCCTCCCCTGCTTCTGCGGACAGATTACTAGGACCTATCCATAAGGAACATCCTCTTAGACAAGTGCCTGAGTGTTTTCAAAGGCATACCAAAGTTGAAAGGGGCCATGACTGGCTGGTTTTGCTCACTAATATATTCCTATCAGTAAGACAGGATACAACACACAGCAGAAACTCAGAGACATGAATATTAACTTTTGTTATTTATTTATTTATTTGACAGACAGATCACAAGTAGGCAGAGAGGCAGGCAGAGAGAGAGAGAGAAGAAGAAGCAGGCTCCCCTCTGAGCAGAGAGCCGGATGCGGGGAACGATCCCAGGACCCTGAGATCACGATCTGAGCTGAAGGCAGAGGTTTAACCCACTGAGCCACCCACGTGCCCCAGAAAAAAGCACTGTCTTAACTTTAGTTAGCATTCAAGTCCCTCAATTAACTAATCTTGCTCAGCTAATAGTTAAAATATAAATGCTGAAAATTCTTCCAGGCAGCCATGAAAACTTTATATTAAGGTATATACTGACTTGATACATACCTGATTTTACAAATAACCACATTCACAGTATGTACAGGTACATTATATTTGCCTCACAAGCCTAAGATGCCACATTTTATTTATATGAAAATTAGAGATTTACTTAAACTTTCTCATCTTGAAGCATTTGATACTGGCTACTTCTGTGAAGCATAGTAAAAACAGTTAATGTTTATAAAGTGCTTACTTGTGCCCAGTAGAATATTAATAACTGTATTACTCATGAACTAGATTTCTTTTTAAAGTCAGGTTTATTGAGATACTGTTTATGTACAGTACAGTTTGCCCTAGTCAGATGTATAGTTCTGTGATTTTTGAGAACATATGTAGGTCATAGAACCAGTACCACAATCACTGTTCAGAATGCTTCCATCACCCCAGTTTCCTTATTCCCCTTTGTAGTCCGTCCCCTCCCCTCATTCCTAACCCCTGGCAACCACTGATGAGAATTCTACCCTTTTTGTTTTGCCTTTTCCAGAATGTCATATAAGTAGAAGCATATAGTACATATTTTGAGTCTGGCTTATTTCAACTCCCTAATGCTTTTAGATCCATCCATGTGGTAGCTGTATTTCAGAAGTTCAAACCTTTGTATTGCTAATAGCATCCCATTGTATGGATATACCACGGGGTGTTTAACCATTCTCCAGTTGGTGGACATTTGGGTTTCCAGTATTTGGTGATTCTGAGTAAAACTGAAACTGCTAAATATTTAAGTAGAAGTTTTTTTTATAGACATGTATTTTCATTTCTCTTGGGCATATATCTAGGATTGAGACTGATGGATCATCTAATATGTGTATGTTTATCCTTATAAGAAACCGCTAAACTGTTTTCCAAAGACACTGTCCCTTTTTGCATTCTTAACAACACTGTATGAGACTTACAATTGCTCTATAAACTCCCTACCATTTGGTATTGTCTTTTTTTTTTTTTTTTAAGTTTTTCTACTGGTATTCTGACTTTAATTTGGATCTGTCTGTTGAGTACCGATGTTGAGATTTTTGTCTGTGTTTATCTGCTATCTGTATCTCTTTTTTGGTGAAGTATCTATTCAGATCATTTGACTGGCTTGCTTATTTATTTATTTATTTATAGATTTTATTCATTTATTTAACAGAGCGAGACATCACAAGGAGGCAGAGGGCAGGCGGGGTGGAGTGGAGCAGGCTCCCTGCTGAGCAGAGCGCCCGTGGGGCTCGATCCCAGGACCCTGAAACCATGACCTGAGTGAAAGGCAGTGGCTTAACCCACCAAGCCACCCAGCGCCCCTGTATGACTGTTTTAAAAACTAGTTTGTAGGGCTCCTGGGTGGCTCAGTGGGTTAAGCCACTGCCTTCTGCTCAGGTCATGATCTCAGGGTCCTGGGATTGAGTCCTGCATCGGGCTCTCTGCTCAGCAGGGAGCCTGCTTCCATCTCTCTCTCTCTCTCTCTCTCTCTCTCTTTCTGCCTGCCTCTCCATCTACTTGTGATCTCTCTCTATCAAATAAATAAATAAAATCTTAAAAAAAAATAAAAACTAGTTTGTATTCTTATGTTTAAGTTATGAAAGTTCTTTATTAACCATAGTAGTACATGCACTGGTTTTAATGCTCATAGTACTCCTTTGAGGTGGGTACTATTAGCCTAAATCACAGATAAAAAAAAGTTAGGCCACAGGATTGTTAAAGATAGCCCAGGAATACACAGCTAATAGGTATCAGAGCTGGGATTCACACTCAAGCAGATTGATTATAGTACTTGTGCTAAGCTGTTTGCCGGTTTTGTTTGTTTGTTTGTTTGTTTTGTTTTGTTTGGTGGAGATTGATTTCTTCGGGCTGTAACTATAACTAGGATTCAATTTCTTTTTTTTGTTTTTAAGATTTTATTTATTTATTTTACAGAGATCACAAGTAGGCAGAGCAGCAGGCAGAGAAGGGGGAAGCAGGCTCCCTGCTGAGCAGAGCGCCTGATGTGGGGCTCGATCCCAGGACCCTGGGATCATGACCTGAGCCGAAGGCAGAGGCTTAACCCACTGAGCCACCCAGGCGCCCCTAGGATTCAATTTCTATAGGTGGTTAAAACACTGCTTATAGGGACACCCCTGAGCAAGGGGGCAGTATATTGTAATAGTAGCTCTGGAATCATCTCCCTAGGAACAATTAAGATATTTGTTGCTGTTGAAGAACGGTAATTATTTTCACTTTATGTCTCTTACTTCACTTCTACACACTAGTAGTCAAAGTACTTCTTTTAAATTACCTTCCAAATATCTGCCATTATCGAATAATGAGGTACTTTATATGAATGGATTTTCTCACTAGCAGAAGCTCCTCTTTTTGTGCATCCATACTTCATAAAAGATTTCCCACACTTGTTATTCCCTTTGTCTTTTACAGACCTTCGTCATAATAATGCTGACTTCAGGGCTCTTACTGTTTGGTGATATACTTAGGAAGCTCGTAGCACTTATTGACCTTATAGGATAGCTTCAGGTTCTAGGACTTTTAAAGTTCTATTTATTTGTAGTTTTATAGGTTTTTATTTTAGGCTTCTCTCATTATCCACTCATTTGTTTGTTCTGATATCATCCTTTCCCTAGTCCCTCTTTCACCCTTGTAACTTCTAATTAGCTAAAAGATAATCAAATTATTGGGCTTACATGGATATGGTCTAAAATAAATTTCAGCTCTGGGAAACGACTTCAGAGTTTTCCAGTGAACATCTCATATGACTGCTCAAAGGGCACTTTTTTCTTGTTTGGGATCCAAATAGTCATTCTAAATAAATGAGATCTAAAGTAAGCTAAACATGACATTTGACAGAGAAAAAGTGACATGTGTTTTTCTTTTTAGCATAATTTTTTATTAGTAATTTGAAAAAACTGTGGGGATTATCTTAGTAAAAAGGTAAATCAGACAGTGTTCAGCAGAATGGAATAAACAGGCACTTAATGGGCAGAAAGTCAGTTCACTATCATTATGTCTTGTAGCAGTTTATAAAGTTCCTGTCTGAGTCTGTGACAGCTTGTCCTCTCAGCTGTGCCTCTAGGAAGGAAGAATAATCACTTCCAAGTAATTAACTAACAGGAGAAAACCTTGCCAAATCCTATTTACTTTTTGTAAAATATTAAGATGAAGGCGGCTAGGGAGTAGCACTTCATCATGTAAAGCACTTTTGGAAGTGCTTAATGCTTTTAAGCCATTTTCACCAATTTAAGCTCTTACTTAGAATAAATTAATAAATATTCACCCAGGGGACGGGCTAAGTAGTTGTACTAACACTGCGGCTGCTGGGGCTCCTTGTCAGATGTCTGAGGACTGGGAGAGTAAAACTCCACCATCCCTATCTTTCTTTGGCAGTCTTAGGATCACCATGTATGGTGCAGCAGGGTGCCTGGCACACGGTAGGCTTTTATTTGTGGAGAATTTTGTTTCCCACAAAAGTAAAGAAAACTGTGACGATTGCTTGGAAGTAGTAGAATCATGAACCGGGATTGCATTGGTGATTTGTTTAAAATAAGAGTTTTATCAAGGTTGCAGTTCCACTTAAAGTTATTTTGCTGTATTATATTTTAGTTCCTTAGTAAACCTGGAATTATTTTAAATTTTGTTAATCGGATTAATCCATACTTGCTTTTCCATTGAACTTTGAATTCGGAAATTAGAAAGTAGATTTTATGTTTAGTGAAGTTGTGAATTGCGTCTGATAATGTAGGTTGCTAGCTTTCCAGATGACATAGCACTATACCTCTTTCTTGTAAGGGTTAATGAGTAGCCTGGTTAGACTCACCGGCCCATTGTTACATTAAAAGCCAGAAAATTTGCTCTCTCCCTTCCATTCCCTCCCACATTGTTTTTCTTTTCAGAGTTTTACTTAACTTGATATATTAAGATCATTTTTAAAAGTTGAGATTTTTATTTTTTGAAACAACATACAGTTTTAATTTTTTTCCTTGTAGATGATTCCTATTTTTTTTTTTTTGTTGTTGTTGTTTAATCTTAAATTACTGTAATTAACATGAGCTGAATAATGGTTTAATCAAGGTGGATCTTGCTCCTTGGCTCCATGTCCCTCCTTTTTCTATACCTCTCCTCTGTTTTTACCTGTAGATTTGCATGTTTGACCTAGCAGAATAATTGGGTCCACAGCAACATGGGCGTGCCTCCCTTAGAAACACTTAGTTTCATGTATGACTCATAGGCTGAAGCACAGACACCACTTCCCCAATCTACAGGAGCCATTTTAACAGCATAAAACTTGCCGGATTGCTTTTTATTTTCAAGCCCAAAGGACAAAAAGAGAACGGGAATATTTGAAGGTAACTTATTATGATTTTGTGTGTTTGCTTCTGGCTGTTTCCTGAGCTGGTAAACAGAGGGTGGCTCTTACCTGTCGAAGAACATGGCTGAATGTGTTCTTTAACTCTCTGAAAAAATGTGTGTAGTCAGTCACATGCCTGATTGCACTTAACTGTGAGGGAGAAACAAAGCATTCAAAATCTGGAAAGTTTTAGATCTTCCTGGAAAAGCATTTTTTTATGTGTTATATGATTTTTCTTTCTTTCTTTCCCTGTGTGACTTGAGAATAAAGGAGACTTTTCTTTCTTTCTCTTTCATACCACAAAACAGACTTCGGTCAAATTTTTCATTTTAAGAAATCTAATTGTATTTGTGGGGATAGAAAGTTAGAGTTAAGTAAGCTGTACAGTTCATGTGTAATAAGGGTGTTAAAAAAAATTCAGAGACACTGGTTTTATTTTGGCATTTTGGTTAAAGGAGAGTCTGGGGACAACTCAGCCATAGGTGTTGCTCATTGATTGTTGTGTCCTTTTCTTAAGTTAATGAAACTACACTAAACCTTACTTTTTCAAAACTAAGTAGAAGTGTAAGGAAAATGAATAGTCATTTAGATAATAAGTAAAAGTGGTTATTAAATAAAGAGGGAGAAAGATGGGACAGTTCATTTACTGTTAGAAAAAAATAGTAAAGTTTTATAATTCACACTGGAAACTTACTCTGAGAAACGAGCGCAGATGCATGATGAGCTTCTGAGGAAACATGTAGCATTTCAATTTGTGTATAAAGAAAAACTAAAAAAGAGTACTGGCCTGTCTTCTATATTGCCGTTCTTAAAATTTTTTTCTTTTGAAGAAAAAAATTAATACCTTTTGTGTGAAAGAAAAAATTGCTCAGTCTTTTTCTGGAGTATTTATCATCATTGAAATTACGAAGTTTTCTGGCTAGCGTATTTTCTGGTGTGCCTTGAAGTTCTAGGTCCTCTGAGAAGCTGAGTGCAGTAGTTTTTTACTTATGAAAGCTATTTATGAAATTAAAATTTGAATGAAAGTAAAATTTGAATGTTCAGTGATTATGAGTAACATTTTTGGAAACCAAAAGTCATATTATTGACTATAACAATATTTAGCTAGTTCTTTGGAAATTTGCTGTTCTTAACTTTCTAAGCGCTTGAAGACCAATGAGATAAAAGTGAAGGTATAAAGGCAGTTACTTATTCTCTTGGAAAGGATCATTCTATTAACAGATCTGAATTTTGTGTTTTTGCAGGAAAGGCATAGCCGACATTTTACCAGTTCAGCTCTGAGCCATTGGCTATCATCTTTGTTTGCATCTTGCAGGTTTAATAAACCTCTGAGTAAGTAGAGGCTGTATTTACTTCTACTGTGGTCTATGTGAAAAATCTAACCTTGTAGCCTTTTTTTTTTCCTTTAAGTTTTTTAAAAGCCAGTGAAAAAGGAAAATAAATGGTGAAAAGCCAAAAGAGGAAAATCCAGCCACACACAAGTAACTATGTAAATTAAGATTTTATTTAGAGAGAAGTAAGAGAATTTAGTTTCTTAAAATTAAGGTACTGTTATAATTTAAATAAAATTGGTCATATGTTTCAGTCTCTTACCCATGTGATAGACTGAAGTGGAACTTCAAGGAGATGGGAAGGGGAAAAAACAGCATGGAAGCAAGGGAAGGCCAGGACGAGTTACTTAGTAGTCTTCTTCCCATTCTTTTCCTTTCATAAGGTTGAGTATAAGTTTAGATTGAGTCATCAGAATTAAACTTAGAATTACCTATTCAGAGAACCAGAGCACTGAAAAAGACTGAAGATCTCCCAGCGGCCTCTTTCATAGATGAAGATACAGTGGCTGGAGGGGTCTTGTGACTTGCTCAAGGTCGTGCAGCACTTAGCGGCACAGCTCCCCTCCTGGAGCTGCTCATGCTAGCCCACACTAACAAGTGATGCTTCGTTTGAAACGGGCTCTATTTCCTTAAGAATAAATAAAACTTTAATTAAGTTGCTGTGATAATTTTGGTAGTGAGATGCAACCAAATGATTCTGAAAATGTGTTCAAACAAGTTTCCTTTTTCGTCAGAGAGAAGATGATGCATTTGTTTAATTTCTACCACAGCTTGTTTTCATTACTAGAACTTTTTCATAGTTGAAGCATTGTTTATGACATTGCTTGTTTAAAATGGGTCTAGGGGAGATGGAAATATAAGGAGTTGGGAATTTACTTTGAACTTCTAAATACAAAGACAGGTTTATTTCTGTCTTAGTTCTATCTCCTCTTTTAGGAAGGCAAATACTATTTTAATACGATGTCTTATTCTGTTAAAGTCTGTGTGTGTGTGTGTGTGTGTGTGTGTGTGTGTGTAAAACTTTGCATATGAGTTTACAAAATCTAGACGTCTCGAAATTCTGACATTATACTCATTTTGAATTGAAACTTTCCAGAATTAGTAATCTCATTTCATTTTTTGGTCATATCTTCTCCTTCTTTGAGAGTGTACTGTACATAGTAGGCACTTTTTAAAAATCTTCTGGTCATATAATATCTTTGTTAACATTTTGATGTGTTTTATTGGGGCGGTTGAAATTTACTTTAGATCTTCTTTGTTTAAGTCTGAAATTTGGGGGGGGTTGTTTTTTTTTTTAAAGATTTTATTTATTTATTCGACAGAGAGAGATCACAAGCAGGCAGAGAGGCAGGCAGAGAGAGAGAGGAGGAAGCAGGCTCCCTGCTGAGCAGAGAGCCCAGTGCGGGGCTGGATCCCAGGACCCTGGGATCATGACCCGAGCTGAAGGCAGAGGCTTTAACCCACTGAGCCACCCAGGCGCCCCTGAAATTTGTTTTTTTAAAATCACTCTGCATGTAACTATTGAATCTCCCAAGTCCCCTAAACCAATTCATTATCAGACCCCCCACAATATGGTTGTCATTGTCCTAAAGAACAGACAGCACAGCAGCGGCTAGAAAATAGGGGCTCTCTCCTCACAAACTTGGATTCTTTTTTTTTTTTTTTTAAGATTTTATTTATTTATGTATTTATTAGAGATGGGGAGAGAGAGAGAGAGAGAGAGAGAGCACAGGCAGGGCCAGGGGCAGACGGATAAGCAGACTCCCCACTAAGTGGTGAGCCAGACATGCGGCTCAATCCCAGGACACTGGAAATCATGACCTGAGCCAAAAGCAGACACTTAACCACTGAGCTGCTGAGCTACCCAGGTGCCCCACAAATTTAGGTTCTTACTGGGAAAACAGGGTATGGTAGCAGCCAGTTAACTAAGAATGGAACCAAATCACTGAGAAGTTTCATTTGGTTCAGACTGTTTGCCTAGAGGTAAAACATGACTGAAACTTACAATAGGACAGAGTATGGAGCTTTAGGAATTATTAGTATTGAAAAGTGAATAGCATTTGCCTAGGTTAAGAAGAGTGTCTTCACCAAAAAGAATAAGTATGTAAGCTCTTTGAGATCAGAGAGGTTTCATTTTATTTTTCTGTCTTTTTGGAACTTTGACAGAAGTAGCAAGTACATACGAATACAGTTGTGATTTGCTGACCCTCTACTACTCGGTTGGGCAGATTCTGCTAAAATTAGGGGTGGCTAACCTTTAAAAGGCATGGGGCCCTCAGCTTCATCTGCCCGATGTCTGCACATCATAACCATTCAAAGAAAAAATGGAACACCTACCTGGTAGTAAATGTTTTAAAGCAGTAATCTTCAACCTTTGGTGTAACAGCGAATCACCTGGTTCCAGCCCCAAGATTCTGATTCATTAGGCCTAGGGTTTGGCTTATCAGTCACCATTTTTAATAATTACCCTAGATGATTGTGGTGCAAGTCCTTGTAGACCACACTTTCAGAAAAAAGAGTACAGGTTTAGGAGGAGCAATCAGTCACTTACTTCGCGGTTTAATATTTGAATTTTTAAGCAACAGGGATGTTTTGAAGCCTGCAGCCTCTGGTAAGTCAAGAAAGTGACTGGAGTAGTTTATTATCAATATTAGAACTTACTAAAACCCCTTCTCTACTTTAGTTATTCCTTTCTTTATTCAACTTTGTGGCTTTCCCTTTTTCTGCCTCTCTAATTCTGCTTTTCTTCCTCTCACTCCCAAACCCACCACTATATTGACCACAGTAAATAATTAAGCTACTTATTTTTTTTTCCAAATGTAATTAGCCTATTCTTTATCTCAGTGAACTGTGGCTCTCCCAGTGTTAGCTTTTTTAGTACCATCTGGTACTTCTCTTCATTCCCTTATCCTTGGGTTTTTAGACAAAACATTCCTTTCCTGATTTAAGGTAGGATTTATAGCCTTTGAAAATCCTTTTCTCCTGGGAAATACGCTATTATTATTTGCAGTTGTTTCAGGCTAGGAAAAAGGTTGTTTTGTTTCATTTTAAAATACATGTGATGCTTGGATTTGATTTTTGGGGCTTCTTTGGACATTTAACTCCATCACTGATTGCATATTCGTAGGTTTTACCTTATATTACTTCCCATCTAATGGGACATAGGTGTTGTCACAGACTCTGTGGAGAAGGGAAGAATAGTCCATCAGTTGAATGGTCTGAATATAATTATTGTTTCCATTGTTTGGCCAGGATATTTTGTTCTTTTGCTTAGGAGATGCTTCATATGGATGGTAGAAATTGAATTCGTAATAGCGTTGAGTCAGCTGAAGTGATAAGGGCAGTTTTGACTGTTGGAGCAATCTCTTTCTCCCATTACTGTGAAAATCTACTGAAGAGAAAGCTTTTTTGTGTCACCTCTATCTTTGTGTCTTGTCAGATGGTGTATACTAGAGTAAAAGTTGCTCTTGATCTGTACTACAAGTTGAGGCATTTTACCCTTTATGAAAAAAATAACTTGGGTGCTATTTGCTTTGTTAGGCACCTGAGCTTTGGTTGTACAGATTTCTGTGCAAAAGCATTTTTATTTCTTCTCTACCAGCTGTAAATATCTGAATCAGGAAAACTCTTCCTAAACTTCTCTTCTCTCACCCCTGTAGGAATTCAGAACTTTCCCTTTATCTGCCCTTTAATGCTGAGTAGTAGGTGTCTGCTCTTTTTTGTCTCTGTACTTTACAGCCTGAATTAATTGCTACTGTAAAAAAAAAAAAAAGTAAGCAATATGAATGCCTTCTAGAGTTTGTTTGAAGCCTGATTTAAGAATTTTTATATTAAAAAATTAATGAAGTGATATATGCACATGATACTTAAAATCTGTAATGAAAAGCGGCCTCCCTCCTTTTCCCCTTACCTGCTGCCCAGAGGCAGCTACTTCTTTGAAAAGGTTTTTTTTTTTTTTTTAATTTGTTTTCTTGGATCTATCCTTGTCTAATTTTCTCTCCCATATAATAGAAGCTCTTCAAGGTAGCAGGAACTAGTATGACTTTACAAGATAAAAAGTCATGTAAAGTTCATTGTCTGTGTGATGGATGCCCAGTCATATAGTGGGCGTTGTGTTTGTGCAAAGTTGTATGGTATAAAAAAAAAAAATCAAGGAAAATTTGTTATTTTTTGTGTTTTAGGAAACAGTCTTATGAGCAATGAAACTAAAACTATAAATATGAGGTGTTGAATTAGTAACTGTTTATGTGCATCTTTTTTTTTAATATCAAAATACTAAATGGAGGCTTAGTATTATAATGGGGCAATTCATTATCTTTTTTGTTTTAAAACTGAATTGTAGGGGTGCCTGGATGGCTCAGTGGGTTAAGCCTCTGCCTTCAGCTCAGGTCATGATCCCAGGGTCCTGGGATCGAGCCCAGCATTGGGCTCCCAAATCTTTAAAAAAACAAAACAAAACTGAATTGTACATGTAGGAGAATATATAAAGCATATGCAGTTTGGATATAATTACAAAGTGTTTGCCTGTTACACAACAACCGAGGTTAAGAAGTGGGCTTATTGTGTTAGAAGTCCCCTGCTACTGCCCCATGTTTGTTTCTTCTTAAAAATAATTACTATCTTGACTTTTGTGATAACCTTTTCATTAAATTTTTACCCCTTAGAACGTCATGTAAATGCAGTCACACCATATATATTCTGTAGTGCCTTGCTTCTTTCATTCAACTCTGTGAGATTTATCTTAATTAATTTTAATTGCCATGTTGTAGTCCATTGTCTGTCTAGACCAGAAAGTATTTACTCTCTCTTGTTGATTACATTAGATTATTTCCAGTTTGGGAACATTCTTGCACATGGTTCATGGAACATATGTGCCAGAGTTCTCTAAGGCAGTATCATCATATTGAGGTATGAGAGCTGTTTACAAAGAGTATGGAGAGAATGGATGGTTCAAGATAATTTAGAGTTCTTCATTACTTTTCCTAGGAACAGAGGCCTGCCATTGATGCCTTCTTACCCATTCAGTATCTTACCATGGTTTATTGTCCTGGGGGGTAAAATCCTTGAAGACCCTAAACAGATGGGCAATTGATGCATTTCAGAGTAAGTTGTAGACGTCAACATATTTGACTACTAAACAGTTTACCATGCCTGTCATTTATTAGAGTTATTTCAAACAATTTTGAGTTAAATTCTTAGTAGAATGAATACAATATAGTCCCAGTTATGTACATAAAAATAATGTGATTATTGATACATATGTATTAAAACTATAAAAATGTGGATAGATGGGGCAACATCGAATTTAGAATAATTGGGAGGGATAAAATGAGATTAGAGAGGTATATATAGGAATGTGTTAGCTATATGTGACTTTTTTCCTTAAGAATCTGAAACAAGTTATGGTAAAATATTAGTGTAAATAAAGCTAATGATGGCTAGATTAATGCATTCTCTTTCTCTTTGGTTGACCTATTTAATAATCAGTTTTGCTATGTAAGAGTCAGTTTATTTTTGTCCCACATTTGTAAATAACTGAGAAATAATGTTAATTTGCTGAGGAACAGAAGGTTGATTTTTTAAAATGTTGAATAAATTCTACATCATAAAATATGTTAACTGCCTGCTTCAGTTAAAGATTAGCTCAATTCAGAACGAAGTTGTAAGACTGTCCCGTATAACTAGTAAGATGACTCTAGACCTACTTCTGATGGATAACTTCCAGTTGAGATCCATTAAGAAGTTGGAGTTATAGTTTGCTAGAAATAATTCCATATTTAGAATCATCACACATTCAGATATTATTCAGAAACACATTTCAGGTGTGCCTGAGTGGCTTAGTCAGTTCGGCATCTACCTTTGACTCAGGTCATGATCCCAGGATCCGGGGATTGAGCCCTCCCTCTGGCTCCTAGCTTGGCAGGGAGTCTGCCTCTCCCTTTGTCCCGCCCTCCACCATTTTTGTGCATGCCTGCTTGCTCTCTTTCACATAAAACCTTTAAAAAACACTTTTCAGAACAAAAAGATTCATAGGACATACAAAATTAATAAGAGTATTAATTGACACTATTGATAGACTTCAGTAAGCTGTTACCCCAAATTAGATTTATTGACGCAATCAATGTTTTTAACTTGCTTCCTTAAAATTCTTACAATAACGATAGCAATTCCTCTATCTTTGTTGATTTTTTTGTTGTTGTTATAAACTCAGTGTGGAATCTTTGTATGTAAGGTTTCCAAAATTTAATAATATAATTGGGGTATTTGCCATTAAAAAGTGAAAACAGAGATCTTAATCCATGTTTTTGCTTTCATAGTAATCTTTGGGCTCTCTTTTATAAGATTTTCCCCACAATGGGGGTGCCTAGGTGACTCATTTGGTTAAGAGACTGCCTTCGGCTCAGGTCATGATCCCAGAGTCTTGGGATTGAGTCCCGCATCAGGCTCGCAGCTCCACAGGGACTCTGCTTCTCACAACCTCACTCTTTCTCTCTCAAATAAATGAATGAGGTCTTTAAAAAAAAAAAAAAAAAAAAAAAAAAAGGATTTTCCCCACAGTGTATGTATAAGTCATGGCAGAGATGACAGGGATAGAGAAGAACAAATGGAAGGAGAAGTCCTACGATTTTATAGTAAGAAGGATTCTTGTAAGTTATGTAGTTCAAGAGTCTCCTGAGCTTTTTTTTTAATTAAATTCCTTTTTCAGTCTGTATAATTTACTGATTCATTCAACAATTATGTATTATCTCTTAGGCGTTATTCTTGATGTTGGGGAATATATCCGTGAATAAAACAGAATTCATAATATATCCTGTTAATTGACTTCCACTTAAAATGTATTCTAATTAGATTAAAAGATTAGAGAAAGTTACAGATGAATTAGATTAGTGATCCTCGAAGTGAAGAAAGCATTCTAGAACTTGTATTTTTAACAGCTTTATTTTACCAAGGGGGAAAAAAGTGTATCCCACAGAGTTTTCTTTTCAATATACCATTCTTCTGAGAAAGGATCCTTGTAAAGGGAATTTAATAAATAATAATAGCCCATGCTTGTAAAGAATTTATATGTTGACAAATATAACCATGGAAACAAAAGCTCTTTGTCGTCCTCAATAACTTTTAAGAATATAAATGGATCTTGACACCAAAAGAATGTTGCATGATTACAAACCAGTGTTTTAAATATCATTCTTACAGAATTTTTTTCCATTCTTTTTTTTTTTAAATTTTATTTATTCATTTGAAAGAGAGAGAGATAAAGCACAAGCAGCGGGAGAGGCAGAGGCAGAGGCAAAGGGAGGAGCAGACACCCTGTGGAGCAGGGAACCCAATGTGGAGCTCAACGTGGGGCTCTATCCCAGGACCTGAAGAGCATGACCCAAACCAAAGGCAGACACCCAACCATCTTAGCCACCCAGGCGCCCTTTTTTTCCATTCGTAAATTTTATTTAGGACTCCTAAACTATGGTTAAATAACTTGCCTAAGATTGGATAATTTAATAGATTACTGGTACTTACAGCATTTGATTTCATCTTTTTTCCTATTGATAATAAAGTGGAGCTTTACATAAATTAAATCAGAGTCTTAAAAAAATCACAAGTGTTCTAAACTAGAGCTAGAACGAAACCGTTAGTTTAGAGGTTTTTTCCCCAATAATTAAGACAGTGGATCACTTTTACCATATATTTATCTGTGTCCCTCCGAGTTCCTTCCACAAATAACAGCAAAAGTCACTAAAATTGGGGAGAGTATTGGGGCACATGGTGGGGCACATTGGTTCAGTGTCTATCTTTGACTCAGGTCATGATCCTAGGGTACTGGGATTGAGCCTCAAGCATGGCTCTGCTCAGCAGGGAGTCTGCTTCTCCCTTGGCCTCTGCCCCTCCCCTTGCTCCTGCTCTCCCTCTTTCTCTCTAAAATAAATAAATAAAATCTTTTTTAAAAGCTGGGGACAGGCACCTGGGTGGCTCAGTTAGCTAAGTGACTGCCTTTGGCCCAGGTCATGATCCTGGAGTCCCAGGATGGAGTCCCATGATGGGCTCCCTGCTCAATAGGGAGTCTGCTTCTCCCTCTGACCCTATCCTCTCTCATGCACTCTCTCTCTCTCTCTTTCTTTCTCTCAAATAAATAAATAAAATCTTTCAAAAAAAAGTTGGGGAGAGTATTATTTCTATTTAATACATTGTAAATTATTAATTACAGTGATTATTAAATATGTAATATATAGTTAATATATTTATGTTTAAATTATATTTAATGTTAAAATATTAAAGTTGCTAGTAAAGGAATACAAATTAAATAAAATTACTTTTGCCCATAATATTGACAAAAATCAAAGTACTATGGGATGGTGAGAACACCATTAAATGTATCTGCATATAGTCTTTTGATAGCAGTATGAATCAAAAAGGCTTCTGGAGATCAATTGACTTACATTAAATTCTTTGAAAATGTACCTGTCTTTTGACATAACAATCTCAGTTGTAGGACTCTATCTCAAAGAAAACTTAAGGATGGGAACAGAGATGAAACTTTGAAAATACTTGAACCACTGGTTTTTAATAGCACAGCAGATTATAAATTTTATGCTCTGTCTCCTCAAACTTTGTTTTCTTTTCTTTTCTTTTCTTTTTTTTAAAGATTTTATTTATTTATTTGACAGAGAGAAATCACAAGTAGATGGAGAGGCAGGCAGAGAGAGAGAGGGAAGCAGGCTCCCCGCTAAGCAGAGAGCCCTATGTGGGACTCGATCCCAGGACCCTGAGATCATGACCTGAGCCGAAGGCAGCGGCTTAACCCACTGAGCCACACAGGCGCCCCAAACTTTGTTTTCTTTATACTCTTAAAAATTACCGAGGATCCCAAAGAGCTTTTATTCATGTGAGTTACCTTTATCAGTATTTACTAATATTAGAAATTAAAACAAAACTTAAAAATATTGATACATGAATATCCTGAAAAATAATAAACTCGGGCGCCTGGGTGGCTCAGTGGGTTAGGCCGCTGCCTTCGGCTCAGGTCATGATCTCGAGATCCTGGGATCGAGTCCCGCATCGGGCTCTCTGCTCGGCAGGGAGCCTGCTTCCTTCTCTCTCTCTCTGCCTACTGTGATCTCGCTCTGTCAAATAAATAAATAAAATCTTTAAAAAATAATAATGATAATAATAAACTCATTACATGTTAACTTAGTTTTTTTTAATAAAAGACAAGTGTGTTTTCTTTTTTTTAAAAGATTTTATTTATTTGACAGATGGCAAGTAGGCAGAGAGGCAGGTGGACAGAGAGGGGGAAGCAGGCTCTCCACTGAGTAGAGAGCCTGATTTGGGGCTCAATCCCAGTACCCTGGGATTATGACCTGAGCTGAAGGAAGAGGTTTTAACCCACTGAGCCACCCAGGCGCACTGACATGTGTTTTTTCAAAAACAAAAACTGTATTGAAAGGAGTGCAAATCTTTATTTAATCTTTGGCTTAACAGAAGATAGCTAGATTTTCATATCTGCTTCTGTTGCAGTATTTTGCTTTTGTTGAAGAATGTGAAGAAAATTTGGCCTAATACAGATTTCTAGTTGGAAAAAGGGATGTATTTTTTTTCTTTTTAATTTTTATTTATTTTTTAAATTTCTTTTCCGTGTAACAAAATTCATTGTTTATGTACCACACCCAGTGTTCCATGCAATATGTGCCCTCCATAATACCCACCACCAGGCTCACCCAACCTCCTACACCCCCAAAGGAGATGTATTTTTTTTCTTTTTTCTTTTTATTAATTTTTAAATATTTAATAAACATATAATGTATTTTTGTCCCCAGGGGTACAGGTGTGTCAATCGCCAGGTAAGGAGATAAATTTTAATAGCCACTTCAGGTAGAGGCTTTTACTTTGATACTACACCAAAGCTTAACGAATGCTAATTTCTTAAAGCTTAGTGCAAAAGGGAGTCAGAAATCCTATCGGTGAACTTTTGACAGACAAAATCCATTTGTCTATCTTGCACTTTGATGAATTAATGTTTTCCTGAGATAATATTCTTTAGCATTATTCATTGATCATCTGAATATTCCAGATGTGTTGACCTGATATTTTTAAAAATCACATTTTTAAATATTATACTAGTCTTATCAAAAAGTCTTTTAAGTATTAGAAAGCTAATAAGCCCAAAGTAGTGTACATAAATTTTCTAAAATTTTGATTTTCAGTTGAAAGCTCGCATTTATCATTGGTGACAATTGCTGTTAGTTGTTTTCCCGAAGTAACAGGGTCACTTTATTCATTTTTGGGAACTTGTATACCAGATACCCAGTTATGAATAATAAGTAGTTCTTTGACGTAAAAATGGTGTTCCATGAAAAAAGCAGCTAGTTTAGCCCACAATTAAAGTAATTAGTGGAGAGTCTGGCTGGCTCAATCGGTAGAGCGTGCGACTCTCGGCAGGGTCATGAGTTCAAGTCCCAGGCACCACATTGGGCATGGAGTCTACTTTAAAAACAAAAGACAAAAAAGCAAAACAAATAATTGGTGCTTTTGGTCAAGATAACCATTCTGTTTTAGAATGTATACTTCTTATTTTATCACTCACAGTGCTAAAAAGGCATGTATTTAATGGTTGAAATTTAAGAAAAGAAGGAGTTTTGCTCTTCATCAGGAATATTCTTTTTTTTTTTTTT
The DNA here is from genome assembly GCF_009829155.1 of Mustela erminea. Classification (NCBI taxonomy): domain Eukaryota; kingdom Metazoa; phylum Chordata; class Mammalia; order Carnivora; family Mustelidae; genus Mustela; species Mustela erminea. Next base: position 52,665,269 of record NC_045628.1, on the reverse strand, counting down.
TTTTAAGATTTTATTTATTTATTTGACAGAGATCACAAGTAGGCAGAGAGGCAGGCAGAGAGAGGAAGGGAAGCAGGCCCCCTGCTGAGTAGAGAGAGCCCGATATGGGACTCGATCCCAGGACCCTGAGATCATGACTTGAGCGGAAGGCAGCAGCTTAACCCACTGAGCCACCCAGGCACCCCCTCTCCCCCCCCTTTTTTTTTTAAGATTTTATTTATTTATTTGAAAGAGAGAATGAGAGAGACAGCATGAGACAAGGTAGGGTAAGAGGGAGAAGCAGACTCTCCACTGAGCAAGGGAGCCTGATGCAGACCTTGATCCCAGGACTCCAGGATCATGACCTGAGCTGAAGGCAGTTGCTTAACCAACTGAACCACCCATGTACCCCTTCATCAAGGATTTTTTTTTTTTTTTAAGATTTTATGTATGTATTTGAGAGAGAGAGACACTGAGAAAGAGCATGAGAGGGGAGAAGGTCAAAGGAAGAAGCAGACTCCCTGTGGAGCTGGGAGCCTGATGTGGAACTCCATCTGGGGACTCCAGGACCAGGGCCTGAGCTGAAGGCAGTTGTTTAACCAGCTGAGCCACTCACGCGTCCCCATCAAGGACATTCTTAAGTGAAACTGCCTTCTTTTAAATGTGAGTGCCTTGTGGTAAAGAATACAGTGACTAGTATGGTTTGGTAATACAGCCTGTTTCATGCTAAGGCTAACATTTATACCTGCCCGCCTTTGCTTTTGCACTCTTAGTGTAAATGTGAACATGGTGAGCAAAGGTAGATAGTACCCTAGTATTACTATGAAAATAGTTTTGACCTCATGAACTCTCTGATGCAAGGGGTTCTGGATCCTCTGTGGGTCTGAGGATTACATTTTGAGGATCGCTGTAATTTGGCAACCTTAGAAATAGTCCAAATGTCCAGAAATGGGGCTTGGCTAAATAAGGGATCATACTTCTACACAATTATATGATAGGAATATAAATTTATGAAAGTCTGTGTTAAATATGAGCTTATTATACAGTATTTTTCTACACTGGGTGCCTCTATAATGAGGAAATCAGCATTTCTCGAGTTTATGTGTTGATTCTGACCCTCAACATTTCCATTTAGTTGGTGATTTTGTAATTACAGAAAGAGAAAGAGATTAAAAGGCAAAGAAGGCAGTTGCTGTCTTCCCTTCCAGTCTGAGGGATTTCTGTGTAGTGACTTTGAGTTTAATCTTCAGTGTAAAAGGAATTGGCAGTGGTATCAATCATTTTTAAATGCTTTATAGAAATAGGTGCAATACGCTTTCAAATTCACTTCTTCCTTATAGAGTCACTTCCTCATTTGGCATTTTCTGATTTGATTTACATTTTCTTACTGTGTTGCTCTTAATTGGGAGAACTTTGAGTTGCTTTAGATTACTTAGCTTCCGAGTGAATTAAAGAAGTTTCTATAACAAGCACAGCCAGAGATTTTCTCACTGTAGTTTAGAACATCTTGCTGATTGAACCATCACTGTGTGTCGGTGTAGCCCACACCTTTTAGGCAAGTCAGAAAAAGACCATTAGGGTTAGACCTCCAGGCTTAAGATTTCCACACATGGTGTTTGTTCTTAAGGGGAACCATCCATGTTCTGCGGAAAGTCAGAACACTTTTCATGAGAGGCATCATTGAAGATGGGCTGCTTTCTAGATCTTAGATATGTCTCTTTGTCATAATGGAAGTGTAATAACCATGACTTATTTTCAATGATAATATTTTTCTAAGCGCTGAGTTCTAGAGAATGTTTAATGTTTAAAATTTCTTTTCAGATAATCTTTGTGTTTATTCAGAATTTTGTGTCTTGTTAAGGTGTGCTGGGAGAATATATATAGTATGATACTATTTATATAAATTTTAAAATATACCAGACAAGGGGCACCTGGGTGGCTTAGTGGGTTAAAGCCTCTGCCTTCAACTTGGGTCATGATTCCAGGGTCTTGGGATCGAGTCCTGCATTGGGCTCTCTGCTCTGCAGGGAGCCTGCTTCCTCTTCTCTCTCTCTGCCTGCCTCTCTGCCTACTTGTGATCTCTGTCTGTCAAATAAATAAATAAAATCTTAAAAAAATTAAAAATTAAAAAAATATATACCAGACAAAACACATTCTTATGTATTAGAGCCTAAGTAAAAATAATGTCAAGATTTTAGATTTAAATTAGACTAACTAATTAGAATTAATGTTATGTGTGGGTTTTTTTAAGCCTTTATTTTACTTTTCAAAAAAATTTATTCTAGGGAGGGAGGGAGGGGTAGAGGGAGAGAGAATTTCAAGCAGGTCTCCCCACTGAGTGTGGAGACTTACATGAGCTCCATCTCACAACTCTGAGATCATGAGCTGAGCCAAAATCAAGAGTAGGATGCTTAACCAACTGAGCCATTTAGGCACCCCAATGTCATGTGTGTTTTATTTTGACAGTCAGGGGAGCCTGGGTGGCTCAGTTGGTTAAGCAACTGCCTTCGGCTCAGGTCATGATCCTGGAGTCCCAGGAACCGAGTCCCACATCCCGCTCCCTGCCCAGTGGGGAGTCTGCTTCTCCCTCTGACCTCTCCTCTCTCATGCTCTCTTGTCACTCTCTCTCTCTCAAGTAAATAAGATTTAAAAAAATAATAATAATAAGGGTGAGCCTGGTGGTGGGTATTAAGGAGGGCATGTATTACATGGAGCGCTGGGTGTGGTGCTTAAATAGTGAATCTTGGGACACGGAAAAAAAAATAATAAATAATCTGAGAGACAGTTTGAAATAATTTGCATTTAAAAACATGATTTATTTTGTAAATGATCTTATTGAAAATGTTTAATGATAAGAACTTTCTAAACTGGATGTTCTATTTGATCTTTTGATCTATGGATCAGAGACAGATTTATGTGTTTTTAAAGGATAATTCACAACCTTTTAGTCTTAGGAATAAACTGAAAGGAAGGTGTAATGTACACCTGCCCTTGGTAGAAACAAACAGCTGCACACCATCGTAGCATATTTGATTTTTGAGAAGGTGGTGGACACTAGGTTCTTGGATGCTGTGAGACTTTCCACCATACTTAGGGTGATTGACCAAACATCAGAGGCGAAAGGAACTAACGTGTAAGGAAATAGATACTTCCCTTGGGATTCAGGGATCATTTATTCCTAGATATTGGGGACAATTGAGGTAATACTTTTACAAGAGCAGCAGTGTACCAAAGACATGCTAGGAAGACACTAATGACTCTTAGACTCTTGAAAAGAACGAACTAGATTCTTCCACTGAAAAATACTGGGTGAGAAAGAAATCATTTTCCATGCCACTCATTTAAGCAGAGTTACTTACTTTAGGAGCATGGTGCCCTGCTTAAAGTTGACTACTAAATGCATACTAAGTTCTGTTTAGAAAAGAGGTCACAGGAAGCTCTATATGGGCTTATGTATAATAAAATACTGAGTCATTCTGAACATGATCTAGAGAGGAATGACACTGAATCCTGGTGAAATTGTAGTTGTGGTAGCTTACAGCGTAGGTAAGAATTGACCAAGATGAATGGAGAAGATGCTTGCATTGCATCCAAGATTTTATAGAATATGAGGCATTTGAATGATGAATTGAGTTGATTCTTAAGAATTACTAGTTTGGGGGCGCTCAGTGGGTTAAGCCTCTGCCTTTGACTCGGGTCTTGATCTCAGGTTCCTGGGATAGAGCCCCCATATCAGGCTCTCCGCTCAGCAGGGAGCCTGCTTCCCTCTCCCTCTCTGCCTGCCTCTCTGTCTACTTGTGATCTGTCAAATAAATAAATAAAATCTCTCTCTTAAAAAAAAAAAATAAAAGAATTACTAGTTTGGAAGGCAGCTAGGCATAATGAAAAGCAAGCACTTCTGCTTTAGTTGTAAGTAATTGGAAGTTTGCTTAAAATGACTTAGAGCAGTAAGAATTTACCTCCTGAGAACAGATTTTTATTTAATTTGTGTGTATTCACAAATTGAGCATAAATGAGTAAATAATGTTAGCCAAGTTTGGGATACATAGGGAACTGGGCAAGGGGTTAGAAATAGTTTGGTTTGAAGGGGAACCTAAATTATAATCTGGGAAGAGTACTGACAAGAAGCCATGGTGACCAAAAATCAGAGGCAAGTAGTTATCTGCCCTGCTTTGAGTCAATTGCTGGAAGGTTAATTTTTTTTTTTTTTTTTTAAGGTGGTACTTATCTCTCTTACTTACCTAGGTAGTCAAGTGTTACTTCTCTAACCAGTTTGAGGGCTTATTCTATTGTTCAGACACTTGATTTTTTTACTCAGTCATTGTGGTTTTTCAAGGCTTAATTTGTAAGACATTTACTCTTAAGGATACTTTTTCAGAAAACTGTAATAATGAGTTTTTGTGTGCATAATGAACTTAGATCCCAGCCTCAGAATACCTTTTTATTTGCTCTGTTTTCATAAACACTCTTCACCATTCCTATTTTATAGTTGACCGCACTTTCATACAGTTTCACGTAAACTATTGGACTATTTATAAAACAAGACATAAAGATGTAGCAGAGAAGGCAGGAAGTACTTGACGTTTGTATGCCATATCTTGTTCTCTGCTTCCTGTCAGTTAAACCACGATGAGAGGAACAGAGACACAGATGTACAATTGCTGCTTTAATTTCCCATTAGGGAGACCCGTTAAATATAAAGCTTGTTTCATTGAACTTCTGTCACTCGTTGATTCTAGGTTGTAGACTTGTTTTGTATTATATGGATTGTATGGAATACAGTTACATGTTTGATATAGAAAATATAACTTTTATATAATTAAACATGTGTTTTGTGAAATTTATACAGGTCATAAAGGATTGGCTTTCAAATTTGTATGTAAGATATATATTCAATATGAAGTGATAAACTAATATTTTGATCTTGAAATTTTAGTATTTAAGCATAATTTTATTTTTGTATTTTGGCATATCCAGATTTAAAGCATTTTATTGTACAACTTTAAGATGACAAAAGGAAGGTCAGAGAGCTTGACTTACTCAAAATATAGTAGATGGAAGAACTAGGATTTGAAAGTGTGTTTTCTGATATTAGTGGTCCTGTGTCCTTTTAGGAAAAAGTTTGTTTTTATTAAATTCCTATTACACTTATTATTCATATTATTCAGTGATTCAGACTTTCAAATTTACCTTTGCCTGTTCTACCTGGAATATCACCCCCCCAAGCCCCGCCCCTGCCCCTTGCCATCATCCCCACCACCTCCCTCACGTTATCTCTGCTTTGAAAAAAAGAAATGCTACTTATGCCTAAAGACATGGCCCACATGTCACTTCCCTGTGAAGTTTCTCAGGTTCTTACAGGTATTTAACTCTTTCTTATTATTCCTTTAACACTTGGTTGACTTAATTATTTACATTGTTCTTTGGTTATCTGTTTACATATTGTTTTCTTGCTTAAGGCAGTAAACTACTTCTTTATTTTTCTTTTCTTTATTATACTTCTTTATTTTAGGTACCCAGTACCTAGCATGTAATAGATTTTATAAATACTTTTTAGAGGAATAAATACATGCTTGATATTTCTTTTCTTCGTTCTCGAAACAAAAAAGCTGATTAAAGAACTAGAGTATGATTCTTTTCTATAATATTCCTTTATGGTTTATTTGTAAGAAACAGTTTCATTATAAGATTTCTTTTCCTGCTTCTTCCTTCCCCCTCTTTGTTTTTGCTGTTTATAGAAATGAAGTGTCTTAATGAGATTATTAGTGTTTTCAGCATAAGTGGAAGTGGTGATTATTGGCTCACTAAAAAATATGGCTGAGAATACCTTAGTATTGATTGCTGTACATCAAAATCTTTTTCTTTTGTCTTCAGATTAATCTGGAGAAAGTGTCTAGCTCTCCATTACAGTTTTTCTGATTTCTCCACTGAATAAAAGGAATAATTCCCTTTACTGCTTCTTGCTTCTTCCTGTATTTTCTGGTTTTATTCCTAAGTCTTATGTACCTCAGTGAAATTGGGCTTCTAAAGTACTGTCTTTCAATGTCAACACAGAAAATAAAAAATAAAAAAAATAAAAATAAATAAATTATAGTCCTGTTATCAACAAAACAAGATTCTTTGCAAGCAGGATTTTATTTAGACCGGTCTATTCTAGGAATGTTTTTTAAAAGTTCATGTATTAACAGTTTTCCCAGCTGAAAATGGATGTAGGTTACAATCTTATTTTTAAAAATCAAATTTAAATGATCCAATAAAAAAAGTCAAATCAAAAGATTCAGATCTGCTTTTAAAGCTTAAAGGAAAAATTATGAAGCTATATGAATTTCACTTCTTAAGAAGTTTCAAAAGAACGAGTGAAGTAGTTCTTATGTTTATTAAAACAGGTCTTAAAAAAAGAAAACCGACTTAGACGAGACATTCGAAAAATAGTTCATAGGGTTGTTGGGTGTTCTTTTATATGTGGGGCTTCCCGTTTTTGCCCCATTTGTTTGTGGCACTTGTGTTTCTCTGTGTTTGAGTCAGAAAATATCTGTATATATGTTGCTTTCAGCATAGTAAAGCCCAGAACCCCACCAGTTGGCTCTGGCAGGTGAAAACATCACATAAAATTCTTTGAAAGGCTAAAGCAGATATAATGAAGCACTAATGTTTTATCATCTTAATGAAGAATTACAGTAAGTAAATATTTTTTATTAACAAAAGACAGTGTCCTTTGATCCTGTGGCCTAATTTGACTTGCAACACAATATACTTTTTTTTTTTTAATTTATTTTCAGAGTAACAGTATTCATTGTTTTTTGCACCACACCCAGTGCTGCATGCAATACGTGACCTCCCCAATACCCACCACCTGGTAACACAATATACTTTTAATATGCGTTTAAATTATATTAATAAAGGACCATAGAAATAATTTATCTAAGTCTTTTGTTCTTAAGTAGCTTGTAACTGGAGAGATGGGACTTAGTAAATAATTATAGGATAACGCGGGAGAATGGGCTTTGTGTCTCCTCCTGCTGTGTTATGTATATTATTGTGATTAGCATTTGACTTAGGTGGTAGCCTATGCTGGCTCACGGGGCCAGACTGCGCCTTAGCCACTTTGCTTTCCTTGTCCTTCTCCCTTCTGCGGGAATCTGGCACCTAGGTCTCTATGAGCGCTGTTAAGTAAATTAAAAAATATAGATAGTACTGATAGGATTTCGGAAGACCATCTAGTATATAGGAAAAGACAATACAGGGAGACTTTACTCTTCTTCCTTGAAATGTTTATATTTGTAAAGAGAATGCTTTTTTTTTTAAATCCCAATAAACTCTCTTGTTAAATTTCAATTCAAAGTTGGGGCGCCTGGCTCGCTCAGTTGGTTAGGCGTCTGCCTTCAGCTCAGGTCATGATCCCAGGGCTCTGGGATCGAGTCCCACATAGGCTCTCTGCTCAGTAGGGGGGTCTCCTTCTCCCTGTTTCTCAGCTCCCACTGCTTGTGCTCTCTTTCTCTCTCTCTCTCCCTCTGTCTCTGTCAAATAAACAAAATCTTAAAAAAAAATTTCAATTCAAAGTCAAAATAAAAATTAAAGTGAAACAGAAGCTCTCTGGTTATCTCCATCTAGGTTACTCAGCTTTGCCCTGAAGAAACCTGCCTTTAGGTTTAGCTGTAGTTCTCCCCATCTCTACCCTCACCCCATGTTTTCCTTTTCCCTCTCATGTGTACTTAAAGATTGTCTTTAAAGTGCAGCATTTCTCCCACAACTCTTATCTTAGAGTAGGAGAGGTCACATTTTCTGTGCCTAATTGTTAGGGGTTGAAAGATAGGGGGAGATAGACATGGAAGGAGAGTGGCAGAAGTTTCTGCTCCTGCCGTAAGATAATAACCTGTATTGCCCGACAACCTCACATTTTTATTTATTTTTAAGATTTTATTTATTTATTTGACAGAGAGAGAAAGTGCACAAGTAGGGGGAGCAGCAGACAGAGGGCAGGGAGAAGCAGGCTCTCCGCTGAGCAGGGAGCCTGATGTGGGACTCCATCCCAGGACCCCAGGATCATGACCTGAGCCAGAGGCAGCTGCTTAACTGACTGAGCCACCCAGGCATCCCAACCTCACATTTTTAATGCAGACTATTTTGAGGGGAAACAATGTTTTCATTAAGATCATTAGATTAGATCAGGAAGCAACAAATATCGATGAGGATGTAGAGAAAAAGGAACCCTCACTGGTGGGAATGCAAACTGGGGCAGCCACTGAGGAAGACAGTAAAGAGGTTCCTCAAAACGTTAAAAATAGAACTATACTATGATTCAGTAATCACACTGCTGAGTATTTACCTAAAAAATACAAAACACTAATTCAGAGTTGTTCAGAGGGACACAGGCAGACTTATACTTATTATAGCATTATTTACAATAACTAAATTATGGAAGCAGCCCAGTGCTCGTCAGTAGATGAATGGATAAAGAAGTTGTGGTGTATATATACAATGGAATACTACTCAGCCATGAAAAAGAATGAAATCATGCCATTTGCAATGACATGGATGGAGCTAGAGAGATGATCTAAGCAGAGTAAATAAGAGAAGGGCAGATACCCATGTTTCACTCATGTGGAATTTAAGAATCAAAACAGTGAACAAAGAAAAAAAAAAAGACAAATTACAAAACAGACTTGATAGAGAACAACCTGATGGTTACCAGAGGGGAGGTGGGTGAGATGATGGGTGAAATAGGAAGAAAAAAAAGATAACTAGATGAGAAGCCTCACGAAGGCAGATGTTTTGGTTTACCACTTTATTTGTATTTTATTTGTTTTGTTTACCACTTTATTTATAGCATCTAGGGGAGGGTCTTGGCATATTGTAGGTACTTAATGGTATTTGCTGATTGCATGGAAAGGTGTAAGCATGAGCTGAAGTCAGACATGTGCTCAAACTCTCTGAACACCTTGAGCATTCATTGGCAGGTAGTTATCATGAACCATCTGTGTAAGATAAGGGGAGTATGGTGGTGACCATGACCAGGTCCCTGCCCTTACATGGTTGGTTCCCCCAGTCCTTGGATCCTTGTGTAAATAAAGTGAGGTGGGTATCACTAATGGAACGAATAAATAACAGATAGCAAAGTATTTAGCAGAGGGCCGGGCACACAGAAATGGTAGCGATCGATTACTTTCTTCCATATATTTATTTTGTAATTTGTTATCATTTCTTAAGCTCTTTGAGGATAAGTGTCATGATTTTTTGTGTTTTTTTTTTAAAACCTCAGTGGTTGGGGTTCCTGGGTGGCTCAGTTGGTTAAGTGTCTGCCTTTGGCTGAGGTCATGATCTTGGGGTCTTGGGGACAGGGCCCCGTATCAGGCACCCCGCTCAGTAGGAAGTCTGCTTCTCCTTCTCCCTCTGCCCCTCACTCCTGCTTATCTGCTCTTTCTCTCTCACTCACTCAAATAGATGAAATCTTTAAAAAAATTAAAAAATTAGTGGTTGTTATAAATGTTTAAGAATTAAAGTAGTATGTATGTTTTGCTTTATAAATTGTAAAATTTAGATGTGTGAGTTATAACTAACAGATGATAATGTAAATAAACCTTACTATGCTCTTTTACAATTTCTGGATGTGTCTTTATGCGAAAGCATATTTAAAAGTCTAATAAGTGAGGTACACTTGGCTGGCTCAGTCAGCGGAGTGTGTGACTCTTGATCTTGGGGCTATGGGTTTGAGCCCCACGTTGGGTATAGAGATTACTTAAAAATAAAATCTATTTTTAAAAAAATCTAGTAAGAGCCTTTTTCATCTATGATGGTGACTTTGAATTCTTGAACGTTCCAAGAGTAAGGCAAACCCATAAAGCAGAAAATACCTTTATTAATGCACCCTCCCTTGGTCAACTCCATGTTTTCACAGGAGCACTGCTCTTCTGGACATCTCTCTGGAAGGAAGTAAAGCTTCCTTAAGTGTTGCTGATAGTAGTATCTATTCAGTGACCAAGAAATGTGCATCTGTCGTGAATATCCTTTCTTCACTGATTAACTAAATGAGCATCATCTATTCAAAATATGATTAAATGGTACTGACAAGATACAATCATCTGTACATTCATCTAGTTCCAGTGTTTCAGTTTCACTCTTATTCAAATGAATGTAGGACAGTTTTGATGTTCAGTTGAATAACTTGAAGAAAGGTTATGTGCTAATGTCAATATCTTTTTGAAAATCTTTTTTCTTGTTTTCCCCCCTCTTCTTTTCACCTAAGGAAAAACAAAAGCTTGAAGTCAATTAGGTGAAAACAAAAACTTGAAGTAAATTAGTTAAGTGAATTTCCTTTTAAACAATTTTTAGCACTGTAGGCATTTTAAAAACCATCATTGAGAATCTCTATTATAAGTAATTAATGAAGAATTTAAGGAGGGCAGTGTACACATTGGTGCCTGGAAGCTATCCATGTAGCAATCAAGTTGTGGAATGTCTGTTTAAGCTGTTCTCATCATTTTTGGATGGTAGTTACCAGATCCCACGTATGTGACTTGCATTGAGCTTTGTAATCATAGGGACCACACTCTGTTGTTGCAACTTGATTTGAAAACCTTCAGGAACTTTCTACCTCTTCCCAAATCAAACCTAAGTACTACTCCCTGCCTTTCAAGTCTCCATAATTTGGTTTTGCTTTGCTTAGTTAACCACATTTTCCACCATTTCCCATTGACACCTCTTAGCTCTTGTGAAGCTGGTAATTTGATGAGTTTTGATTCTCAGTATTCACGTGTGTGCACATGCACTTTTGCACACATGCTATACTTTATTCTTTTCCCTTAATCTCTCAATGACCTGCTACCTTCCTCTCAGATTGACTTTAGGTCCTTTGTTGTCTATGAGTGTTTCCTTAACCTGTTTGCCCATGCCCTCTTCTGAAATGGCTGTTGAACTGACCAGCTTTATGAGCATTTAATTTCCTACTACCTTTTTGGTGTTCTGAACTAGGTTATATCTTTCATGGGAACGAGGCCATGCGTTATCTTTTTGTATTTACCACAATACTGAGTTTGGGAAAGTGTAGTAAATATTCATCAATATGTTACTACTAAGACAATCAATAGAAGCATAGTTTCTTTAGAAAATGAAAGTTGTAGGAGTGCCTGGGTGGCTAAGTTGGTTAGGCATGTGCTTTCACCTCAGGTCATGATCCCAGGGTCGGGGGATCAAGTTCCACATTGGACTCCCTTCTCAGCGAAGAGTCTAAGCAGACTCCCTGTGCCTCTCCTCTCTTCTCTCCACCGCCCCCCCCCCCCCATCCACCTGCTTATGCTCTCTCTCAAATAAATAAATAAAATCTTTTAAAAGAATGGATGTTCGGATGTCTGGATTGCTCAGTCGGTTAAGTGGCTTCCTTTGGCTCAGGTCATGTATCCAGGGTCCTGGGATCAAGTCCTGGGATCAAGTCCTGGCTCAGTGGGGAGCCTGCTTCCTCCTCTGCCTGCTGCTCCTCCTGCTTGTACTTTCTCTCACTCTCTGACAAATAAATTAAAAAAATATTAAGAGAAAATAAAAAAAATTTAGAAATGGATGTTGTGGGATCTTCTGATTAGCTCTAGATATACATCAGATAAGTATCACAAAGCGTTTCCTCTCACCTAATGTAAGATGTTGATGTACTTCAGTTAACTGAAACAGATTCATATGATTTAAAAATTGAGTGAGCAATTATATTATGAAATATAGAAGAGCCTAAACTTTTAATTATTTTGTATTTTTATTTATTTAATTATTTTGTATTATAAATTTTTATATTTCTTGTGAGGAATATTTAACGTTTGCTTCTAAGATTTCTAACAGTAAGAAGATAAAAATGTACATGCATAATTTATAAATATTGCATATCTATATTTTATGTCTGTTACAGTACTAAGCTCCTGTCCATCTACTTTCTTATCTCTCATCTGTGGTTTTGTTGTGTCTAGTTTTTTGGTGCCATTGAATTTAGAATCTGAGGTGATTGCCAGATAGCTGTGAGGATAAAATGGGAAGAATCCCATTTTAAGGATCTTGACATGGAACACCAGAATTGTTCGATTACATCTAGACTTTCTTAAGATAGTTTCCTATTATTTAAAGAAGAAAAGGGGTAATGCTGTGAAACACGGAGGTCATTAGATCATTAGAGGTCTTCTCGCATGTGGGGAGCAGGAAGTTTTGTGTACAAGGGATCTTAAACTCCATCAAACTTGGAAACTTGGGAAAAGGTGAAAACATTTTACTTCTCTGGAGTTTATACTTGTAAGTCTGGTCCCACTGTGATTTTGAAAATGCCACAGGTATAAATGATTGTGATCATCTAAGAATGTATGGAGAGATCTGGATTGAGCATGGCAGTGAACACAGAGAGAAGTGTGAGAAAGGGTAGTGCATACGGGGTTGGGATGGGAGGATGGGACAGAGCTAATTTTGGCTTCTATAATATTGGGGTGAGGTCAGGGGACCATGAAGACAGTAAAATGCAGAAATGCTGGAATACCTCTTTTTTCTTTTTAAAGACTGTTTATTTATTTGACAGAGAGATAGAGAGAACATAAATAGGCCAAGTGGCAGGCAGAGGGAGAGGGAGAAACGGGCTCTCCACTGAGCAGGGAGCCGGACATGGTGCTCAGTCGCAGGACCCTGCGATCATGACCTGAGCTAAAGGCAGCTGCTTAACCGAGTGAGTCACCCAGGAGCCCCTGGAATAACCCTTTCTGAGTTGGGTGTGAAGAGTAGTAATATGGCCGAGGTATTCTCTTAAACTTGGTCCATGGAATATTCTTGTTCACTCTTTCAGTCCTTATTCTCTTCAGCTATTCTGCTTTACAAATCTGACCAGCCTTTCACAACACAAGGAAGAACCCCACTAATCCCTGTTCATGGGTTTGAACTTCTTCCTATAAGTAGTGAGATAGTTTTGAGTAAAGAGGTAAGTTGCTGATATTTTTGTGTTAAGCTGTTCCTTTGACTGGATGAAGAAAGCCTGGAGGGAAGCTAGGGTAAAGGTGGTAAACTGGAGGGACAGTGCGTCTCTCCTGAAGAGTCAAACTTCTTATGACAATACAGTTTCTTCTGGAAGAGTGTTGTGTGGGCGTTGGAGGTGGGGGGAGGCATCGCATGCAGCAAAATCTCCTGGGGGACTTTCAAACTAAATGTCCCTGGCTTTTCTCCTGCAGTGACCAGAGTGAAACACTGTTACTGATGGAAACCTGCTGTGTGTTCAGGTGGGGGAACCATTGTTTTAGCATCTTCTAAGAGGATGAATATATTAACGGGAATAAACAACCCCAGAAACGAAACAGAATTTCCCTGCAAGTTGACTCTTCAGAGATTTTCTGGCTTTGCTGATAAGCCCATTGGAGCATGTTTGTGTTTCCTGGACAGGTGTGTTTCTGTCAGAGTTCAGGTTTTGGGTGCTGTGAAGTAAGTTCCTTCAGTTTATCTATATAATAAAAAGCACCCATTAATGACATTTTGATAATTATCACTTTCAACTTTTTTTGAGAAGGGAAAGGAGTTAATTTTTTTTTTTTTTTTTTGAGAAGGGAAGGGAGTTAAATTTTTTTTTTTTTTTTTTCAGGACCAGGGTTAAAACACTATCTGATTACTGTTGGATATCTCCTTTTGGTTTTAAATTCTCTCATTTGCAGAACACATACAGAAAAAGGGTTAATCTTGAGACCGCAGGTATTGACAGGTCTAGGTATGTGATCTGTTTGGCTGTTTTGCAAGGTGCTATAAACGCTGCCTGAGTGTAACCTGACACCAGGTAGGCCAGGGTGGCCAAGGATGGAAGTGGAGAACAATGTGAAAGAACCGGAATTTCAGGTCTAGGCAGTGAGTAATTGCAGCCTGCCCTCGGAGTCCTAGAACTGAACATCTGGGTGTCAGCAAAAAGACACAAGCATAGAGAAGTCAGCCTCTTGGCTTAATCATATTGACTGTGTGTGTATCTGTTTTTACCTTACAGTGCTTGAGGTAAGATGAGTTTCTTTATGTTTTCCAAGGCCTGCTTCAGCTTTGCTTATGTCACTAGAAGCCTGACCAAAAACACCAGTTTGTGCATCATTCACACAAAAGTAAAATTATATTTTTCAAAAAGTTCTAGGCACTTCAGTTTCCCTTCCCCCTCTCCCCCACCCCAAACTGCAGGAAAGGTGCTTTAGGCAGAATAGCTATTTAGAAGATATTGGTACTAGTATGGTTTCAAGGACATATTTTTAAACTTCTAAATTTTCTTAAATCCTTTGAATATTTGAAATAAAAGGTAGGGACATAGAAAGATTTTCTTTTTCATTTTTTTTTTATTAATTTTTTAAAAAATTTTATTTATTTATTTGACAGAGAGAGATAACAAGTAGGCAGAGAGGCAGGCAGAGAGAGAGAGAGAGAGGGAAGCAGGCTCCCCGCTGAGCAGAGAGCCTGATGCGGGACTCGATCCCAGGACCTCGAGATCATTTCTAAAGGGGCGCCTGGGTGGCTCAGTCCCTTGAACGTCTGCCTTCAGCTCAGGTCATGTCCCAGGGTCCAGGGATCTAGCTCTGGGTCAGGCTTCCTGCCCAGAGGGGAGTCTGCTTCTCCTTCTCCTTCTGTGTGTATGTGTTCTCTCTCTCTCTTTCTCTCTCTCTCTCTCTCAAATAAACAAATAATCTTTGAAAAAAAAAGGTTTATTAAGGTTTTCACTCTCTTGGCTGAGTGAAGGTAAAGCAAATGGTATGATATGATAGAGCTTGGGAAAAAATAATAATAGTAGAACTTTAAGTTTTAAAACAATAACAGAAATCTACAAACTCCTGTACTTAAAGTTGTTCCAGGTAAAAATATGATTAAAAATGATTTACTACGTATCAGAAGTTTGCACAGAATAGTGTAGAGATCGCTACAGATCCTTGTGTAAAAGACTTCTTTGTTTCCAGATATTCTGCTAAAGAACAATATTGATGAGATTCTATTAATGTAAATAAAGGGGCATGAGTAGAGAATTGGGCTGGGGATTTGGGCCTCTCTTGCTTTCTTTGCCACTAACTTTCTTTGTGACCTTGGACAAGTCAGATAGTGCCAGGTCCAAATTCTTTAGCTTGTCAGTGACTGTGTTGATTTATGTAATCCTTAGTGTTTTTTTCAGCTTTAAAATTGTGTAATTTCACACTTTTTAGATTGAGAACAGACAGGCCCTGGGATGATTGTACAGAATATATCTTGGTACCACCGATTTATTGTTTTCATTTCTTCTGGAAGCTAATGTGTAAAGCATTCTACTGTATTAGAAAACACATGAAAAGTCCTGACTGTAGTTTATCACACAGGAATCCCAGTCATTACAGTTTATGAGTTTATTGCTTGCTTCTCCTTTTAATTTACCTAGCTTTTTTCCTCTTACTTTTCTTATTTGATTTCCTTTCATTTCTACTGTGTTTCTTCTAAGGTAATGGTTTTTCCAAATATGCTTGCTTTTCTTATGTTGTGTATGTCTGTATGTTGAAAGGGCCTTTTATTAGGTTATCACTTCATATAAAAATACTTTCTGTTCAGATATTCGGCATCTGGTGTCTGGAGTTACTAGAGAATTCCAGTTCTTTAATTACTTTCAATTTTATAAATATGCATATATACATAAATGTAAGCACTGTCTGCATACTTTATTAAAGGTAATCTTTCAATCACCCCATTGCTCTAAGCTGGTGTATTTTTACCTCCTTTGGGCTAGAATTGTTCGAAACATTTTTATCATACCTTTTGTTTACTAATTTTCCTTTTCAGTATAATGAGTTGGTGGCCTGGTAACTTCCAAAGGGTAGCAATGATTTGTTTTTAAATATCATTATGAATTAATAGGTTTTTAGACCCTTGTGTTCAGAGCCCCTTTGAAGGAAACTTAAATTATGTTCAATCAGGGATGAGAAAAGCAGATATGAGAAGTTAAAAACTGATTTTGATTGTCATGTTTTTATAATAACTGAAATATTTTATAATAAATTAAACAAAATAGACTGTTTGAGTTGGTTGTAGGAGCCATCAATGCCTCTGAGGGTTTGTGTTTACAATTAGTAAATTCATTTTGTTTGGAACAGGGGCATAATGGAACTCTGTGTTAGGGGAAGCTTGCCAGACAGGGTGAGGTCCGAGCCTAGAAGCAGCTGGATTTATCAAGTAGGTGCCAAATTTTCAGGCGCTGGGATAGAATTATACTTTTGTTGATAACGGGCTATATAGTATTCTCTGTTGGAGTCTAGCTGTGGTCAAGGAGATTCCCAGAGAGTATGGAAATGAGACTTAAGGACAAATCAGTCATGTGGCAGGTGTGTACCTGTTACTCGTCTCTTGCATTGTGCGGAAGCTGTAATGAAGCTGACGTTTATGGAACAGAAGTTATCTGCCAGGCATTCTGTACATGGAGTTTGTATCCCATCTTCACAGCAACTCTGGATGTTGGTGTAGTATTTTCTACCTATTTTACAGAAAGGGGACACTGACACAAAGTATCTTGTCCAAGGTCACAGAGCAGAAGATTCAAGATCCAGGTGGTCTGACTCCAGAGCTTGTGCTGTTTTAACTGTTTTATAATTTGACCATAACTCTGCAGCTTATTTTGGTGATTAAAAAAAAGTAGGAACCTTATTGTTGAGACCCTCCTGTGGCATGTCTCCTGGGACAAGAAGAGTGTGATCTGATCTAGTTGAAAGACCCGAGAGCCAACTTGGGGAGTTTTTACTATTCAATGGTTGTTCAACTAGGTGACTTTCCATAGTTGAGCAAATAAGGTAGCTGTTTATGTCTGTATTGGATAAACGGTGTTCACTTACATTTTTTCTTGTTATTTTATAAAGACTAAGTGACACTTTGAAAATGAAGTAGGTTTGAGAATTACTAATGACTCAGCGTGTTCCTGAATATCCTACACATAGTTAATGGTTATAATACTTACAGTTAACTGAAGACCTTGTAATTTGCTAGGGTAAAGCAAAAAAAACACCTTTTTCTCTTCATTCTGAGTACTCACGTCTTTTTTCATACTAGAGCAACTTTGAGGAATAAGATGTAAGTTCCATCTGAGACATGTTTTAAACACATTGACTCTGAGGGGCACCATTGTGAACTTCTCTAATCTAGTGACTGGATTTGGAGATAAAGAGCTGAACTTGAGATGGAAATTCCCCCCCCCCAATTTGATATATATTTGTATTTACTTAGATATCTGTGTTTCAAACTATCAGAGCATGGAAGACTTGGGTAGTTTTAGAGGCTAGGCTGTGTACTCTTGCCCTGGGCAGAGTCCTGATTTGGGAGGTGAGGGATCTCTTCACAGAGGTGTTAAGCCTTCAGATAGTGAGACCTTAGGCACAGGGACTCAATTTATTCATGAAAAACTGAATCATTGATCTAGATGTTCAGTCTCTTCTATTACTGAAAAGATTGTGATGCAATTGGAGCTTTGTTCTTTAAGTATCTCGAATATGTTTGGGTGATGCCTCTAGATCCAGAATCAGGAAATTTCTTCCCAAGACCCCTCTTGGTGCCATAGGTTATATAACTACTGAGAGAAGAAGGCATGGGAAGGAGAGAAGATCAGAGGAACAGAGACTTGATTAGGCCAGTAAAGTAATTCCAAAGCTTTTCTTATACATTTTCAGTTTGTGAACTTCTGTATAAAAATGGGCAAAAGCTACCCACCAGACTGAAGGTGTCTCTTTCTACCCTAATTAGTGATCATGAACACTCATTTCAGTTGTGGTTTATTACCTGGGTGTTAGTGTGTATTGAAGGGTGTGGGTATGTTGATTGTACTTATTTTTGACATTTTTGAACATTTATTAACACATAATAGTGTGGAAATGCTAAGAAAAAGTATACGATTGCCGTGGAAAAGAAAGTGAAACTTAACTTTACATACATGTGTTCACATTGGTCACTGGCAGAGAGTCACTTTGTATTTACAAGTAAATGGATTTGGAATGGGCCTTTTGGGATCTATACCTTTTACAGAGAAACTTTTGTTACCAGGAAACATCCTTCGACTGTGGTTATACTTGCTTTTTAAAGATTCTATTTATTTGAGAGAGAGAGCGCACAAGCAGCGGGAGGGGCAGAGGGAAGAGGGACAAGCCGACTTCCCTCTGAGCAGAGAACCAGGCACAGGCTCAATCCCTGGACCCTGAGATCATGACCCAAGAGCCCCCCTGGCACCCCAGTATAATCCTTTTTACATTACTGTGGGCACACAGGTTTGTTAGGTACAGAAGGTATTTTTAGACAGTGGTTACTTCCCCAGAGAAGATTTGCTCTGTTTTGCTCCCTGGCATATTGTTTTCAAAATAACAGGCATTCAAACATTTATTCACTTGAATTAGGGAGACATAATTTTCAAATGTGAGACAGTTTGCAGTTAGTGCTAACTTAGCGGACCGGAAGTGCTGTATTTCTGAAGGGAGTGATTCCAATAGGTGGAGGTGTAGAGATGTGGAAGGTTTATCAAAGAAACGGGACTTGATACTTGAGTGAGAAAGATGTGAATGGATGCTGAGGAGGGAGAGGTATTCTGGGAATGGGGAATAAGTAGTATTTAAGAAGAGAGGCAAGAATGGATACAGTCTGTGTGAAGGAATATAAGAAGGAGACACGTAGGTAGCCAGTCAGTTAAGTGTCTGCCTTCGGCTCAGTTCATGATCCCAGGGTCCTGGGATGGAGCCCCACATCAGGCTCTCTGCTCAATGAGGGGTCTGCATCTGCCTCTCTCTGCCCCTGCTCCCTGCCTTTGTTTTCTCTCTCTCAAACAAATAAAATCTTTTTAAAAAGTGGGGGAGACTGTAAGAAAGCAAGTACCGTACAGAAGAATGAGATTGGTTACTAATTTAAGGGGAAAGATTGTAAGTAATATTTGTCCAAAGCCAAATGTTTGTCTTATGCTTATATTTCTGTCCATGTTCAGTTTAGGTCAATGCATTGTTCTTCCCTCCAGTTACGGTGCATTGCTGAAAAACTAGTTGAATGCACTAAAAATAAAAATGCTTTTCTAGTACTGGAGTTGAATCGTATTTGAAAGAGGTGGGGTGGAATAGATGTTGGAGACTGCTGGGTTAGAATCAGTTCTAGCACCTGAGTTGGATTCTTAAACCTTATTTTATTTTGATTCCCAGTTAGGAAAATTACAGTTATCCGTGATGACCCATAGGGTCCAGAGTATATAGGGAATCAGCTTTACTGAAATTAGGAAATTGACTATTTGATTCGGCTGGCATATGCTAGTTGGATTTTTTTCAGGAAAACTAATTGACCAGCTCAGCTTCATTCCCTAATTTGTCTCTTTGAAACTAAAATTGTAAATGCTATTTCCGAGTAGTAGATGTAATTTAATGTGATAACTTTTGTAATCTTTGTCATTTCATATCACATTTATAGCCATAAGCATACACAGTATTACATAAGATTGTGATGAATTAAAAAATTTTTCCTTCTACTTTTGTAACTTTTTTTTTTTAAATAGGAAACATCTTTGACAGGCACTTTTTAAGCATTTCTCCCTCCACTGGGAAATTGTTTTCACTCTTAAGTTGCGTTTCTGTTTTTCTACTATTGTAAAGTGCAGTTCTTTGCATGTTTTAATTTGCCATGACGTGGTCAAGTGCCGTTTCCTTCCTGTTGCTTGCAAGCCTGTGCTAGAGATAAGGATACATTTCAGTGCATTAAAAAAGAAGCCACTGAAGACAGGCTTAAGCATGGTAAAACATTCTACTTATCAGAAACCTTTTTAAAGAACAGAAAGAATGGACTTTAATATCTGTTTATTTTTTAAAGCTCTTAAAATAGTACTTACTAAACTTTAAAGTATTAGACAGATTTAAATTCTTATGTATATTAGGCATAACAGGGTACTGTATGTGTTTCTCCTAAGGCAAAAAATATACAGATGAAATTACTCATGGAGTAGCAATTCCTGTGCGGTTTGCCGAGTTACTGGCAAGAAGGAAATTGTTTATATGTCCTTTATTGCAATTACAAACCTAGTTATTGCTGGGTGGATTTTTTTTTTTTTTTATGTATTTGGTACTTGAACTGTAGATTAACTGGGGTGAGGGAAGAGAGAATGGCTGCACTTTGAGAAATGAGAAGCAATTTTTATCTTAGCAGGAATGAAATTTTCGAAGAAAATATATATCCAACTTAAAAAGAAAAAGCCTGTGTTCATCAGTCATGTTAGTTTTGTTTAAAAACATTAACAAAAACCACATTGGAGATACTGTCCTCAATATTTATTGTTATATTCTAAATGGGTATGATTGCTTTTTTCATAACTAACTTAAACTTCTATTTTTCAGGCCAAGAAGCTCTAGAGAAGAAAAATTTCAGAAAAATTGCCTCTGTTTGACTAAAATATCAGTGAACCAAGAAACTCTGAAGCACCATCCCTAAAGAAAACCTGGTTTACAGTAACTTCACAGACTTAGCTGAGGGTTTTTTACCCAAATTGGTCACTGGATTCTGCTGCCTCATACTTGAACCTGCTTGGAATTTCTCTCATGTGGATCTAAGGGGAATGCTTTATTATGGCTGCTGTTGTCCAACAGAACGACCTAGTATTTGAATTTGCTAGTAACGTCATGGAGGATGAACAACAGGTATGAAACCCAGAGAAAATTGGACTTTTATAAGTTTATTACTATTATTATTATTCCATTTGCAACAGAAAATTATTTACTTTAAAAGAAAGTAGGAGAAACTGTATTAATGTAAAAATGTAGATACTAAAAATTTGATGGTAATTGTGATCCTGTGTTTTAAGTACTAGTTAATTTGTCAAAGAGTTTAGTCCTTAGCTTTGATGTGGGAAAAGGAAGTAATAATTTCAGGGTTAAGCTTTTTTTTTTGTAAAATGAGACTTAGCAGTAAATAAAATACCTTAAGTAATTATTTCAGAGTACTTAAGTGATTTGAAAAGTTCTATATGACATACCAACAAGACATGTACATTTTTTTGGTAATACAGGACCTGTGGTTGTATTAGTTGCTTGCAGTTCTGCAGTTTAAATGCATGTGGTTAATTAGTATTTATAATCCTGGGCGAGTTTTTCAAGTGGATGGAGAGATGTTAGCAGTCCCATAATCATGTATTGCTTCAGTCCAAAGCACATGATTCTGACTGAGGAAGTCACTTAACTTCTCCAGGTCTAGATTGCATCATCTGTTGAATGGGAGGATTGAACTGAAAAATTTCTAAATTGGCTTTCACTGAGTTTACATTCAGTGATATTCCAGTTACTGTTTCTAGAATGGGAAGAAGATCCCAGAGACATTGAGAAAAAGGATCTAAGTTAATTCTAGTCTCTCTGCTCCTCTGCCCCACCCCCACTTCAAGGGGAGACACTAGAGGTTCTTGGGACTTTACAATTTACTTCATTTTATTTTTAAAAAATTTTTAAAGATTTTATTTATTTGGCACAGAGAGAGAGAGATCATAAGCGGGGGAGAAGTAGACAGAGAGAGAGGGAGAAGCAGGTTCCTTGCTGAGCAAGTAGCCCAGGACCCTGGTATCATGACCTGAGCCAAACACTGACACTTAACCGACTAAGCCACCCAGGAGCCCCTAATCTACGTCATTTTAGATAGTTTATGTGAAGATGTAAGACATAATTGGACGAAATGCTGTGTTAGACTCAGTATACTGGCAAAAACATTTGAGGGCGTTTAGGTTTAAAATATGCTGAATAAATTGATTTAGATACTGAAATAAGCCTAATCCCAAATATCTAACATTAATAGGCCAATTACAATGTATCATACTTTTATTCTAGAAACATAGTTATGACAGATAATAAAACTGATTCTTACTTTGGACAGGGCTTTATATTTCTTTGCCGTTTGTATTGTCTGTTGAGGTGACAGGATTAAAAATTTCTAAGTAAACCTACAAAAGATGAGAATTTGCATTGAGGTACCTTAAAATCAAGATGAGCTTTGGCTGGAAAGGAAAAAAGTTTGAGGGGGAGGATTGCTAGGTCCCAATTAAAAATATTGATGGGTACATGGATTTAATCTAGAGACAATAGAAAGGATGTTTTAGGAAAGAAAGTATTTTGAGTTTGCTTTAAAACAGGATATTTCTCTGTATGTTAAGGTTTGCAAACCGTGTGTTTACTGTACAGCCCTCGTGATGAAAGAGTCTAGGCTCGCTGTGGTGAGGTTTGTTCTCGGTGTGGCCACAGAGGACAGAGCTCGAGGCCACTCACTGGTGTGCTCTGTGCCATGGCTTTGACACTCTTCTGACTGTGAGAAGCACATTCTACATCATGGTGCAGTACTCGTACCCATGTCTACATAGCCTTAAAACTAGTTTTGCGTTTACCCTTAATCTGTGTGATGCACTTAATTTATCTCACAGAGGTTATTAACATCTTTGGATAGGGAAATGATGCTCAAGCATAATATCAGAGTGCTCATATGTGTTTTTTTCTTGTTATTTTCATCAAAATGGGTGTATGCATTGTTATATATATTTGCTTTCTGCAGGTATTATTAAAAGGACTTTACAAATATTAGACCTGAGACAAATAGTATTATCCCCCTTTTATGATGAGGAAAATGAGACAGAGAGAGGTTAAACGATTTCCCTGAAACCCTAAAGCTAGTCAGTATTGGAGTTGCAATTTGAACCCAAGCAGTTTGACTCTCATTAGTGATACTCTTCCACTGAGTTTATGTAATTCACTGGTTTATAATCCGTTTATTATAGACTTTTAAAAGTGGCTTGTCAGCCAATGGCCATGTCCAGCCTATGGCCATGAGCACAGCAAACTTCACTGATCATATGGGGCAGATCCAGTCGTGTCAGTCTTACTTTTAGCATCATGGTTCTGCTAACTGGTTTGCTTGTTAGATTTGTTGTTGTTTTAAGATTGATTTATTTATTTTGAGAGAAAGAGAACGAGCCGGGGGAGAGGCAGAGGGAGAAGCAGATTCCTTGCTCGATCCCAGGACTCCAGGATCATGACCTGAGCCAAATGCAGAGGCTTAACTGGCTCAGGCCCCCAGTTAGATTTTTTTTGATCTAAAAGTAATAACGTGCCAATTGCAAAAGAAGGCACCTAATATAAAAATATGTTTTTACCCTTCCTGCCTAATCCATTTCTCCCCAAAAGACACCATTATTAACATTTGATGTTTAACTTTTTAGACAAAGACCCCCAAAAAAGAACACTGTATGTACATACAAACCTACAGAAAGAGGTTGTTTTTAAGATACAAATGAAAGTATGCTAAACCTTTTTTGTGACTTATTTTCACTTACTGTATTGTAAATGTGTATGTGTGTGTGTGTGTGTGTGTGCTGGCTCTGCATCACTTATTTTTTATACATGATGGCTGATCGTTATTAGTTTACCAATCTTCGATCTTGGACAAGACAGACTTACCAGTATTTTGCTCTTATAAACAAGATAGCAGTGGACGTCCTCATATGGGAGGCAGTAGACGTACAGTAGTTAAGAGCTCAGATGCTGGAGTCAGAGCATCTGGGTTTCACTCCTCGTGCTGCTTATTACCTCTGTGACTTTGGACAGATTACTTAACCACTCTCTGCCTTGGTTTCCTTATCTGCAAGATGGGAATGATAATACCAGACCCTGTATTGTGAGAATTAAGTGAGTTGATCTATATAAAGTTCTTAGAACCATGCCTGAACACTCTTGTTTCATTATTGTACACACACACGTGTATCTTTGTACACTTGTATGATTATTTCATTAAGATTTCTAAAAGTAGATTTACTGAGTTTACTCAGTGTATACTGAGCATAAAATACTACCAAATTGTTCTTCAAAAAGTCCGTATCTGTTTCTACTACCACTAACAGTATAGGTCCCAAAGTGTCACTAACAGACAGCCTTTTTTTTCCCCCTTTTGATAAGTCTTTTGGGTGAAAAGTGATATTCTACTACTTTAATTGGCATTTCTTTGATTGCTAACTTGGTTTGTTCTCTATTTACTGTTCATTTGAATTTCCTTTGAATTACTTCTTAATCTTCTTTTGCCCAGTAATTCTTTATATTTTATGAATAATGCATTGTCTTCTAACTCATTCATTGTATAGTTAATGGTTAGCTTTCTTTGTGACACAGAGTGCAGATATGTTTTCCCTATCTGGTATCCTCTTCTAACAATATGGTATCTTGTACCCTTTAGCATTTTAATTATATATGTCATAAAATCTACCAGTATTTCCTTTTTTGTTTGTTTCTGCTCAGGAAAGCTTCCCTCACACTAATATTAAATATTCTTTTTATATTTTCTTCTAATTTATGCGTTTAATTCCTCAGTATATATGGAATATATTTTTATAAAATGTGAAGTATAGGGATCTGATAACTGCCTTCTTCCACCAATGGGGATGTTGGCTCTTCATGATTTGTGGAGTATTTTATGATTTTCACACTTAAGACTGCCATCTCTGTTACACTAAATTATCACATGTACTTTAGTTTTGAACTTGCTAGTGTATTTTATTCCATTTAATTTGTTTTTATTATGCTACTATCACATTGCTTTCAATAGTATCACTTTATAGATTTGACATCTGGTAAGATATCCTCTCTCCTCTGTATTAAAAAATTAGTATAGTGTTTTGAATGAATTTTAGAATCAGCTTCTTAAGTTACATAAAACTGTTGGGATTTTAACTTTTCAAATTTAAAAAATATTTGTGTCATTTGAAATAATTCTGTTGGGGGCACCTGGGTGGCTCAGTCAGTTGAGCAACCAACTCTTAATTTTGACTCAGGTCATACTCTCAGGGTCTTGGGATCTAGCCCCATGTCAGCCTCCACGCTTAATTAACTCCCTCTCCCTCTGCTCCTCCTTTCACTGGTACACACATGCTCCCTCTCTCTATCCCTCTCTCTCAATAAATAAATAATTCTTGTAAAAAAATAATTCTGTTTTATGATCCTGTATTGGTTTGGTTGGTTCTTTACAAAATCACTGAAGATACCAGATTAGAATACATTTCCTGTTTTGAGTTACGGTCTGTGGTTATAAATGTCATCTAAAGAAACTGACACCATTAAGGTCTGGTTGCCACCACCTTGATTGTCTTCCCTTGTATCGATTTGTACTCTTTTCAAAATTACTGGAAGAACTCCTTTGGGCAAAGATGGGTGTGGGAGGATGGTAGTGTTGGAAAGGAAACACCATTATTGGACCTGACAAGCCACTTTTTAAAGTCTACCCTTGATGTCTGTTCAAAACTGGGAATATTTGTAGCTGACGATGACGTTCTTCTGTGGGAGGGCAAACCGTTTAATACGGTTTGACTGTATTAAACAGGTATGTTTGCCTGGGGAATGAGTGAGAATAAGAAGAAATCTGAAGGCTGTGGAGATGAGTTTGTAAAGAGAAGGAAACGTGACTATATACTCATATAGCCCAGAAGTTAACTTAATGAAAAACAACTGGGAGTTTAATGCATTTTGTAATTTTGACATATTATGTTATATGATTTTTCAGTTGTTGGTTCTAAAAGTAGAACCTAGCAAATCATAGTTATTTATGCTTAACAGACTTAGCTCACTAGGGAGAAGCTTGGTGACAAGCATGGGAAAGTAAAACAAATATTTTTATAGAATTCTATCGATATAAGATGGTGGTCTTATGACATTCCTTAGGGTATAAATTAGTTTGCTCTGACTGTTGATTCCTAGAGGCTAAAGGATAAACAGTGCTTTGCTGGCTTTTTAACAAGACACCCAGTAGTTGTCATACAGTGTTTGAGAATCACTGCGTTCTAACTTTGGGAAAGCTTCAGTGAGGAAGTTACATTAGAACTGCATTTTCCAGGTATAGGGGCTCCTGGGTGGCTCAGTAGGTTAAAGCCTCTGCCTTCAGCTCGGGTCATGATCTCAGGGTCCTGGGATGGACCCCTGCATCAGGCTCTCTGCTCAGCAGGGAGCCTGCTCCCTGCCCCCCCTACCCCTTCCCACCCACCTACCTCTCTACCTACTTGTGATCTCCATCTGTCAGATAAATAAAATCTTTAAAAAAAAAAAAAAAAAAAAGAACTGCATTTTGCAGGAAGGCTCAGTTTATCTGACAGATTGAAGGGGCAGAAGTGTCTGAAACAGTAGAATGTACCAAAACTTTTGATGGATTTTTCTTGACTATATAGTCAATCTAACCACCTTAACTTATGGTTAGAAGCTTTTCATAGTGTGACTGTTTCATGTTCTTTTTTTTCTTGTACTACATTAATTTTGCCAGCCTACATTAATTTTCCCAAGTGCCTTCCTGCTTGGTCTCCCACATTCATACCTGTTGCCTATATAAGTTCTAATCTCTTTCAAGAGCTTAGGACAAGACCTACTAATTCAGGAATTTTTTTTGTTTCCTTCTTTTTCTTTCTTTTCAAAGATTTTATTTATTTTATTTCTTTGTCAGAGAGAGAGAGCGCATACATGCCCAAGCACACAGGAGCATGAGCAGGGGGAGGGGCAGAGGAGGAGAGAGGCTCTGGCTGAGCAAGGAACCTGACGTGGGACTCCATCCCAGAATCCTGGGATCATGACCCAAACCGAAGGCAGACACTTAACCAACTGAGCCACCCAGGTGTCCCTAATTCCAGGAATTTATCCTAAAATCATTACTTCAGGAATTAACAAAGTTTATCCTGTTATTTCTACATCACTTATTGTCACTGTCATACATTTGCCACATTAATTTTTCATACATACATTAATGATTTTCCTGGATAAATGCTAACTACTTGAAGAAAAGGATTACTTTTCCCCCTCCCCTTAATATCTTCCAAAGCATTTAACATCGTAATACCTTTATTGGTTGAGTCTTCTTACAGACTTTGTTAATCCTGTTGATAAAATAACGTGGGATATATATATGTTTGGTTATGGCCCTTATCACATCAGAAGACATTTGAATGAGAGGTAATGTTCTGCCCCAAACCCTCTTGACTATAGGGACGTGTTTGTCCATGTTCTCACTTAGTACATGGGCAGTGTGACCATCATAATTCTAAGACCAGGAAGAAGTTTTCATGGAGTCTTTTTTCTGTTATGTATTTAGAACTGCGGTATTGTACCACCTCAGATAGCTTTCAGAAATTACCATTGAGGGGACGGCTGGGTGGCTCAGTTGGTTAAGCAGCTGCCGTCGGCTCAGGTCATGATCCCAGCGTCCTGGGATTGAGTCCCGCATTGGGCTCCTTGCTCGGCAGGGAGCCTGCTTCTCCTTCTGCCTCTGTCTGACATTCTGTCTGCCTGTGCTCGCTCTCTCCCCCTCTCTCTCTCTCTGATAAATAAATAAAATCTTTAGAAAAAAAAAAAAAAAAGAAATTACCATTGAGGGACGCCTGGCTGATTCAGTCGGTGAAGTGCCTGCCTTCAGCTTTGGTCATGATCCTAGGGTCTTGGGATTGGGCTCGTGTCAGGCTCCTTGCTCAGCAGGGAGCCTGCTTCTCCCTCTCCTGCTCCCTATGCTCGTGCTTGCCCTCTCTAATGCACATGCACACTCTCTTTCTGTCTGATAAATAAAATCTTTTTTAAAAAATCATTGAAATTATAAATAAGTAAATATCCACATAGAGTTTTTCTTTTTCTCAGGAGATTCCTTCAAGTTGCAGATGGAGTTTTGACATGGTTGTATCATGAGGTTGTATTTTGTAGATTGAGAAAATGCATGTAAGAATATAGATGACACCTACGGGCCATTTTTTTAGCAATTCTCTTAGGCGAGGGATTTAAGTGGTACCTTAAAATTAGAATAGAAGGAATGAGTCGAAGTGTTTTGTGTATAGCTTGTTCAGGACGGGAAGTTGGAATAATGATGCTAACCTGTATGTGGACATAGGGAATTCTGTTATTTACATATAATTTGTGACTATATGGGCCAATCTACCTGTTCCTATTGCCTTCTTTTTTAATCTTGGCAGATCAAACTTATCAGACCCATTAAAAGTTTGGCCTTCTGGAAGACTAACATACAGAGGTTATTTGTTTCGATTGTGTACATTTGGAAGCCTCATCAAAGGGGTTATGCCGTTGAGCCCACAGTACAGACCTGCTTGTATTTGGGTAAAGTCTGACTTTAGTTTTTTGTGGAGGTTTTTTGTTTTGTTTGTTTGTTTGTTTTGAGAGAATGAGAGACCAGGGGTGGGATAGGTGGTGGGGGGCAAGGGCAGAAGAAGAGAGAGAATCTTAAGCAGGCTGCACGCCAAGCGTTGGGCCTCACAACCGTATCATGACTTGAGCTGCAATCAAGAGTTGGATGCTTTATTGAGTTTTCTGGGTGCCCTGGCAAAAGTCTGACTTTGAATAGGCCTGAGGCTGGGATGCCTCGGTGGCTCAGTCATTAAGCATCTGCTTTTGGCTCAGGTTATGATCCTAGAGTCCTGGGATTGAGTCCTACATTGGGCTCCTTGCTCAGCAGGGAGCCTGCTTCTTTCTCTGCCAGCCATTCTTGTGCATGCGCTCTTTCTCTCTCTGACAAATAAATGAAATCTTTAAAAAAAAAAAAAAAAGAAGAAGAAGAAGAAGAAGGCCTGAGGCCTCTTCAGGTTATGTGACTGACAACCCTGCCTATAATCTAGTCTTTGGCCTGGCTTATCTCCCTGCCAACTACTGGCAGTGAGGAAGCTGATGGTTGTTATGAAGGAGGAAGAACTTACTATTACTCTCTTTTACAGTTTTTCTTTAAGTCTCCTCCACCTTGACACCTGGCCCCATGACAGCATCTTTAAAATGAATATAGATGAGTGGCCTGAGCCTGAGTCCTGGCCTCTTCTTGTCTTTGTCCCTGAATAGCATGAACTTTATTACCCATTACACTCTCTCCTCCAACTATTGGTCCCTAAGCTCTGTGTAGTTGCCCAACCACTGGGTCCCACCAGTCAGCAGTGCAGCTGCCAGTGTCTATGCAGATGCCTGGGGACTTAGGCCCCTGGATCTCTGTGTCCCATTAACAGGGTGTCTGGGGGTCTAGAGGTCTGGCCACTAGGATGGC
The DNA here is from genome assembly GCF_009829155.1 of Mustela erminea. Lineage (NCBI taxonomy): Eukaryota > Metazoa > Chordata > Mammalia > Carnivora > Mustelidae > Mustela > Mustela erminea. Next base: position 52,636,292 of record NC_045628.1, on the reverse strand, counting down.
TGGGGGTCTGGCAGGCATAGGGGCATCCAGGGTGAGAAGGGGACCATGGAAGACCTGAATAACCACCTGACCTCCTCCCTGGAGAGGATAAGGAGCCCGCAGGCTGATAATCAGAGACTGGAGTTCAAAATCTGGGACTACCTGAAGAAGAAGGGATCCTGGATCAGAGACTGGGGGTATTACTTTAAGACTATCTAAGAGCTGAGGGCCCAGGTCTTTGTGAAATCTGTGGACAATACCCTCGTTGTTCTGCAGATTGGCAGTGCTCATCTTGCTGCTGATAAACTTGGAGTCAAGTATGAGATGGAGCTGGCTACGTGCCAGTCTGTGGAGCGTTCTCTCCACAGGCTCCACAGGTCATTGATGACACCATTGTCACTAAGCTGCAGCTGGAGACAGAGGTCGATGTTCTCTTCATGAGAACCTTCAAGAGAGCTGCTCTTCATGAATAAGAACCATGAAGAGGAAGTAAAGGGTCTACAAAACCATTTGCCAGCTCTGGGTTGACCATGGAGTTGGATGCCCCCAAGTCTCAGGACCTCAGAAAGATCATGGCGGACATCCGGGCCAGGTATGATAAGCTGGCTCAGAAGAACTGAGAGGAGCTGAACAAGTATTGGTCCCAGCAGATTGAGGAAAGCACCACAGTGGTCCCCTCACAGACCGCTGAAATAGGAGCAGCTGAGATGGCCCTCATGGAGCTGAGATACATGGCCCAGTCCTTGGAGATCCACCTGGACTAGGTGAAAAACCTGCAAGCCAGCTTGAAGAACAGCCTAAGGGAGGTGGAGGCCCATTACACGAGGCAGATGGAGCACAAGACCTTTCTTAATATTCGGTCAGGTTGGAAGCTGAGATCTCCACATGTTACCTGCTGGAAGAGGGGTGATGCCCTGGACAGCAGCAACTTTTTGCAGACTGTCCAGAAGACCACAGGCCACAGGATTATGGAGACAGAGTAGTATCTGAGACCAATGACACCAAAGTTCTGAAGTGTAGAGGCAGTAAAAGCAGGGTGCCCTTTGATGAGCAGAAGCCCAGTTAAAAGTTTAGAAGTAAAAAAAGAAAAAGTGAATATTGGATAAGGTCATTGCAGAGGGTAGGGCATAGACCAGAAGAGTCCCAGAAACATTCAGTGATAAGTTTTAGTAACGAGTGTTTACTGAGCATTTTGTTCTGTGCACTGTGCTATGTGCTTTATAAGGATTACCCTATTAATTCTTCAAACAATCTTAGGAACCAGGTACTTTAATTCCTACATTACACACAAGAGTCAGGTGAGGCTTAGAGCGGGAAAGCAACTGGCTTGTATGTGAGAAACTGGGAACTGTCCCCCAGCTTGTGCCTTCAACAAATGTATTTGAATAATGCCAGCTACCAGTGCATGCAAGTGGTAAAAGAGTGGTCTTAAATGTGGGAGAATTATTATTCTTTGCAGTTGTTATTTTTAGCAAAAAGAAAATGTTATACATTTAGTTAATTCATTAATATAATTACAAATTGACAGTCTTTATGCCCTGATATGCCTGTGTATACCTTAAAAAAAAACAGCTTTATTGAGATATAATTTGCATACATTTAAGTCCACTATTTAAACTGCAATTCAGTGATTTTTAGTATATAAACAGAGTTGTGCATCCATCACCATTATCAGTATTGGAATGTTTTTTGTTATCCCCAAAAGAAACCTGTACCCATTAGCAGTCATGCCCTATTCTCCCCAATTTCCGCACCTTGGCAACAACTAATCTCCTTTTTGTCTCTGTGGATTTGCCTGTTCTGGGATATTTCATATACATTGAATCATGCAGTATATGGTCTCTTCCGAGAGGCTGACTTCCTTTACTTAAAAGGAAAGTTTTCAGGGTTCATCATTTGTAGCATGTATCTGTAATTCATCCTTCTTATTACTGAATAATATTCCATTTGTCTGGGTGTACTACATTGTATTTATCCGTTCTGTATATTTTTCAAAGGAATACTATTTTTTTTAACGAAGCTTGTGTTGGTCAGTTTTTTGTCAGGTATGGAATTGACCATCTCTGTTCTCCCAGAAAGTGCTCAGTCACCTAAAGCAACCTTGCTGGGTGGATAAGAAAATTATTACCTCAGTGAGGTAGCCCAGGTTAGCCACATGCTCTTGAAACTTTTTGCTTCCTTTCTGTTTTACTTAACACATAACATGTAAAGGAAGGATAAGTCATTATATGAACAGATAGTGTTATTAGGTTACTGGCCTTTTTTTTTTTCCTCCTAAGCTAGACTCCCCTTTAACACTCTCTCAAGAATAACGGTGAAGATAATGTCCTTCAGTTACTAAAGTAAAAAGAAAACTGTTACTGGTTTGTTAGAGTGGGGATTTAACAACGTGATGTCTTCAAATAATGTTCATAAATCTTCAAATAATCTTTAAATAATGTTCATAATGTTAAATAAGTTAGAATATAGGCAGAGTTTTTCTTCTTCTTCTTCTTCTTTTTGACACAGTAACCAAAATTCTCAATATTAAGGCAGCTCTTCTTTTTTGGAAAGAATTAACAGTGTAATGATTGGTAGTACATTTGTGAGGTTATCTGTTTCATCTGTTCCCACCTAATGAGACATTGAGAAAAAGAGCCCCGAGCGTGTGAGTCAGGAACAGGGAAGTCAGCCTCGAGTTGTAGGGTAGGGACTGGAGTGAGGGAAGGAGCATTTTTCTGTTCTAAAAGGTGATATTTTAGGTGACAATTTAAAAATTTATTATAATTTATGTTTTTGTATGTGCATTTCTGTCATTCCACTTTATTTCCTGATATGGGGAAAGTAAAAAGAGGATTTAGGGAAAACTTCCATTTACCTGGAGTGGAAATTTCCTCGTGGTACTGGTAACTCCTCCCTTCTTTCCTGTCCCAACGTGTAAGCACATGCAGAAACAATTGGGTTTTGAAGATTTACCTGGGAGATGGTTTATTAAAAAGTGATTGATTTGTGTTCATTCAGATCAACTGCCTACAACTTCAGCATCATCGTCAATTCTGGAAATTGGTATTTCTTGTCAATTTAGAGTGTGTGACATGTGGCATTAAAGAGTATCAGCTCAGGAACCGGGAGCCACCACTTACTAAATGTGTGACTTCAGACAAATTTTAAAATTTCACTGAGCTTTGATTTCCTTCACCAAAATATAAAAGAATTACTTTCCAAAGTTAGGAACATTCAATGTTTATGTAAAGTATTTGACAAGAGTTTAGGAAGTGGTCAATAAATGTGACAGTTGCCATTATTAATGATCTGAATTAAAGAAAAGGTACTAAAGTTTGTAGTGTACCACTGCGTACTCTATATTACTCAATTGTGTGGCATAAATCAGGTAATGAAGCCAGTTTTTATAATTTGAATACCAGTTAGACAAATTCATTCAGCCTTTTTTTTTTTTAATATTTTCTTATTTTTCTTATTCTGGCTTGGTTTTAGAATAAGCCAATAAGCTTGTCACTGAGGTTTTTGAAAATCCAGCAGATTAATTCTGGGGAAGCACTCTCCTTTCCATTATAACATGTTAAATTTGTTTTGACATAATTTGACCTGGAGTTCAGTTTTTTTTGGAGTGACTCTAATTTCTGTCATTGCCTATGATTGGTTAGTGTAACTCTTCCATTCTGGAAAAGGCTTTGTTGTAGCTAAACTCTATATTCAGGAATGTCTGCCTCATTTTATTCTATGATTCTTACATATTTATAGAAGATTCTTATCACAGTCCATCTTTTGGAAGTAGGAATTGCCTCTTTAATTATGATTTTACTTAAATATTTTGTTATATAGATTCTGCATATTTAAAACATCAATCTGGTAGTGACTGCTTTGATGTTATTTAGTTGATTTGTAACTGAATATTTAAACCTGATTAAAATTTATTATACTTCCCAATATCTACCTTTTTTTTAACCTCATAACTGATTCTGTTCATACTTAGCCACACACACACACCCTCTTAACCCACCAATGTATTAAACTTTAAAAGTGAGTGCTCTAATAAGAAAATCAAGATTGTTTTTAGTGACTGTTGTACTCTTTGAGTTGCGTGGCCAAGTCATAATTTATCCTGGCTGGAAAAAGAAAAATCTGGGTAAAGACTGAAGGCGGCCAATAGTCATGAAAGATCTAAACTGGGATTAGATTTAGCCAAATCAACTCCATAGGGATTTACAGTGGAATTTTAAACATTATCTGGGGGAATTCTGGAGAACAGACCATTTTACTTAGACCTTTCTATGTGTCATGGTGCTGTGCAAGAGAGAAGCTAGGCTGCTTCTGAAACACTCCACTCAGCTGTGGCCAACAGAAATAAACTTCATACATATATTTATGTATATCTCCAAGCTTTATAACTGAGATGAAACTTTTATTACGACCATAATTTATCTATAGGAATCTGTACTCCTGTAGTCTATCCAAGTGATTAATCTTGTGGAGTTGGGAGTCAGATTATCTGGGTTCATGTTTCAGCTCTGCCTCTTCCTGCTGTCAATTAAAGAGCACAGTGCTATGGGGACTGACTGGATAAGCCACATAAAGTACTTAACATAGTCGCTGCTTCGCACCCACCACCACGTTAGGCATACCATGTTATTTCAATTTTATTGATCATTTTATTGAACTCTTATAGACAGAGACTGGAGGACAACACTTTAAACAGCACTATGGTGACTTTTTAAAATCCAGTTAAGAAAATACTTTGCAAACTGTTAATTTCCAGAGATCTGAATCCATTTTCTCTTATACACTAAAGCCGCTGGCTATAACATAAAATTTATCTACATCATGATGCTTATAAAAAATACACAATCCATTAAAAAACCTGGGGTATTGAAGAAGGAGAGCCACTGGGAAGTAAGGGGACTGATCAAAGTATATATTTCAGTGTTGTGCCCAGATGCTGCTTTGTAAGTTAACCTCCAAGCAAAGAATAGATTGCCTGTTCTAGTCATGAGTGAAGTATAAAAATATTTCATAACATTTCATAGAGCCCTTTACAGTTGATGGTGTCTTTTCCACATACGCTTTGATTCCCACAAATCATTCTGTGATGGAAGTACTCTTCTTCCCATTTCCTGTTGTAGAGTATTATCTCATTTATTCCAGGATAGCTAGAATAGCTATTTTAGAATCTTGTAATCAGTTCCTAGGGCAGAGTTACAAAGGCACCCAGGGTACTGTTCAAAATAACCTACCCTAGTCACTAAAGATACTTGGATCCCAATTCTGATTTGATAACATTGTTTGAGAGTATCAGTGGATAATTTCTGTTCCTAGCTCTTCATTTCTGTACTCATTAATTTTGACAGTACTTGGTTGGTTTGTTTATATTTCTGTTAAGAGATAATTGCATGAGAGATTGGACTCTGAGAAGCAAACTGGGAGGGTTTGGGAAGAGAGTGTGGTGGGGGATCAGGTGAGCCTGGCGGTGGGTATTAAGGAGAACATATATCACATGGAGCACTGGGTGTGGTGCAGAAACAATGAATCTTGGAACAGTGAAAACATTTTAAAAAAGATAATTGCAGAACTCTATGGGGATTTGGTGTATCACTTGAGCTAGCACATTGAAGTACTTATAAATTTTTAGAATTGTAGTAATGAATATCTGGTGTTTTGTTTAAAGCGAAAATGCACTAGTAAGAAAACTGAGGAGATTGCCATGAATAATCTCCACATGCATAAAACTGGTAGGCCCTAAGAGTTTCATGGGTGTTATTTTAAACTTTAGTGAATCATTTAAACAGTTTCAGTTCAGAGAGAGGAGTTTCCTAATTCATTTTTACAAAGTCAATATATCACTGATACCAAAACCTGGCAGAAGGTGTGCACACACATTAATAATAGGTTAATCCCAAAATGGATATTTTGTTTAAATATGAGAGCTAATATTTGTCCTCTCTTACCTTTGCCAGACCCTGTGGGCAATATGCATTTTTTTCTTTTTTTTTAATTGATTTTATTAAATTGCATGATGTTGGTTTAAAAAAAATAATTCATAGAAGTTTATCCAAAGATGAGAATTATCTCTGTTTGTGAGGTTCCTTCTTTTTCTCTGGCTTGATAATTACACTTTTCTTTACATACTTGGGAGGAGGCAGGCCCCACAATGGTGTCTGTAGAAAGCCATCTTGAGGTTTTCTTGCCATGAGACTCTGAGCATCCACTAAAACATTTTACCTATAATTTATGAAAGAAAAACAAGTGATTCTGCAGACTAGAAAGTCAAGATCAATAAATCTCTGTTTCTCTAGATTTTCTTTCAAAAATACATCTATTTTTCCTTTAACATTTAAAGAGCCTGTTTTAAGTGATCAACTTTTCAGCTGGTTTTGGTTTAAGTGTGTTACACTGGGGTGCAGTTGACTTAAAAATGTTTTATTCCTTGTGGTTTCTTTCGAATTATTTTTAGTCATTCTGACTAGTGCAGAATATTTTCTCTAGAAGATGTGTAGACACAAAATGAGCAGACCTTTTAGAATTTCTAGAAGAAAGGAGGAGAGTATTTATTATTTGAGCCCAAGTTAGGACAGCTGGCCAGGGTACACAGTCTTCACAAAGAGAGTGCTCTTGCATATTTCTTTTCGATCTTCTCCAGAACCCTGTACTATGTGGCAACTATTGTTACCCTCATTTTATGAATAAGGAGAGCCTTTGTAAGGAGGAACCTCTGAGAGGCTGAACGAGGAGATGAGTATTTCCCAGAAACACTGCTGTAGATGGTGACAGCACCTGTACCAGAGTGGAGTCTTTGATTTGAGAAAGCCCAGGCTCTTGTCCATGTTGCTGGGGGACATGCAAGAGAGGGAGAGAACCTGGGAGGAAAAAGTGAATCTGGAAGAATATTAACTTAATCGTAGTTCGTAGCTATTATACATAAGTAGGATTTTCCCTTTCTCCCAAATACATTTACATATTAAAAGGTTTAAAAAACTAGATTCAGGCACTACACTTTTGGCCAAAGGAAACCTGTGTTTGAGAGGTTAGACAGACGTGCTGGGCAGTACATACTACAGCTACGTAGACCTTTCCGCTTGTTTGCTAAAGCTCCTTTTCATTTTCTTTTAAAATAAAGATGGATAAGCTTGTGTAAAGAGAGCTTGAGTCAGTCAACAGAAGTATTCTCATTTGCAGATAATGAAGCTGTTTTAATGACAGATTTTTTTTAAGGATGCGGTGAATTTGTCTGTGAAGAAGCCTTCACCAAAACTCTGCTGAGCCTCAAAGATCATTGCACAGTCCTGGCTTATTTTATGTAATCCATCACATCCGGATATCATTCAAAATGTAGTTTTAAGATTGATAACGTGGTAGTATTAAGGTAGGGGAACTCTATGGAAAGGGGACAGTAACGTTTTATACTCTTGGAATACAAATGTGTTCATGTATTAATCGATTAATGGTATTAGACCCATTTCCAGGACTGCTGCTGCTTACCTCTGCCTCAGAACAGAGCTCAGAGCTGAGAGAACTAGAGACCTTTTCAAGTTTCGTTTCTCCCATCAGATGGACCTCTTCTGCTTTTTAGACTTTTTATTGAAACGTTGCATACGTACACAAATATTTATCACAAATCATAAGCATACAGTTAGATAAATTGTCACAGAGTTGAACATGTATGTTTCAGCTTTTCATTCAAGCGGATGGTTGTTGCAGAGACTAGATGGTTGGACTGTGTTCCCCACTTTTCTGGAAGGACTTTCTAATTAACAACAAAATAAAAACAAAAAAACCGTGCCTATCAATGTAGGATTATTATATGCTTCCCTCCCCCCAGCTTTATTGAGATGTAATTTGTATATAATGTTAAGTGTACAATGTGATGATTTGATGCATGTATGTAAGTAGGAAGCCAAATTTTAACTGTGTATTTCCATCTAAGTCAACTTTTGAGGCACTTAATTGTCAAATTGTTTTATTGAATGGTTACTATATGCCATGCAGTAGAATAAGTGCTCTATTATATATCATGTCATTGAATTCTTACTACCCTAGAAGTTACCCTCATTTTAGATAGACATGAACACAAAAGCCTAGAGGGGCTGTAGATTTTGCTGGAGCTCAAACACCCCGGGCACGGTGCGGCTATCTGTCAGTAAGGGTGGTCCTAACTCTAGAGCTTGTGCAATTACTGTGACGCCCTCTTGTTGCCATCTGTATTTTTAGTGCATTTGCTGCTTGGCAAATATTGTCTGATCGTGTCCTGATAGACGGAGGTGTTGGGTTTTTGGTTTTGTGTTTTTGTTTTTTCAATCAAAGGTGAAGGAAATACTTTCAAAGAAAGCAGCGCTTTTGATCAGCATTCTGATCAGAAGAGAAGGCACAGGCATTGGTCTCAAAGATGCGTTTTCATAGCAAGTGAATTGTGTTTAGTGTGTGTGTTTCTTGGAGTGGCCTTCGGGTGGGGAAGCTCCCAAAGATCGTGGGAAGAGGGATGCCCCATCCCACCCTCGCTGTTGCCTTGTCTTGTGGCAAAGTAATAGTGGAAATACTTGAAAATGTGCTCATTTTGCACCTATCTTTAAAAAAAAAAAAGAGTGTCTGCATGGGGAAGTGTTTGAAGACTGTTTTAAACTGGTCTTTCTCTTAGGAAAACATTTGATAGCTATTTCATTTTAGTCTGTTTCCGAGGGAATCTTGGCAGGATGTTTCACAACAACCATGTTACCAGATTGAGCTCTGGTGTCAGGGAACCTTGGTAAACAACTTATTTGCAAGTTCTTTTGGGTTTTTTTGTTTGTTTGTTTTTATGACCAAAGACTTGTTAAATATAGTTGAAATAATGGCCCATACTTTCTTGAATATCCTCTTAGGGCCATGGATTGTGGCATACTGAGGAAAAAAGCAAGCCTAGTGAGGGTAGCAACATACATTGCTATTTACAGATTGGTCACTTTCCTTCTCTTTTGAACTTGGTGGCATTGCCACATATGTCATCAACCACAACAAATGGCAACTATATAGTCGACGGTGTTGAAATTTGGGGAACTCTTTCCTGCTAGAACTTGGTTTGATTTTTAGTATAGCTGCTAAAATAAGAAAAAAAATTGAAGTTTTGCCTTCAACACATGTGTTAAATTTACCTGAAATTAATAAAAAGGAAAACCGTTATGTATTTTTCTCTCTGGAGTTAAGACCCTCTGTAAACTTACACAATACTTGTAAGCTAATCACTACAGTTTAATTGGCTTATAGAAACTAAAGCTTTGAAAACTCTGGTCTTTGACAGATTGTAATCCCAAGAAGTCTTCCATCTCTCTTCCCACCCATCATTTTGGGATTTATTTTGTTACTTTTACAAAAACAACTGGGAAAATGGTCTGCAAGTGCCAAAAGATGTCATAATAAAGTAACTTTGTTTTTTTTGGGATTACTAGTATTTCAGACATTGGCGTGAATCAAGTTAACTCAGTTAAGGAAATGTAGTTGTGAATTTTGTAATTCTTTAGAGTAGTGTTTCTAAACCCTGCTTGCATGTTAGAACCACCCAGGGAACTTTAATAACATGCCCTGGTCATATCCCCAGATATTCTGACTTGTTTGATCCCATGTAGGGTCAAGTATTGATATTTTTAGGTGTTTCCCAGTATATAGTCAGCATTGATATCCATCGGTAGAGTTAACTGGGGTTCCCTGATTCAGCTAAAAGATCCGGAAGAGAGGATTATTTAAACAAAGAGAGGTTTTGGAGATATTTGGAGTTTTTTTGTTTTTTGTTTTTATTTTTTTAAGTAACCGACCAAATGAAACATAGTATTTTTGTTAGTATATCAACCAAGTGTCAACTCTTCCATTTCGTAAAAGATAACAGATCTGAGGTGGATAAGATTTGGTGGTCTTCAACAAAGATACTTAAAGAATAATATCTAGCTTCAATTTAAAAATAGTTACAAGAATATATCATCTTAATTGCCACAAGCTTGCAAAGTTGTTTGGGTAGAGGGAGCCAACCATCAAATGATAGACTTAAAGCTAAATTAAATTGGATGCTGTTATGGATTGAATTGCTCTCTGCACCCCACCTCCCCAAATTCATGTGTTGAAATGCTAGCGTCTAATATCTCAAAATGTGACTTTATTTGGAGACAGGGTTGCTACAGATGTAATTAGTTAAGGTGAGGTTATACTGGAGTAGCATAGGCCCCTAATCCAATATGATCAGAGTCCTTTTGAGAAGAGAAAATTTGGATCCAGATACATACAGGGGAGAGCATCATGTGAACATGAAGACTGTCATTTATAAGCCAAGGAGAGAGGCCTGGAACAGATCTCTCCCTTAGAGCCCTCTGAAGGAACAACCCTGCCAACACCTCAATTTCAGATTTCCAGCCTCTAGAACGGAAAGACAACAAATTCCTGTTTTTTTGAGCTGCCCAATCCATTTTGTATTTTGTTACAGCAGCCCTAATGAACTAATACAGGTCCCAGTATTTTATTCATTTTTATAAGGTAAATCTAGGAAAATTTAACATTTGAAATTTTGCAATGTTTTCATTTAAAAGGTTAGGAACCATTTCTTGGTCAGGAATTTTAGACTATGTGGTTATAAAAGTTTTAGGTTCCTAGTAACTCACACTTGAGCCAGTTAGTTGCTAGTCAATCAGTATAAAAGGCAGGAATTTATCACTAGCCTAGACGAGGAGCAGAGTTTCTGGAGTGTGTATTTTCCTTCCATTTATGTTAAGAGAGGGGGAGATTCTTTCCATACCTGAAAGGGGTTTCCTAGATGTATTTTCTATATACAGATTTTAGAGTTGGTCCTTTGTTGTATGATTTAATAGCACCCTGGAGAAGTTGGAAATGAACAGCTTTGAATATACATCTCCATTTCCGTGGAATAGAGAATAGTCCATGCTTTTTGTGAAAGGAGTGAGTACCTTAGAGAAAGACAGCATGGCTAAGTTGGGAGTGATCCTGGGAAGTCCCATGGCCAAGTTCATAATAGACTCAGATTGGAGAAGCCCTGTAAATGATATAGAAGGTCATACCTTAAACACAACACAGCTCCTTACCTTTTCTGGTTTTTTTAAACAGAGCCAAGTAAGGGGTTATAGCTTAGTGGTACAGCATTTGGCTGCAGAGCCAAGTAAATATGCTAGTAAAGCAAATATGGCACCATGTTCACTGCTGACCATACCAGCGTGCAGGCAAAGAACATAGACCTTGGAGTCCATTTCAGTTAAGGTTCTACCACTTACGAGTGACATGACTTGTGGCAAATTATTTCCCTTCCCCTTGAGCTTGTGTTTTCCCATACAGAAGACAGACAACCCAGTGTATCTCCCTTATAGGATCTTGAGATGATTAAATAAGGTAGTAATTCATATAAAGCAATGAGCAGTGCAAGTTAGGCGCTAGTAGATGTTAGTCAATAGCTCTAGCAGAGGTAATAGGTAGGTGGCCCCGGTGCATGCTACCCTCTCTTCTATAGCAACGTTATATCCTAAGGTTTAGCATCCATGCCTTAAGACATTTTAACAAAACAAAACCTGAAAATGCCTTAAGGATCAGCTAATGCTCTTCTTTCATTTAAAGTGAGGAAGATGGGGGAGCCTGTTAAGTCGGTTAAGTGTCTACCTTTTTGCTCAGGTCATGATTCCAGGGTCCTGGGATGGAGTCCCACATCCAGCTCCCTGCTCACCAGGGAGTCTGCTCCCTCTCCTGCTGTGTTCTCTCTCTTTCTCAAATAAATAGATAAAATCTTTATAAATAAGTAAATAAAGTTAGGAAAATGACAGTAGGATTAGAGAATACCCTAGGACTCATGGTTCACAATCTTTTTTTTTTTAATTTTTAAAAATTTTTTTATAAACTTATAATGTATTATTAGCCTCAGGAGTACAAGTCTGTGAATCACCAGGTTTACATACTTCACAGCACTCACCATAGCACATACCCTCCCCAATGTCCATAACCCCACCACCCTCTCCCTACTCCCCTACCCACCCACCCACCCCTCGCTCCCCTCAGTTTGTTTTGTGACATTAAGAGTCTCTTACGGTTTGTCTCCCTCCCGATCCCATCTTGTTCCATTTATTCTTTTCCTACACCTCAAACCCCACACATTGCATCTCCACTTCCTCATATCAGGGAGATCATATGATAGTTGTCTTTCTCTGACACAGTCTTTCTTTTTTACATGTTGCTACCTTCTAAATCACAGAACCATGTGTCTCTTTTCATTCTAAAGCTTTTTTGCTTCAAAGAAAACTAAATTTCCTGCTCTACGGTTGCACTCAACATTTTTCTTAAACAGTTTAAAAGTTACTAAAATCTTTGAAGTGAAATTAAAAGTATTATTTAGGGTAAATTGAAGTAGGCTTCATTATATATAGACTGTGTCTATTAAGGAACAAAGAAACTGGTAGCAGGTGTTGTCTCTGGGGAGGGGCACTTTTGGAGAGACAGCATTGATTACTGTTAAAACAGCATGTTCCTGGGACCTTTAAATTTTGGAGAGTACAGTAACCGTTTCTTCCAGTTCACTTATTGGCAAGTAGAATTGAACAAGGAAGAAAGTAGTAACAAATATCTGTAGTTATTTGAGACTTGAGAACTTTGTGGATTTAAATAAAATTTTGGAGATACCCCTTTTAATACCCATACTCTTAACACTCACTGCCCCCAGTTTCAGGAGCCAAATAGATTTGATTTCATTTGGGTGAGGACTGCCCCTGGGAATTGCTTTGATATGCCTCTGTCTCTGACTTCGTGGGTGACCTTGGGCAGATGTCTTAATCTAATTCTTCCTCTGCCAATGGATGGAGGGGATAAGCCCTATTTTTACCTGGTACATAGAGTTGTTGCAGCATAAAAATGAAATCATGTGAAAATTAAGTCATTTTCTGGGCTCAGCCTCCTTAGAGGAGGAGGCTTAACCTTGAGCTAACCTTGAGCTTAACCTTGAGTTTTTACAAGAGAAGTAGTGTTTCAACAAGCCATGTGTTCATGCTAGGTAGGATTGCATGTGTAGCATTCGCCTCTTAAAGAAGAGAAAAGGAAAGCCCAGTGACTATGCTTTGCTTTGGCCATTTTATAGACTTCCTCTTGTGTGTGTGTGTGTATGTTTTACAGCACACTGTGTGAACCTCCTACTTTCTGTTTTAAAACTTACAATTTGGAGAGTCAGTTATTTCTCACTTCCTCTTTTCTGAAATAGGAAGAAACATTTTGAAACAAAATGATCCAAATATGTTCTAGGGTTATTAACTATAAATTTCAGAGCATAGCATTCTTGAAGGCATAGATAGTATGTTTAGCACCTGTGATATCTTAATGTTTAGTTGAAGTAGTTAAATTTTTAGAATAGAAGTAACATTTATTCAAGATTCAATTGTGTCAAGATTATCTCAAGATTTAGTTGTTAAATCACTTACAGTTGATATGCACTTGCTTAAAACAAATACTTCTAAAATAAACAAAAGAAGAAGTAGTATTTAATCTCAGTGTGTAGTGCTACAAACATTTAATTGTAGTCTGTATATAAGGTAATATTCATGTATTTAGAAGGTATACAATGAATTATTTAGGGTTAAAGGAGTGTCTGCTGCTATCAAATCAGAAAAAATAGAAATAATAATATAGAAGGATAGTGATAGACATGATCAAAAATTTCACGATCTTCTGACTAAATAGAAAATCAAAGTTAATTTTCCCATTTGAGTTAAAAGCTAGGGTTAGACACAACCTGTGTGCCAATGACAACATAATATTTATTAAACTTCTGTGTTTTTTCCCTGTCAAACTTTTGTTGAGATTTTATTTAATTGTACATTCCATCTGTATGCCACTTTTTATGAATTAATGATATTAGAGGTTTTTTTTTATTTAATGTGCCTTAAAAATATGCTTTTATAGGATTTTCCAATGAAAACTTGGTTGTTAAGACCCAAGATTGATAATAAATCTGGAGCCCAGAAGGAGTGTCAAGATTTAAGTAACTGATGATAGAAAAACTTACGTGATGTCCAATATAAAATATTTTTTGGTTGTATTTAACAAAAACAAACACCTTGTTAATCCTTTTTCTCCCTCACTTCTGCCAGCTTGGTGACCCAGCTATTTTTCCTGCTGTAATTGTGGAACACGTTCCTGGTGCTGACATTCTCAATGGTTACGCGGGTCTAGCCTGTGTGGAAGAGCCCAATGACATGATTACTGAGAGCTCCCTGGATGTCGCTGAAGAAGAGATCATAGATGATGAGGACGATGACATCACGCTTACAGGTGTGTGTGCCTCTAGCACTTTATCTAGGCATAGTTTGGGGCAGTTTCCTTGCCCTGTGTTTTTTGGGGTGTAAGAAGTCCCTAACTTGGTGTCAAGTTAACTCCATTACCTACAGAGGCTGGAGCAGGGAGAAGGAAACTCCGTTTTCTTCCGCATCTGTCTGTGTTTCCTCCCCTTCCTTCTTTCCTAGATATATTGAGATGAATGTGACAGACTGCAGGTCTGTGAGAAAGACCAGACCAACTGAACTTGTCAGGTAGTCACTGAATGCTGCTTCTATGCCAAGCTCTGTATTCTTGAAAAGAAGATTTCTCTTCCAGTTCAGTCAGAACTAGTAGCATATTTGAAACAGGAAAAGTTCATAGTGTAAGTGTGAGGTAGTGGTAATGCTGTTTTCATCCCTTTTAGAATTTGGTACACACATTTGTATTTTTATACACTTACATTTATTTATCTGGGCCAGAAGAGGTAGAGGCGTTTTAAGAAAATGAATTATTGGAAACAAAGGTTATTTGAATATTTATTTTTTTTAATTTGAGAGAGTGAGCAAAAGAGAGCAGGAACAGGGGTGAGAGGGAGAAGCAGGCACCCCCCACTGAGCAGGGAGCCTGACATGGGGCTTGATCCCAGGACCCTGGGATCACTACCCAAACTGAAGGCAGATGCTTAACCAACTGAGCCACTTAGGTGCCCCTGAATATTTATTCTTAAATGTAAAAAAAGAATAGGAAATTAACCTTAGTCACAGTGTTATTAACTAACCCTATACTTTGTTTGCCAACCATTTCAAACTAATGACCTTTTTCTGTTTCAGTATCCTATCTATAATATTACATTTAGTTATTTCTTCTTAGTCTCTTCCAGTCTATAACAGTTCCTCTGTCTTTCTTTGTCTCTCAGTAACCTTGACACTTTTGAGGAGTGCTGGTCAAACATTGTAGTACGGAGGGTATGTGCTATGGTGAGTGCTGTGAAGTGTGTAAACCTGGCGAATCACAGACCTGTACCCCTGGGGCTAATAATACATTATATGTTTATAAAAAAAATAAAAATTAAAAACAAAACAAAACAACAACAAAAACATTGTGGTATGTCCCTCATTTTTATTTGTGTGATGTTTTCTCATGATTGTACTGCGATAATGCATTTTGAGCAGGAATACCACCAAATGGCATTGTCTTCTTAGGGCATCATATTAACATAGTAGATTTTATTTTTTTAAGGTTGATTTTTTAAAGTTCATTATCTCATTTAATTCTCACAACAGAAAAAGAAAAAAATTAGGTTAAATGAAATGACTTGCTTAAGATCACACACCAAGTGGCTGAGTCTCCACTGATAACATTGACAGACAACTCTTAGTTTCTATATTGTTCTCTGTTTTTTTACAAATTATGTTCTCCTATATTCACATTTTTGTTCAGAGGAACCCAATGAAAGCTTTTTTGATAAATCAAGACTTATCAGATTTTTCCCTACTAGTTAGGGAATTACATTACTCAGGTTGAGAGGTTTCCATTCATTACTGACAGTGAGTTCCATGTTTTATGTAACAGAATGACCATCTCTGTGCATATATCTGTATATATCTGCTGCATATATCTGTAGCTCTTGGGTTTTTTGTGGTATATTCTGTTGTAACTTTCTGATACCTTAGCGTAAGGCTGCACTGTCTCTGTAGATTGGAAATGGGGGTCTCCAGTGAAGGGGTATTTATTCCTGGTTTTAGTCATCAGGGTGGTCTGATAACTAAAGAGAAGAAATTGAAACTAGGGAAGCAGATCTTAGATCTTTAGAAGAAAGAATTATTTCTTTCTTCTAGTGTTTCCATTCTCTTGGGCTTGGACTTGAAGAGAGCTGATGGCAAAATACAGACAGGCTCCTTCCTTCCTAGAGAATAGAACTGGTACTGAAGGGGTCTAGGAAACAAGCCATATCTTGAAAACCAGATTTGCTATTTGCATATTTCTTCTCCCTCCCCTTTCTTATTTTCCAACCTGAGCCTTTATTTATCTCTTCCATCCTTGTTTGAGCAATGACATAAGAAAGCAAAGAACCCTTGGAGCCCTCCTAAATTCAGAGTAAGAGAGGGTAGAATGTTGTGCTTTTCAGAAACTACAGGGGGGAAAAAAGGGAAAGAAGAATTTATAAACTACATTTGAGTCTTAGGTAGCACTTTAGATGACATTAAGGAATTGTTAATATTCTTAGGTATGACAGAAACATACCATACATATGCTAAAATATTTAGAGATGAAATAGATTCCTTCAAAATAATCTGGGGAGTGGGTGTGGGGGTGTGTGTGAGGAGACCTGGTGGGCAGTAATTGGAGTAGGAATGAAAGAAGATCAACCTTGTGTTGATAATAGTTAATGCTGAGAGTGGATATGTGAGAATTCATTATACTATGTTCCATAATTTTGATTTTTGTTTGAAATTTTCAATAATAAAAAGATTGATCTATTTTTATGGATTTGAGGCTTATATTAGACTGCAGGTATCATTGGTGTACCCTGATTTCAAGTTTTCCTGGTCATCAAATATTTTTATTTTTATCATCTTGGCCTCCTATCAAGTTTGTTATGTATTTGAACCTATAAAATAAATGTATAATGGTAAAATGCCACTTTTATCTGTTTATATGCTAGAGTTCCACATAAGGTTTCCTTTGGAAAAAGGTTATGGTGTTAACAATTTTTGAAAATCATTTAACCATGAGTTCTTTTGTATGTGGAGATTCTCCATCCATTGCCAGTCTTTGAAGATCTAAAAATAAAATTATTAGCAGAGATGGTACAAAAGCTATTTTCTCAAACAGAAGGTAACCATGATGACTATATTCATTAGTAAATCTTCTCTTTTAAATACTACTATTATGTGTCTCTTCCTATGTATTTGTTTTTATAAGTTCAAACACAATTTTTAGTAATTTATAATACCAAATGTATTTAATAAATTATTCCCTAAGTTATTATTGTGTCAATGCTTTCTGGCCTTGGTATAAATAGATTTTAACCAGTTGCTAGATCACAGCTAATCTGTTCCAGAGAAGTTTTAAAGTGCGTGTATGAAGAGCTCGTGGGGTTTATTATTGCCAGAAGAAATTTTTGTCATCCATTTATTGAAGGGCTGACATTTTCTTTGTTTTTAAAAGCTAGATGTACTTTTTTTGGTTTTCTTTCCTGTTTCTTGTGGGACCTACCCATTTATTTTGCTTTTCTCAATCTAAGCACTGAAGCTGAATGGAGTAAACAAAGTTTACAAACTAACATTGATACTAAACATATTTAACTTTCCTCATGTTTTGAAATACAAAAGGTGACATGATTTCTGTATGTAGCTGGAGAATGATTTATGCTGTATAGTAAGTTAAAAAGGCAAGGGTCAGGTAGCATAAATAGTGTATTAGGAAAAAGTAATAAGAAAAAATAGTGTAATACTATTTTTACACTATAGTATTACACTATACTATATTAGTGTAATATAGTGTAATACAGTTAGTATAGTGTAATACACTATACTATAGTGTAATACTATAGTGTAAAAAGAAAAAATAGTGTAATAGGAAAAAGAATATAAGTGATATGTCTTTGCTTATTTTTTTAAAAAAAAAAGAAAGATAAATCTCAAAACTAATGAAAATGGTTTCTAACAGGAAAGAGGAAGGGACAGGGATAAAAGAGTAGATTTCCTAAATGTACTTAGTTTGGAGGTGCCTGGGTGGCTCAGTTGGTTAAGCCTCTGCCTTTGGCTCAGGTCAGGATCTCAGGGTCCGGGATCGAGTCCTGCATCGGGCTCTCTGCTTGGCAGGGAGCCTGCTTCCCCCTCTCTCTCTTCTCTGCCTGCCTCTTTGCCTACTGTGATCTCTGTCAAATAAATAAATTAAATCTTTTTTAAAAATTGTACTTAGTTTTGTTATTTTTACTTTGGAAACCTGTAAACATTTAACATAATTATAAAACAACACTAAGTCCAAAGGAGGAAAAATTAGCAATCTAAAAATCGAAGCACACTAAAACAAATGAAACTAATTTCATTATTGAGGTGTGGCATAATCATATAGAGAAGAATTACTTAAAGTGGTTTTTTTTGGTGTGGGGATATTCAGGTATCTCAGTCAGTTAACTGTCTGCCTTTGGCTTGATCCTTGCATCCTGGGCTCAAGCCCCGCATCAGGCTCCCTGCTCACTGGGGTCTGCTTCTTCCTCTGTGCTCTCTCAGTCTGTCTGTCTGTCTCTCTCTCGCACCCTCTCTCTCAAGTAAATAAAATCTTTAAAAAAAAGAATTAAAGTGATTGTTAAGAAGATTTAATTTATTAATATGTTTATTTAGGGAGAATGTGAGCTGGGAGGGGCAAAGGATGGGAGGGGTATAGCGGGAGAGAATCTTAAGCAGGCTCCACCAACATGGAGTCCACCGTGGGGCTCCATCTCACAACCCTGAGATCATGACCTGAGCTAAAATCAGGGGTCAGACTGAGCCACACAGGCATCCCTAAAGTTATTTTTTAAGGCTGTGTATTTCCTAACAAGAAATAGCCTAAAAAGCAAAAAAATTAAAAAAGCTGCTAAGGGATCTTAAATTGTTCTCAGTAATTGCAGCTTGTGTGAGTGTGTGTATATGAGATAGATGTTAGGGTAAAATCAAATAAGTAATGAAGTTAATGTCACAAGGAGCCAAGATTTATAGAGTAAGATTAGATCTGCAAATGTTAAATTGCAAAGTTAAATAACAATTTTATAATTCTCTATAAATTCTATGTAAATACTTGGTAAAAATATATAATTCTAGAAATAAATTCTATAACACTAAATTTGAATTGAAAATATTAGTATGAACTCATGATCTATTTTCTTCTTTAAAAAAAACAAAGAAAATATTTTTTAGCCAAATAACAACTTAAGCATTAATAAGGACAGTAACTAATGGATTGAAGTATATATAATATGTTTATGTTTTAACTTATTTTTTTTTTAAATCTCATTTATTTTAGAGTGAGAACGGGGGGAGGGGCAGAGGGAGAGAGAAATTCAAGCAGACTCTGCTCTGAGCACAGAGCCCAACGTGGGGCTCAGTCTCAAGACCCTGAGATTATGACCTGAGCCAAAACCAAGTTGGATGTTGGGGCACCTGGGTGGCTCAGTCGTTAAGCCTCTACCCTCGGCTCAGGTCATGATCCCAAAGTCCTGGGATCGAGCCCCACATTGGGATCCCTACTCAGAAGGAAGCCTGCCCCTCTCTCTCCTACTCCCCCTTCTTGTGTCCCCTCTATTGCTGTGTCTCTCTCTATCAAATAAATAAAATCTTAAAGAAAAAAAAAAAGAGTTGGATGTTTAACTGACTAAGCCACCAAGGTGCCTCTCCCCCTCTTTTAAAAAATATTTATGTATTTTACAGAGAGAGAGAGAGAATATGAGCAGGGGGAGGGGCAGAAAGAGAGGAGAGGAAGAGAAGCAGTAAAAAATGAAAAATAGTGGGGAGCCTGAGTATCTCAGTTAGTTAAGCATTAGCACTCTTGATCTTAGCTCAGGTCTTGATCTCAGGGTCATGAGGTCAAGCCCTGTGTTGGACTCTGTGCTGGGGGGCCTACCTAGAGCCTACTAGGAAAAAAGAAATAGAGAAATATTTAATAGTCATATTCAATCTAGATTTTCTCTGTTGATACAAAGTATATATATAAATCCAAGTATTAAGTGATGTTCAAGAGATCAAAACCTGTGTGTTTTCAAGCAACAGAGGTCTTGTAGCTAACTCGTGTTTTCTTCAAATGTATTGTAGTTGAAGCATCCTGTCCTAACGGGGATGAAACGATCGAAACTATCGAGGCTGCTGAGGCACTACTCAATATGGATTCTCCTGGCCCAATGCTGGATGAAAAACGAATAAGTGAGTGGTCATGTGCCATGATTGTTCATATTAATGTACTTGGAAAAGTTACTCTTGCCATCATCCTCTGTTAAATGGCAAATACCAAGAGACCAGAGAGCATGTTTGATATGTTTTGTGTCCCAAACACATTTTAAGAAACAATACTAGTTGAGGGACGCCCAGGTGGCTCAGTTGGTTAAGCAGCTGCCTTCAGCTTGGGTCATAATCCCAGGGTCTTGGGATCAAGTCCCAAAATCAGGCTCCTTGCTTGCCAGAGAGCCTGCTTCTCCTCTCCCTCTGCCTGCTACTCCCCCTGCTTGTACTCTCTCTCTCTGATAAATAAGTAAATAAAATCTTTAAGAAAAAATACTAGTTGAGACACCTTTGCTAAAGTATTCAGTTAAACAAGACTTCTTTTTTTTTTTAAATTGAAGAAGGAGACCTTTAGGAATAAAAACAATTTATTTAGTTGTCAAATAGCAGATTAGGCAGAATTTATTCTCATAACCTCATTAGTGAAAGTATTAGAGCATTATGGCCCAAACTATTATAATTTAATGATCTGTATGAGTATTCATCAGTGAATAGGCAAAATTCATTGAAAAAATTTCTAACACCTCATAGCAGAAAACTCCTTGCCACGTTATTGATCTGCTTTTAAATCCATGTTTCCTTTGGGCTTTTCGTAAATTAATTACTACTAAATGAATTTAAGATGTGGTTGAGTATTTTCTATATGCACAGCAGTGCATTAAGCAATAATGTGATATACAAATGAACAGATAACTGTTTTTTTCCTCTCAAGTTTACAGATTAATTTTGAAGGTAGTTGTTTATGTAAAAGCCAAAAATAAAGGCCATGGGAGGGATAGCAAAGTGTTCTGGAGAACTTTGGAAGAACTCTGAGACTTTCAGAGACAGGCTTTATAGAAGGAATGTTTTAACCTGAGCTATAAAAGACAAATAAGCTTTTAGTGGTTAGAGGAGATAAAGAGAATGGATTGAGCCAGGGAGACAGACCTGTAAATAAGAGTGAAATGTTTGAGATAAAAATGGTTTGGTATAGCTGAAGTATAAGGTTTGTGGTAGATATGAGATGAGAGTAGGAAGGTAGGTTTGATCTAGAGTGCGTGAGCTTCAGATGGCAGGCTATGGAGTTTGGCTTATTCTTACTATCTTTTTCCTCTATAAACTATGCAAAAGGTCAGTTTTATTTTTCTAGTAATTTTAGAGTATAACGTTTTGTATAGAAGAATTACTTGGTCAAATCAGATGGGTATCAGAGAATAACTTCAGCAGCAATGAGAGAAGAATGGAGAAGAGAAATAAGATAAATTGGTAATAGGAAGTCAAGAAAGAAGGGCATTGAATTAGTCCTGTCAAGCCTGTCTGACTTAGGGTGCCTAATTTCAGACAGAGGAAATAAAAAGGAAATAGATTTCAAGATTTTATTTCTACTTTAATCCTCAGAGAAACAAGAAATTATCTGATGAAATTAGTTTGATTTATAATACAAGTTTGATTATAATTAGTTGATTTTGTTTCCATTAGATAATAACATATTTAGTTCGTCTGAAGATGACATTGTTGTTGCCCCAGTCACCCATGTATCCGTCACATTAGATGGGATTCCTGAAGTGATGGAGACTCAGCAGGTTCAAGAGACATACGCAAACTCACCAGGAGCATCATCACCAGAACCACCTAAAAGGAAGAAAGGTGGGTGGTTAATTTGTTTAGGGCAAACAGTCCAATTTTGATGTGGAATCTAAACATAATTTTTATACAAGGGTATTTCTACACCAATTAAAACTTACATAAGAAAAAATGAGGGTACAAAGCACAATTTAAAAGGTATTTATCTTCACATTAGATTCATTAAAGAATCAGTTTATTTGGTGTATCCTGCAGAAATGGGGTTTTCCAACTTTTTAAAGCCTCAGTCTTTTACCTAAATCCTTTTGCCCAGACTCAGAAAGAGCTTGGGTAAGGGCACTTAGTTTCTAGCTTTCTTCCACAGGACGTAATTTGAAAGCCACTGGCTTAGATTCCAATATAAGATTCCAGTGGGAAAAATAATGAGTTGGAAATCAGTAGGTAAGTGATTAAAGAGGAAAATACTAGGTTTTAATTAGATTTAAATTTCAAAGGGAATTTTTCACTCTTCACTTTTTAGGACCATATCTGCATTCTAAAGTCTGACCTTCTTTCCATTTCATTGCCTTCTGGTTCTCCTCCAGTTTGTGTAATATTTTGAATTTAGTATCTTGCTTAATCACCAACCACCCAGTAACCTAACTTCAGATGAAAGTAAGGGAAAGTCCAGGAGCCCAAAGTGAAGAGGAAAATGAAAACAGAGTGAGCCAAGGCTGCCGCATCTCTGAAGGGCTGAGATGGGTACGCCAATCTCATTGTCCATGCAGAGGCCGAGGCTTGTGTCTTGGTCCAGTGCAAGATGAAATTACCAGAGACTTTAGCCTGTCATCACGATCCTTGAAAGGCTCTCCCCTCCTGGGAAAAACAGTCTACCCATTGGCACAGAAAGGTGTCATGGAAGTTTATATTTCTCAGCTGGGCCTCTGAGTGGAAAAATTCTTTCTGTGAGAATTCATAATCTTAGGCTTACTTTAATCCAGGTTTATGATTAGATTTTAAATGATCACTGACTTCAGAAATTCCCAGCCAAGTAATTAACATAAGGGTGACCCTAGACTGGCAATAACATTGGGGTGCTAGGCAGAAGCTCTTATAGAAAACTGTTCTGGCAAGTCATACATTTAAACCCAGGCTGACAGGATTTCCTCAAACAAAGCCCTGTTGAAGGTGAGCTCACATTGCAATGTTACAGAATACAAAAGATAGAGAATCCCTGAATGAGGAGCAGAAGACATAGAAGATTCTAGCATTCTCTAAGAACTTCAGATAATAGAATTATCAAATAGAAACTTTGAGTAACTATGACTACAATTATTAAGGCAAAAGAAGGAAAAACAAGGTCAAAGAATGAGACTGTTACAAAATACCAGATACAACTTACTCTTCTGGACAAGATGGAATAACAGAACCTGATTTGGCAATGATTTGGGGTTATGGCAACAAAAAAACAAAAATTAGTGGGACTACATTAAACTAAAAGTCTTCTGCTTAGGAGAAGAAACTATCAGCATAATGAAAAGGCCACTTACAGAACGGGAGAATATATTTGTAAGCTGTATATCTGATAAGGGGTTAATGTCCAAAATACATAAGGAACTCCTACAACTCAATAGCAAAAAAACCAAACAACCTGATTTAAAAATGGGCAGAGAACCTGAAAAGACATTTTTCTAATGAAGACCTACAGATGGCCAACAGGTACCTGAAAAGATATGCTCAACATCACTACTTGTCAGGAAAATGCAAATCGAAACCACAGTAAGCTATCCCCTCACACCTGTCACAATAGCTATCATCAAAAAGGCAGGAGATAACAAGTGTTTGCAAGGATGTGGAAAAAAGGAACCCTTGTGCACTATTGGTGGGAATGTAAATTGGTACAGCCACTATGGAAAACAGTATGGAGTTTCCTCAAAATATTAAAACTACAAACACCGTATGATCTGGCAGTCTTACTCCTGGCTACATATCCAGAAGAAATCAAAATAAGATATTGAGGAGATGCGTGCACTCTCATGTTCATTGCAGCATTAAAAAAACACAGGTGGACCTTGAGGGCATTATGTTAAGTCAAATAAGAGAAAGACAAATACTGTGTGCTGTCATTTACATGTAGAATCTGAAATAACCAAGCTCATAGAGGCAGAGAGAGATGGTGATTGCTGGGGAGTTAAGGAAATGGGGAGATGTCAGTCAACGGGTACAAACTTCCAGTTATAAAATGAGTAAGTTCTGGGGATCTGATATACAGGATGGTAATTTTGGTTAATGTAC
Organism: Mustela erminea; assembly: GCF_009829155.1. Classification (NCBI taxonomy): domain Eukaryota; kingdom Metazoa; phylum Chordata; class Mammalia; order Carnivora; family Mustelidae; genus Mustela; species Mustela erminea. The sequence goes on along the minus strand of NC_045628.1, from coordinate 52,612,251 downwards.
TGTATTATATACTTGAAAGTTGCTAAGAAAGTAGATCTTATATGTTCACACCCAAAAAACCAAGTAGTTATTATGTGAGATGATGGTATATTAACTAACCCTACTGTGGTAATCATTTTACATCATAGAAGTATATCAAATCATCATATTGTACACCTTAAAAATACACAATTATATGTCATCATATCTCAATAATGCTGGAAAAAAATTTTAATAAAGAAACCCCCAGAACTTGGATTTACCCTACTATTAAAACAACTAAAAATACAGACAACGATGTATGAAACAGTGCCTCTAAAGACATCAGTCAACAAAAGCCAGTGATCCCTGAGAAACAGGAAACAAATGAGGTGAGCCCTATGATGACCCCAACTTACTGCATGGAGATTTTTTTTTTTTTTTACAAACAATTTGGCAGTTTCTTAAAACATTTAATGCATACTTAACATGTGACCCAGCCATTCTTCTACTCAGTATTTACCCAAAAGAGATGAAGTTACACATTTATAGAAAAAATCTGCATGAATGAATGTTCTTAGCAGTTTTATTTGTAGTTGCCCAAAACTTGAAACAGCCTAAATGCCTATCAACTGCTGTCTGGATAAACCGCTTTGTGGTGTATCTATGCAAGGAAATAGCACTCAGCAATAAAATAGAATGTACTATTGATACATACAACAAAAACAATGAATCTCAGCATAATTATGCTAAAGGAATTACTTACACACCATATATATATGTATCTCTTCATCTAAAGTGGTGGGAACTGAAAACTAACCTCTAATGACAAAATCTGTGAGTAATTGACTACCTTTGGGTTGGGCAGAATGGGACGGATATAAGGATTACAGAGGGGTACAAAGTACTTTTGGGGGTGAAGAGTGTATTCACTGTTTTGAACATAGTGATGGTTCCACAGGTCAATACTTACATTGGAAGATACCAAACTATAGATTTTCAACATATGCAATTTCATTTTATGTCTGTCATACTTCAGTAAAGCTATTTTTAAAGTGAAGGACTAACATTCTAGTTAGGAAGACGGATGTGAAAGGAACCCAATAGAACACATAATATATGGGTTAAACAGAAGATTAGTCACTGTTTAAAAGATAATTTATGAGCACTAATATAGATCTGATATAGAATAAAAAGTATGAAAGAGTTTGAGATGTGAGGATTGAATGAAAAGGTCTACATATTTAATCAAAGCTTCAGAGAGAGAGAATATGTAGAGTGAGAAAGAGACCGTATTCCAAGATAATGATTGGGAGTTCTCCAAAGTGACATCAATCTCAGCATGGTGAATCCTGAGTAGCATAACTGTCAAAGAAATCCAGGCCTAAATACATTATAGTAAAAATGTAAAACACCACCCTTCCAGCCCCCTCCAAAAACAAACAAACAAAAAAAGAAAATACCAGGGAAAAGCTACATTACTTGAAGAGGATTGATTTTTAGATTGGCAGCTTAGAAGCTCCCAGTAGAGAGGCTGGAAGTGTTGGGTATCTTCAAAGTATTGAGAAGAACTAATTGTCACCCAAAAATCCTATACCCAGTTTACGTAGAACTCACATGAAGCTATGCCACCTTGACTGGTGAGGAAGATGATGGAAAGGATGGATATTGGGTAGGTTTACCAACTGTCTCTGTCTTGACTAAAATTAGTGGTGAAAACAGAGGGAAGAAGAAAATGCTATCTATCAGAAAAAGTTGGTAAATAGAAGGCGTAAAATAAGATGGTAGGAGGGATGGAAGCTAACTGAAGTCTTTGCTCCTAATATTTGTTATCATTGACACAGTCACCCAGAAGTATCTGCCTCATGAATGGTTCTCTGCAGATGTCTGTAGTGATGGAAATGGAGATACCTGACTGATTAGGTTCTATATTTACACATTAAGAGGGGCCTGAAGAGTGATCTTTTTGATCCACTTCTCACTGATTTTTATTCACCCTAACTTCAGAAGGGTTTTCCTGTTTGGTTTGGGGATGTGTTGTTACTAACCTTGTGATTTTTAGCTCTGGAATTCTGTTCTGCTAAGTTATTGCCTTACATTATCCTAACCCAGAATTCACTCTTGTGATCTGGACCAGATAGACTCTGCCTCAGGAATGTTAGGGTAAAGGGGCACTTGGCTGGCTCAGGCAGTACAACATGAGACTGTTGATCTTGGGCCTTGACTTTGAGCACCGAATTTGATGGAGAGATTACTTAATTTAAAAAAAAAGAAAAAGAAAAAAAATTGCTGGGATAAAATACACTAAGGTATCTATTTATAATCTTCATTGTTTTTCAGGTACAGAATGTTAGTCTGTCCAGATAGCATGCTCATCTTAATATAAATCCCAGGCAACATTGCCACCAAGTTGTGCTTCTAGCTAAATGGCCAGAAGAAGATCACAAAGCTTTAGAATAGTTGGCTGACCCAAACTAAGTCTGAACACACCACAGTTAGTGTTGTCAAAGTGGAGTTAGAGATTGAATGGCATGTAACTATAATGTTTTGCTGTGAATTAAAAGAAGTATAGAAAAATGAGAGGTTTCAAAATACAGGGGAAAATAAAAGTTGACTATGTAAGTTCACCAGAATTTTGCCTTATGCATTTTTTGTATCTCTAGAATGTTGGAAAGTTTCCAGTATTTAAGAACTACCTGTATGCAGATGAGAGGAAAGCTGAAAATTGACTTTTCCTACTGTAAAATGCGTATATAACCAACAAACAGAGAAACCTGCTTGGCTTATTTTTTGAGCCCGTCTTATCAACATCAAGAATATTTCCCCCAATTTTAAGGAAGCCATGTCAGTTTTGTTACCTCAAAATGTTTCAAACTTAACCTCATTTTTATATATGAGCTGATGTGTCATTTCCTACATAAAATTGTTTGTGATCTTACCTGTACTAATGCTAAATTTTCACTGAAGTTCTTTTCCTTTTGAGTAAACAGCCTTTTAGGAAACCAGTATGTGTACCATTGTGTATCTGTGTAAAGTACTTGGCATTTGAAATTTAGGATAAATGAAAATAGCATTTATAAACAGCTAAATTGTCCATTTTATCTCACTTTTGATGGCAAATCCTTACACAGAGCTGTTCTGTTTTCAGGGAGAAAAACAAAGCCTCCACGACCAGATTCCCCGGCCACTACGCCAAACATATATGTGAAGAAGAAAAACAAAGATGGTAAGGGTAAGTACAATAATTCCCTTACAATACTTATAGGTCAAATAACAGATTGCTTTAAAATACCTACATATCATAAGTAAAATCAGCCAGCTCTCTTGACTTATCGAAGTGGATCTTCTTGCTGCCAGATGCTTATAAGGTATAGTTGGGGGACGCCTGAGTGGCTCAGTCAGTTAAGCATCTGATCAGATCATAATCCCAGGGTCCTGGGATTGAGTCCCGCGTTGGGCTCTGTGCTCGGTGGGGAGCCTGTTTGTTCCTCTGCCTCTGGCTGCAGCTCCCCCTACTTGTGTTCTCTCTCTCTCTCTCTGACAAATAAATAAATAATTAAAAAAAAAAAAGGTAGAGATGATACTTTCTATAAATAGAGACTGGTAATAATGGAGCCCAAGAAATCCATTTAATAGATTTTCCCTACATACCTGTCAAAATAATCTGTCCTTTAATATTGAGCCTTTTGGAAGAGTTCAGCCAGGTTAGCTTTTCAGTTCATAGACACTTTATAAGATTGTTTTGGAGTTCTGCTATTTTCATAATTGCTGCCCAAATTTGAAGAAGATTGTCAAAGCCAATCCACTGGCTCTGATACAAAGAGAACAACTGTTGAAAGGTTTTGTACAGCACTTCTTCAGTGGTTCTTTTATGTGATGGCTCTTAAAGAGGTAGGAAAAAAGTCATCTCAAAGTGCTTTCTTCTCAAGTCATCATAAATCTAATTGCCAGTATTGATCCATCCAGACATCTGATGTGGAACTAATAAAAAGACCTATATTAGACCCTAAAAATTATCACCAATGCTAACCAAGTTGTGTAATATTTTTCTATGATTATACAGGGAACTTATAAAACTTTTAGTTGTGTTTACTTTTGATCTTTTCCAGTGAAATTTTGATCAGTTAAACAGAAATTGCTTTTGTTTCAGGAAACACAATTTATCTCTGGGAGTTTTTACTGGCACTGCTCCAGGACAAAGCTACTTGTCCTAAATATATCAAATGGACCCAGCGAGAAAAAGGCATTTTTAAACTGGTAGATTCCAAAGCCGTATCCAGGTTGTGGGGGAAGTACAAAAACAAACCCGACATGAATTACGAGACCATGGGAAGAGCTCTCAGGTACGTGAAGTTTTTTGTCGTTCATTGTGTTAAGAATATTGTTTTTTATATACTAAAAAGCTAGGTAACTTTTAAAAAGGTAGAAGATTACAAAAATGTTAAATTTTATTATTGAAGAGCTAAAGCCATGCTACTTATAGAAATCAGTTTGTATTTAAATTGAAATCCTGTTCTGATCTGGGAAAATGTTTTTCTTAAAAAAAAATCTTCATGCAAACAACAGATACTTTACTTGTAAAGGGATTAGAAAATGTGAACTCTCATCAGAAATTATAAATTAACCATGGGGCTCATATGATTTGAGCCCTTAAACTTGAATTCAGCACAAAATTGAGTAGCGGTAATCAGGTACTTAAAAAGAGGGTGCATTTTTTAAACGTAAATATCAGGTATGATCTGTATTATATTGGACTAAGTGCTTCAAGAATAATATTAGACATTGTGAACATTTTGAACTAGGTAAGTTATCATTTTATTCCGAAGCTCACTTTTAGTGTGTTTTTCTGTGATCAGGTTATCTATTCTTAAAGATATGCATTTGTTTGAGAAAGAGTTATTAGATACCCTTCTTAAACTAGAACTATTTAGTTACAGTTTGTGTGTATTTGTTTCTTTAACTCACACTTTTTAGATTCTTGATCTAATTAAAATCAACGACAAAATTTGAATCACTTCTGTTTGTACATCATTAAATTTTATATGAAAACCGAATTAGATTCACTGAATCAGATTTAAACTGGTAGGGACATTATAATAAACGACGGAAGGGAAATAAACTCTTGAGGTTTGTAGTAGATTTTATTATTCCGGCAAATTGGAAGAAGGGGAGACAAAGGAAGAATAGTGAATGACTAAGATAATCCATGTATTCTATCAACAATCCCCTCATCAGAATTGGTTTTAGGTTTAGTTGATAATAAGGATTTTTCTTTATCTGTGAGTATATGTGTTTTACATTTATACAGAAAAAAAGTTCAATTATACTATCTTATAAAAAAATAACGGTGCTTCATTTTGAAATTGTTCCCCCACTTGTTTCCAACTTAAAACCTTTGTTTATGATTAAGGAACTTCAATTTTGTTGAACATAATTTTAATTTATGTTTAACCAAATAAAGTATTGTTAAAATTGTCTGCTTTGAATAGGTACTATTACCAAAGGGGTATCCTAGCAAAAGTAGAAGGTCAACGCTTGGTGTATCAATTTAAGGAGATGCCGAAAGATCTTATTTATATAGACGATGAGGACCCAGGTTCCAGCATCGACTCTGCGGATCCATCACTGTCTTCAGCAGCCACTTCAAGTAGGAACCAAGCAAGCAGATCGAGAGTATCCTCAAGTCCGGGGATAAAGGGAGGAGCCACTACAGTTCTCAAACCAGGGAATCCTAAAGCTACAAAACCCAAAGATCCTGTGGAAGTTGCGCAGCCGTCAGAAGTCCTGAGGACAGTGCAGCCCACAGCATCTCCGTACCCTACCCAGCTCTTCCGGACTATTCATGTCGTCCAGCCAGTACAGGCTGTCCCAGAAGGAGAAGCAAGCACCACCAGTAGTGTGCAGGACGAAACGTTAAATTCCTCTGTTCAGAGTATTAGGTGAGAAAACTAAAGTTACCGATGCATATGTTTACGTGATGTTTCTGACCAGAGTCATCATTTGTTGATGACTCTGGGTTGGGATTTAGAAATGAAAATAAAAATTATATTGATTTTTAAAGCTAGAAGCCTTGTTCAGCAGATTGGTTTCAGCAGCTGTGTGTATTACATCAGCCCTCTAATTGTATCATTGATTTCTTATTTTTAAACTTTGTCATTACGTGCTGCTATCCTATCCATTTAAATCTTGTCCGCTATACCTCTGTATAATTCGATAGATCCCTACAAGAAGGGATCCACATATTAGAAAATCCAGAGAATGGTTTCAGATCCTTTTTTTTCAAAGTCAGAAGCTATAAAAATTCTACATAAACGGACATACCATGACCTGTATTGTAGTGAGTTCCAGGAAATAACATTATTTTTTGGGAAGATTCTGTCATGGAACAGTTCTAAAGTTTAGAGAGGTAGGGAGGGCCAAGAATCTAAGGTTCACTTTTTCAAGCTTTTAGAGTGGCAGAAATCGGAAGAATAGTTTTTTAGCAATCAAATCAAATTTGCCTCCTAGCCCCAGGAAAGATAGGAAAAACAAATTGACCAAAGAAAACCTCATCAGCTTTAGACTGGTCTTCTGCAGAATTTGGGACTGGTCTCACTGCTATGGGATGGGGGAAAGGAGGAGGGCAGAAAATTAGATGGACGTTCGCAGTATTTTTTTCCTTCTACTATCATGAATTTCCAGAATATGAATTATAATAAAATATAGGAGTCCTTCCAAATCCAATAAAAATGATTCTTTGAATACTTTCATTAAGTGACTTCAGTCTCACAATCTTACATTCAAATATGCCAAAATATAAATGCCGGCATTTTGTTCAGTTGATTTTGAAGTAAGAGACAGTACCCGGAATCAAGACAGAGTTAGATATTCCTGTCTTCCTTGTATGGTCCATTTAAACTTTTGGCATCATGAAAATTGACTTGCAAGAAGTGTAAAAATTACATTTTACCCATTTTAGCTGGACAGGAATGATAATCTTAAACTGTTATTAAAGGAGTACTTATTTTTCTATTTGCCTTTTAATGTTTCATTTTCAATTATTGGTTATGTGTGATGACCCAGTATCCATTTGGTGTGATTCCTCTCATTGGTTGGTGTGATTCCTCTCGTTGGTTTCTAGGCTCTTTGTCATCATATCACTGTGTTTCTGTTGATAGGAAACAGTACATGGCCACAGCTATTCAGAAGGGATCCCCTTCATAGAGTGATTCGTTATTTTTAAGCATCTGTAATCAGCTAGCTTTTTATACCTTGAGGATAAAATAAATGCCTGCCCCCCCATCAAAAAATCCCACATAACTGTAGCTCTGAAAGGTATTAAATTGTGATACTGAATTGGATGCAGTGTTACTCTGAATGTCAATTTCTGAATGATACTCAGTGCCAGATATTAAAACACTATAATACACTCCCTATCCATGATTTGCAAACTCTTTTGGTGTACTTTCCAGAATTTTCATGTCCAAGGTCCCTGATTATTCTGGATTATTCTGTGGATTCCCTGCCTGCTTCCTGCCTCTACTGTTTTTTCTCTTCAGTTCAACCTATGCAAGACTCTTAGTCACAGCTTTGCTCTGTTACCTTCTTGCAGCTTTTGTTAGATCTGTGTTGCACACAGAGCGCAGTCAAATTTCTGGAGCATCAGCTACCAGCTCTCACTCTCTGCTCGGATTCCTTCCTTGTCTTCTAGCTAATGCTGCCTGCTTGGGTGCACCGCAGTCTGGTCAGTGAACCAGGCATTGCCATTGACTTCAATGCCTGTCTTCTCCCATACATGTAAACCAAAGGAGCCACGTTTTAATCATTGCTCTTCTCCTACCACTTAGCCTCGTGTCTGGCACATAGCATCCCTTCAGATGTATAGAACTTATTTTGAAATAGTGTCTATATTCATTCTGTATCTCCTCTCAGAGTAATGAGTTCTCTAAGTGGACTGCTTATATAACGAAGAAATCACAAAACTTAACTTGTCAGACTTTAAAACATACTTCCTTGTTGAAAAAATTATTTTATATTTATGTGTATGTATATACACATATTATTCATCATTCTTTTGACTTTTAAAAATATTCTCTCTTTTGGGTGTACCTTCTATTTATATCTCCCCCCAAATCCTGCTTATTTTAATGTAGTTAAACCTTTTATGGAATGCATTTTATTCCCTGAAATAACTAGATGAGGGAAGGCCAAAGTTAATGAATAATAATGCTCTTTGAAGAGTGACACCTGCTGAATATAGTAACTTGGGTTTTGCCATTGTTCCTTTCCATTATATAGAAAGAAAGAAAAGTCTTAAATTTCATGCAAATTGTACATATTACTCTGAAATTTTATTGTATTAGAATCATTTTTCATTAAATTAATTCCTTGTTTAGCACTTTATTTTTTGTCTTTTTTATAATTACTCCAAATTTTCATTATGAAAAATTTCAAAATATCAACAGATTGAAATAGTACGATGAACACCTATTTACATCCTTTTTGATTCACAGTTGATAACGTTTTTGCCTTACTTGTTTTCACTCTGTATTTATTTATAACCTTTTTTCTGTTGGGCTGTTTGTCAAGTAAGTTGACATCCTTATGACATTTCACTCTCAAACATTTCAACATCCTGCTTTTAAGAATAGAGAGATTACCCCCGGTAACCATGTTATCACTCCCAAGAAGGATAAGAATACTTTGGCTATATTTTTCTTAATTTTATAACTACTGATTAACAAAATCAAAGACCACTTAAAGATTTTTTTCTGTAGCTAAGATGGAATATATATGATTTAAAATTAGATTATTAATATAACAACAAGAACTGACACTTTCAAAGCACTCTCTGTATTTCTTACACTTTTCCATATATTAATGTCTAATAACCTCACTGATCAATGAGATATAGGTAATATTATTCCTATTTTACAGATGAGGAAACCAAGGCAAGGAGAGGCCAAGGAGCCTGGTCACATCTAGTAAGTGGTGGGGACAGCGTTTTAATGCAAGCAGTTTAGTCCAAAGCAGTGAGCTTTAATGATTTGTCACTCTGCCTGCTGATTCACTTAACTCTCGTGAATTACCAGTTATTTACAATGAAGTAGCAACATGTTTTTTCTTTTCTCAATTTTTCCTTTGCTTATGTCTTTTTGTCTCACATAATTGCATGTATCTATGTGGAAATCTATTAAGCTTTTCTTAATTGATTTATGGTATATGTGCTCGATTTTTAAAAATTTTGATTTTGACTCTGACTTCATGTTATTTAAAGAGGCAACTACAACAAAAGTAAACCTCTGGTCAGATTTTTTCCTGAAATTGTCCCTTGGTAAACTTGCAAGTCCATATGCCTACCTAGCATAACTTCTCTCTGTATAGTATTTTCAAGTACTAATAGTTTGTGTTAGGGTCTTTTGAATAAATTAGCTCTAAAAATGTATAATGTGTAGATTATCTTAAAAACAAAGTAATGGAGTACGAAGAATGTATATTCTTTCGATTACTTTCCAGCCCTCCATCCTTATCAATTATTAGATGTAACATTGAATCAGATTAATTCACTATTCTGAGTCTGTTTCCTCATCTGTAAAATAAAGATAATACTTAACTTTACAGGTGATTGTAACAGTTAAATGATATTCTTGACATCTGAGTAGATACAGGAAAACTGTATTAGTAAAAACTAAATGTTATACTGTATATCTGTTTTCATCTCAGAAGGTTTGAGGTATTTTAAATTTCTAGTATTGTAGTAGTGGTTACGAGCAGCTTAGGAGATTTGTATAAAGTAGTTTACTGTAACCTTTGTTATATAATATAACATCACCAGACACAAATGACTGTTTAATCATTAACTAAGACAAAAATAATTTAAAATTTCTGTAGCAGGGAAAAGGCTGCATAATATTTTACCTTTAATCTCTGAATTTTTTATTAGTGAAAATTAGTCATTTTAGAATTTGTTCAAATAAGCCAGTATATTTACACTGTAGATATTATAGATGAGTATATGTATTTTCTGGAAGATGGCAGTCTGTTGTTTTGAGGTCTTTTTTCTAGTTTGAACAAAAGCATTGAAAGTCTAGTGGTAGCCCTCGTTAGCAATATGGAAAATTTCCAAGTACATTCTTGCTTGTACCACACCTGAGGGAGGAAAAAGGAAGGTGGAGTCATGTATTAAAGGTGTGTAATTGCCCACAGCTTAAAGATATAATCGGCAATAATCATCTTTAGCTAAAGTTATTTAGGACTGAGGAAGTGGCAGTGTGTTGTAATTATCCTAAGGCACAGAGGCCTTGCAGTCAGATGGCCTCTTTCCTTATCTAACTGGTCACCTCATGCTAGCTGTTCACCCTCTTTGTGCATTTAATTTTATATATAAAATGGGGATAATAGTACTTATTGGGTGGCAAGACTATACATATTTCTAGATACAATCTGTGCTCACTGTATATACCGTGTGTACTATTTTATCTGTATATACATGTACATGAATGCTTGTCATGGGAAACCCTTTATTTAAGAAATGATCTCTGGCTGCAGGGTCAGTTACCACACCGAGGCTCAGATTCTACCCAAGATGTCCTGATGCACGTAGGCAGGGGGTAGAAGGGAGGCACCGTATATTTTGGAAAAGCTGCCTGACTCCCAAAGTTATTCTGTATTCTGCCAACTCTTCCTTGCTTGACCAATAATATCAGCAGATCTGGCCTTTATTTCTAGTCATCCCCTGCCCACCTATTAAATCTTCATTACCTGACTCATGCTCTTTTCTGGCTCTGTCCTTCGAAAGAGCTGCTAATATCCTTCTCTAGACTGATCCTCACAGTGACAACTTGGTTGGAATCTGAACTTGGAAATCAGAATCCTACCATTGTGCGCAGGCTGCAGTCATCCTGTGTCTTTCCACTTGCTTTGAGTTTCTCTTAAGTTGCTCTGAGTTTTCTTTTCATATTTCCACCTAGTCCATTTGTGTTCTCCAGAGTTTCACCTCTCACCTATGTGACAGGCCACATAACTGTAACTTACTAAAATTTGCCTGTAATAATCTATGTGCAATGATTAACATTTGGACTGTGGGGGCCAGTCTAGCTGTTAATCATTTGAAGTAGCAATCATCTATTGTTTTTGTAAAATAGCTTTACAGAATCCAGAAGAAACACAATTGAGATCCAGATGCTGAGTTTTTTCAGCTGCATTTGTTTTATGCTAACAATGGTCATAACTATAATTTCCACGGCAATGAACTTTTAAAATTGGATTGACTCATAATATCATTTACAAATTTCTTCAATAACCTAAATGAACAACCTTACATAAACCAGGTTTACATTAAAGGATTTTATGTTAAATTGTATTTTTATGGCTAAAATCTGTGAAGATTATTTGAGCTGAGAAAACTGTTAAAACATGCCTCTCTTTACTTTTGCTGAGCTTGACCTTATTTTTTGCTCTTTCTGGCAACCTAAAGAACCCTCATGAGTTAATTATATTCATGACTTGTTTTGTGTAATATGATATGAACTGTGAACTATTAATCTCTTCTGCAAAAAAAAAAAAAAACCACAAAATTTCTTTTGATAGTTCTGTCATTTATACATTTAAGACTGATTTTTTTTTTAAATTTTACAATCCTATGAAGCTAGGTAATTGTGGACGAGCATTGGCCCTTAAGTATTAAAAATAATGAGAGTGAATCCAATACATTTGTTTTAAAATTCCTAGTTTCCTTTCACGTGGCTCATACGTAACTTCTTTTCCCAGCATTTTTTTTTTTTTAAGATTTTTATTATTTATTTGACAGACAGAGATCACAAGTAGGCAGAGAGGCAGGCAGAGAGAGAGAGAGGAGGAAGCAGGCTCCCTGCTGAGCAGAGAGCCCGATGTGGGACTCGATCCCAGGACCCTGAGATCATGACCTGAGCCGAAGGCAGTGGCTTAACCCACTGAGCCACCCAGGCGCCCTTTTCCCAGCATTTTGATATCCTCCTCCTTCCCCAACAAAATTGCCTCCCCATTTGCATTAATGTGGCACTTTGCACAGACTTTTTTCCCCCTCATCAGATAGTATCACACTTAATGGCTTGAAAGTTTTGTGTCAGGCATTCCATGTAATACAGAGTCTGGTATGGTGTTTCTGCTGTGTCGAAGATATGGGAAGTAGCATTCCAAATGTACGGCTCCTATTTTATCAGAACGACTTATCAAACATTAAACTTTTAAATGATGTAGAATGTGCTGATTTTCTGTAATTTCATCATCTCAATAGGACTCTACACGCTCCAGCCCAAGTTCCAGTGGTCGTGTCTCCTGGGAATCAACATTTGCATACAGTAACACTCCAGACTGTGCCAATCACAACAGTGATAGCCAGCACAGATCCATCTTCGGGTGCTGGGTCTCAGAAGTTCATTCTACAAGCCATTCCATCATCACAGCCCATGACAGTATTGAAAGAAAATGTCATGCTGCAGTCCCAGAAGCCGGGCTCCCCTCCTTCCATCGTCCTGAGCCCTGCGCATGTGCAGCAGGTTCTTACCAGCAACGTCCAGTCCATCTGCAATGGCACCGTCACTGTGGCTTCATCTCCGTCCTTCAGTGCTACGACTCCTGTGGTGACCTTTTCTCCTCGAAGTTCACAAATCGTTGCCCACCCACCCGGCACGGTCATCACGTCAGTTATCAAAGCTCAAGACACAAAAACACTCGTAGAGGAAGCGGAGAAAAAGGAAGCCGAAGATAATTTGAAAGAAGACAGTGAGAAAACTGAACAGCCACAGCCTTATGTGATGGTGGTATCCAATTCCAGTGGATTTACCTCTCAGGTAGCTATGAAACAAAATGAATTGCTGGAACCCAACTCTTTTTAATAAATACGCCAAAGGAATTGTGGATGATTGTTTTTTAATTGAACATTTTCAGTTGCCTGCAAACTCTCTGGTTGATTCTAAGAGGAATTCTACAGATGTTCCTAATTTTTTAGCTCATTGTTAAAAATATTAATTTAGAGTTAATGTTGACTTTGTTAGATGAGGGAGGGAACCCCAGTGTTCCTCTTTGTTCTCCAAATGTTTCAGAATTCAATTGTGAAGGAACAGGAATTTTGTACTATGAAGTCCTTCTTTTCAGATTTTTTCTCAGTTGCTATATCGTAAACATTTTTAAAGTTTCTTTTTTAATTTTTACATGGTATTAGCTTTTCTGATTCTTTTGTAAATACAGTACTTCAATATAAGGCAACAGGAAATTTATGTAGGAACTATTTTCATTCCATTTGTGTAAGTTAAAGTCTTGACTCTTTCAAATGCAAGACTCCTATTTTCTATTTTGTTAAAATTATGATTTCACTTAGATTGATGTTAGTTGGTTGCACTGTATAAGGAAATATGAATATGTAAAAAAAAATGAAAAATTGGAAAATGTCCATGATATGGCTGAACCTTACTTCAGAAGCAGAATGGTACAAAAGCCATCAGCCCTTTCAAGAGTGGCTCTCCTGCTTAATAGTTGTATAACGTTGGGCAAAGCCTCTGGATCTTTCTGGGCCTCGTTCTCTGAAAAAAGGAAGGGGTGCTTTGGATTAGACTTGATGATCTCCAGTTTGCTTTCTGGTTCTAAATTGAGGTTTCTAGCACCTATATTTTAAAGTTAAATCAACTAAAACATTATCACTTATTTCTTAATGTAGATATAGCTAACATATTACGGAAAAGTGGCCCTACAAAATTCATTCTTCTGTTATCCATAAAATCTGTTATGATTCTGAATTCTTCCTAAATACTTTGTTAATTAACTCTTTAGACCACTGTGCACTGTGGTCATTAGTAAACTTATGTTGCCAAGTGCTAAACAATATACTGCCATTCCGAAAGATCCAGGGCTCGCTCTTAAGGGCCCAGAAAGCAACCAAGACTTGAGCTAATCTGGCTGAGTAGTCAGTTGCTATAAAAGCATAATTGCTTTATATTTTGGATCATTTTTTATTGGGAGTGGGGGGGGGTTGCATACAAAGATAATATACATTATATCTAAGTCTCTGAAATGAAATAGTTTTTAGATTACTTTTTCAACTGTAAATAATGTACATTTAATTTCACAAAAAATGTTTTCTGCAAATTTTCTAGTACAGCAAAGGAGAAATTTTTGTAGATGAAAAAAATCATTATGTTTAGAGGTCTAATGTTATATGTTTTCATATTATGGAGTGAATTTGTATTTAAACAAAAATTTAAATTTTGGAATCCTCTAAACATTTTTGTATCTTTAATTGGTTTATTATTAAATAAATCATGTAAAAATTCTCAATGTTTGTGTTTTCAAACAAATGTCTCTTGAGAACAAATATATAGAGAATGTTGCTAGCATGTACAGTGTTACTAAATGTTCGTATAACAAGCTCCATTGGTCAGATTATAATTGCAGAATTGTCATCCTCTCATTTTTCCTTGCCGCTGTGCCAAACTGTGGTTTCCAGACAGCACACAATGGATCATCAAGCTCTGAAAATTAGAAAACCATAAAATTTTCCCAGCAATAATATTCAACACACTTTAAAAACCAAGTTTTTTTCTTTAAACCAAGTTTTTTTTTTTTTTTAAAGACTTTATTTATTTATTTATTTGACAGACAGCCATCTCAAGTAGGCAGAGAGGCAGGCAGAGAGAGAAGGGGAAACAGGCTCCCCACTGAGCAGAGAACCCCATGCGGGGCTTGATCCCAGGAACTTGGGATCATGACCTGAGCTGAAGGCAGAGGCTTTAACCCACTGAACCACCCAGGTGCCCTAAAAACCAAGTTTTCTAATTGGAAAATTTTTTTTTCTAATTGGAAATTTTATCAGCTAATTGTTAAACTTGGAAAACATGGAAACAGAAAAATAGATGAAAATTTAAATATTAATGCAGTATCCCTGCACACTTACTCATTTTCTGTCAGTTAATACTGTTCCAAAACATGATTTTAGTGGGAGCATTTCTATCTCTGAAGACAGAGGGAAGCAGAGAAGAATTTGAATGAATAGGCCTTGCTAAATTTCCCCGTGTACTACCCTTCACTCATACCCTTTTTTCCTGTCAGTTTCCTTGACTTTCCACTCTATCAAACCTAGTATAAAATTGCTAGGCTTAAGCATTTCTTTGAGTCTTCATTTCCATTTGAAGTCTCCCGTGTCATGTAAAACATATTAAAATAAATATGCTTTCCTCCTTTAACCTGTCTTTGTCAGTTTGATTTTTAGGTTCAGCTAAGGACCCTAAGAGTCATGGAAAAGTTCTTTCTCTTCCAGAACTCTCTCTAGCTATGCATCCCCTATTATAGTTTCATTGTATTGAACTCCTAAACAGGAGGATAGTGTTCATTTGCTATCTGGCCTTGTACATCAAATCATTGATTCAAAATGTATTTATTCATGTGATGTTATGGTCACTGTCCTTAACCTAAAAACTTGACACTTTCCTTGTTTTCCATTTATTCTTTAACCCTCTGTAGTATTGCATTCACCCTATTACCCTGAAATAACTGCTGTAAAGGTCACTAACTAGTAATTAATTGCCATATTACCAAATTTCTATCCATACTTATTTTCCATGACCTTTCTAGTATTTAACCTTTTATAACTCCCTTTTTTTTTTTAAGATTTTATTTATTTATCGGGGCACCTGGGTGACTCAGTGGGTTAAGCCACTGTCTTCGGCTCAGGTCATGATCTCAGGGTCCTGGGATCGAGTCCCGCATCGGGCTCTCTGCTCAGCAGGGAGCCTGCTTCCTCCTCTCTCTCTCTGCCTGCCTCTCTGCCTACTTGTGATCTCTCTCTGTCAAATAAATAAATAAAATCTTTAAAAGAAAAAAAAAAGATTTTATTTATTTATTTGACAGAGACCACAGGTAGGCAGAGAGAGAGAGAGGAGGAAGTGGGCTCCCTGCTGAGCAGAGAACCTGATGCAGGGCTCAATCCAGGACCCCACTCGGGATCATGACCCAAGAGGCTTTAACCCACTGAGCCACCCGGGTGCCTCTGATAACTCCCTTTTAAATTCTCTCTTGCCTTCACTTTCATGCCCAGCTTGCTCCTGTTCTCCTCCTGCCTTTAATAATTTTTTAGTATTGCTTCAGAGACTTTTGCAAAGGTTGGCGTTCCCCATGTTTTATCCAACGATCACTGTTCTTTTCATTGTCCTCACCTTGTTCCCCTCCAGTCTGTTCTCCCCAGTGCAACGGGAGTGCCAGTTCAATTATGTCAAACCCTTCAGTGTCGAGCCCTTCCTTACTGTCCTCAGAGTTGATGTCCTGCATGGTCTTACCCCTTCCTTGGGCCCACCAGCCTTATCTTCAGATTTTACTCTCCAAATCGTAACGGTCAATAATGATTGAGATGATTTCGGTTGCATGAAACAAACAAAAGCCTAATTCAAAATTATTAAATAGTACAGAACAAAAAGTCTGGAGTCGGCTTTCCAGGTTAGTTAATTCAGGAACTGAGGGGTGATAGTGAGCAACCAGATTTCTTCCTTCTCTGCTTTCCCATCCTCAGGATTTTGGTTTTATTTCTAGGATGGCTTCTGCATAGTTGCAAGACAACTACAGTAGTTTCTACTGTTTCTGTTTTTCGGTAAGAAGACCTTTCCCAGAACACACTGAGCAGCCATCTCTTTAGAGCTCATTGGCGAGATTGGTCATATACCCCTTCCAAAACCACCTGCTGGCCAAGGAAGTAGGATTGCCATAAATGACTTAGTTGTATGTTGAGGAGATGGAAAGCCAAACAAAATTAGGGTTCCATACCACGAAATAAGGGAGGAATGATACAGTCTACTGTCACCCATACACCTCCTCCTTCCTTCACATACTCTTTAAAAAGTGCTCATGCCTACATAAAACGTATCTTCCCAAAGAGAGATCACCCGAAGTCTCATCCAGTTACTTGATCCAGTTTTATGACTGGGACCTTTGGGATGATGCACAGTCCTCTTTTTCAGATCAGCTATGCTCCCGGGTTTCTTGTCCTCCCCAGTCATATCTACTATGAGCGCTCAGAAAAAGATTTTTTTTTCCCCCTAGGGTTTCTCAGCGTTAGAATACATTTCTTGATAATGGTGTGTTTGATGCACTGTCCCAGGGTCACCCTATTTCTGTCTGGAAGCATTGTGTCCTCAATGCCTTCCATCCTGCCTCTTCGACATGCCTGGTCAGTTCTGCATACCAGGGTCAGCTGGGGAGCCTTCCATTTCCAAATACCAAACTGTCTGTTAGTGTGAGTTCTTGGGCATTTGCAACAGAAATGGATTCTGGTTTTTAGCATAAAAGAAGTGTCATCGGAAGAATATTGCATAGCTCAAAGAATATACGAGAGGACTAGAGAGTCGGGCTCAGTCTGAGTCACACAGCTAGGAAAAGTCTGCACAACTAGTCTACAGGGAAATTGTAGCCACCTCGGTCAAGCACTGAACACCAAGCTTTGTATTACTACCTCTACTGCCTTGGGAATTTGATCTTGATGGGAGTGCTACTACCTCTAGAATTAACCAAGGTACTTCCTTGATTCACTGTTGTCAACTAGCTACCAATTTATGTAACTGGCAGAGCCTAGGTCAAGTGTCCAGCCAGGACCTGAAGCCCAAGGCAGGCTGAGAAAGCAATTTCAGCTTTTTGACTAGTTTGGCATTTTTTCAGCTTCTATAGAGGAGCCTGCCTGAGTGGGAATTAAGACTCAAGGAATCCCCGAAACACAAGGGGGCTGAGATTACGAGCTGCCCAAAAGAATGACCTATGTCTTCCATGAGGGAAAATCCAGATTTTGTGGCGCTTGAAATTTACACAATTTGGTGGTTGGGTGGGTGAAGGGGACATAGTTAGGAAAAAACACAACCCCTTGCATTTGCTGTCACTCTGCTTTGCACAGCTTATCTCATTCTTTTTTTTTTTTTTAATTGAGTAATATCTACACCCATTGTTGGGCTCCAACTCATGATCCCGAGATCAAGAGTCACATGCTCTTCCAACTGAGCCAGCTGGGTGCCCCCAGTTAATCTCATTCTGTTAGGCTAACTTCTACCTGTTCTTTGAACCTCGGCTTACGCATTACTTCCTCTTGAGAGCTTTCTCTGAGCTTTTAGAAGCTTCCCACTGCTGTCATAGAGCCTTTTAATTTCTCCCATTTGGGCACAGAAAACACAATGATAATAATTGCTGGCTGATAGGTGTGATTCCAACACTGTAAGAGGCAAACTTGTAGTCATTCTAGTACCCTAGTTCCTAGTGTAATAACCTATGCACTGTACATACTAGATATTTATTAAATACTGACTAAACTACATGTTCTCCTTGCCTGTTTTCACACTCGTTTTCTCATGTTGCTAACTACCATCTGTATGCTGATGACTCTCAAATCTTATCTAAGGAGCCAAACTTGCCTCAAAAATAGCTTTATGGAGCTGTAATTGACATACAATAAACTGCACATGTTTAAAGAGTATAAACTCACCATCACAATAATTGAATAGTGAACCTTCCCAGGTTTGGTGACCATTAGCCTAAAATTTACTTTGTGCCTCTTTGTAACTACTCCCTTCTTGCTATTGCTCCTTGCTCTTCTTGGCCAATTCCACCCCCAGTTGACCACTGATCTGCTTTTCTGACACTATAAATTATATTGATTTGCATTTTCTAGGGTTTTATATAAATGGAATCATAGAGTATATACTATTTTTTCTTTGGCTGCTTTTACTTAGTGTAATTAATTTGAGATTTATCCATGTGTGGTATCAATTTATCATTCCTTTTTTTTTTTTTCTTTAAGATTTATTTATTTTAGAGAGAGAGCCTGGATTTGGGAGGGGCAGAGGGAGAGGGAGAGAAAATCTCAAGGAGGCTCCAGGCTGAGTGTGGATCCTGACTTGGGGCTTAATCTCAGGACCCTGAAATGATGACCTGAGCTGAAACCAAGAGTCAGACACTCAACCAAATGCGCCACCCAGGGACACCAGTGTATCATTCCTTTTATTACTTATATATCATTGCAGGGATATACTACAGTTTGTTTATCCACTCACCTCTGGATAGACATTTGAGTTGTTCCTATTTTCAGCTATTACCATTAAAGCTGCTATGAATATGCCTGTACAAATCTTTACATGGACGTGTATTTTCTTTTCTCTTCAGTAAATAGGAGTGGTCTGGCTGGGTCATAGGATGGTTATACCATTGTACATTCCTACCAGTAGAGTATGAGTTTTTCAGTTGCTCTACATCCTCTCTAACATTCTGGCCATTTAAAAAAAAAAAAAAGATTTTATTTATTTGAGAGAGAGAGCATCAGCAGGGTGTAGAGGAAGGGGGAAGAGAGAAGCAGATTCCCCAGTGGGCAGGGAAGCCCAAGGGACTCTGGGATCATGACCTGAGCCAAAGGCAGATGCTTAACCAACTGAGCCACCTGGGTGCCCCTAACATTTTAGCCATTTTAATGGGCTGTTGTGATATCTCTTTGTGGTTTAATTTACATGTCTTTTAAGGACACTGATTTTGAGCATATTTTGATGTGTTTGTGTGACATCCACATATCTTTTTTGATGAAATGATTGTTAAAAATTTTTGCCTGTTAAAAATCCTGTTGTTTTCTTATTACTGGGTTTTGAGAACTCTTTCTGTATTGTGGATGCAAGCTCTTTATCAGCTATATGAATCACAAGTATTTTTAAAGTGCAGAAACCTTTTAATACTGATGAAGTCTAATTTATTTCCTCTTAAGGAACACACTTTTGGTGTCACATCTAAGAAATCTTTAGCTAATTCAAAGTCCCTAAGATTTTCTTCCATCTAGAAGTTTAAAAAAAATTTTTTTTTGAAAGATTTTATTTATTTATTTGACAGAGAGAGATCACAAGTAGGCAGAGAGGCAAGCAAAGTGAGAGGCGGGAGGCAGGCTCGCTGCTGAGCAGAGAGCCCGATGTGGGGCTCGATCCCAGGACCCTGGGATCATGACCCGAGCCGAAGGCAGAGCCTTTAATCCACTGAGCCACCCAAGTGCCCTCTTTTTTTTCTTTAAGATTTATTTTGGAGAGAGAGAGAGCACATGTGAGTGGGGGTCGGGGGGGAGGAAGAGAATCACAAGGAGACACCCCAAGTGCAGAGCCTGATGCAGGGCTTGATCTCACAACCGCAAGATCATGACCCAAGCAGAAACCAAGAGTTGGAAGCTCAACTGACTGAGCCACCCAAGTGTCCCTAGAAATGTAAAGTTCTAAGTTTTACATTTAGGTCCATGATCCATTTTGAATTAATTTTTTAAAGATTTATTTATTAGAGAGAGCAGATGCATGCATAATCACGAGTGGAGGGGGAGAGGGAGCAGCAGACTCCCCACTGCACAAGGAGGCTGACACGGGGCTCAATCACAGTACCCCAGGATTATGACCTAAAATCAGGGCAGACTCTTAATGAACTGAGCCACCCAGACACCCCAAGACTATCCTTTCCACTATCTACTCTGAATTACCTTTCAATCTTTGTTGAAAATAAGTCGTCTATGCATATACAGGTGTATTTGTGGACTCTGTTCCATCAACTTGTCTATCTTTGTGCCAATACACCAGGTTGATGTGTTGAAATAAGGTAGTGTCAGTTCTCCAACTTTGTTATTTTTTAAAGTTTATTTGACTACTCTAACTTTGTATCTCCATTTGAATTTGCAGACTCAGTCAGAAGTTGTAGACTCAACTTCTAAAACCGAAAAAGCATTTGGGGTTCTGACTGGGATTATGTTGACTCTATAGATCAACTATGGAAGAACCCACATTTTAACAAGATTGAGTCTCCATAGATGCCTCTCCATTTGTCTTAAGTGTTCTTTAATTTCTGTCAGTTGTGTTCCATAATTCTCAATGTATACTTTTTGCACATCCTTTGTCAGATTTATTTTTTAGTATTTAATATTACTGATGTTACTGTAAATGTCATAAATTTCCAATTCTGTTTGTTGCTGATTTTGTTTTAAATCACTCCCTCCTACTTATTAAGGCATGAAAGGCACAAATCTTATGTGTATTACTCAATAAAATTTTGCATCTGAATACATTGATGTAACTGCCACCTAAATCAGATGTGTAACATTTCCTACATCCAAGAAGTTTCCATCACAGCTCATCCCAGCTAGATCACCTTCTGGTATCCCTCAAAATAATTTTTATCTTCATATAACTGGAATCGATCAGGATGTACCCTGTCTGGCTTCTTTAACTCAACATTATATGTGTGAGGCTCATACATATTATTGTGTGAATTGCGAGTTCATTCTTAATCAGTGCTCTATAATATTTTTCTCCTATCAAATGGCATTTATTTCCAGTTTTTCCTACTATAATACTGTGATTGGTATTTTTAAAAACGATTTTATTTATTTATTTGACAGAGATCACAAGCAGGCAGAGAGGCAGGCAGAGAGAGAGTGGGGAATACAGGCTCCCCGCTGAGCAGAGAGCCTGATGCAGGGCTCCATCCCAGGATCCTGAGATCTTGACCTGGGCCGAAGGCAGAGGCCGAACACAATGAGCCAACCAGGAGCCCCTGTGGTCAATATTCTTGTACACAATCATAAGTACTCTTTTCTCTTGGGGATCTGCCCAGTGATAGAATTACCGGGTAATAAGGTATATGTAGGACTAGTTTTAGTAGATAGGGTCAAAAAATTTTCTAGCGATTCCTGGCTGGCTCAGTCAGTGAAGCATGCCACTCCTGATCTTTGGGTTGTAAGTTCAAGCCCCACATTGGCTGTAGAGACTACTTAAAAATTAAAACAAAAACAAAAACAAAAACCCTTAGAAAGTCTTATAAAGTAATTATAACCATTTATACTCCCACTAGCAATATATACAAGTTATAGGTGTTCCACTTTACCAAGGCTTGGTATTGGAATTCCTTTGTTTAAAACAATTCTGGTTAGTGTTTAGGACTGAAGCATGATTTTAGTGTCCCTAATATAGCTATTGATGTAGAACTTCTTTTCATATGCAGATTGTCCATTTAAATAACATTTGAAAATCAAAGTAATTCACTTAACATATTAAAGGTAAATAGATATGAACATTTCCATAAAGGCAGAAAAAGCATTTGTTATTGAATCCTCTCCCCTCTGATGTTATAGCTAAGAAGCCCATTATTACTATTCTAGTCAACACTAAATGAGACATACCAGCAAGTGAAAGACCAAGAAAAAGATATAAAGGGTATAATCATTGCACAGGATCCTACACCATCTTCATTAACAGATGACAAAATTATAGTCATAGAAATTCTAAAAGAAACTACAAGATATTAGAAATAATAAGACAACCTCGTAAGAAGGCTGAATATGAGGCTAATATGTAGAAATCAATACTGTTTCTATATACCAGCAACAAAGTAGAATACAAGACTTTCCAAGTGTCATTTAAAATTGTATTAAAAAGCCAAATTCCCAAGTTTAAATTTAATGAAAGATACATGAAACCTCTACACTACAATTTACAAAACACGCTGGGTGAAATTAAAGACTACTAAATACATGGAAGGTGTATGATACTTTTTTTTTTTAATTGTTTATTTGACAGACAGAAATCACAAGTAGGCAGAGAGGCAGGCAAAGGAGTGGGGGTGAAGCAAGCTCCCCAACAAGCAGAGAGCACGATGCAGCCCGATCCTAGGACCCTGGAACCACCACCTGAGCCAAAGGCAGAGCCCCAACCCACTGAGCCACCCAGGCGCCCCTGTATGAATGATACTTATGGGTTGCAGAACTCAGTATTAAGATATCAGTTTTCCCCAAACAGATCCATAGAGCCAATGAAAGTTCAATTAAAATTCCAGCAGGGTTTTTTTTTTTTTTTTAACTTGACAAGCTTATTCTAAAATTTATAAATAAATGGAAATAAACTTTATAAGATCTCTCAAATAATGGAAATTACAAAGGACTTGGAATAGCCAAGTCAACCTTGAACAGTTCTAGGACTTCCAGACTTAGTATAAAGCTACATTAATTATGACAGTCTGGTAGTGGTACAAGGTTAGACAAACAGACCAATGGAATGAGAACCTGGAAACAGGCCCACATATAAAGTGATCAGCCACTATGCAACAAAAGTGCCAGAGAATTTAATGGGGGGCAGTGACAAATGACAGTCTTGTCAATAAATAGGGCTGGGTCAACTGAATACCCCCATGGGGGGAAATGAACCTTGACCCCCGTCTCCTACCTTTCACAAAAAAATAATGAGATGAATCACAGACCTAGATGTCAAAGTTAAATAAAGCATCTGGAAGAATACACACTGTATCTTCACGACCTTGGAGTAGGCGAAGCCTGAGTAATAGGACACAAAAGCACTGGACACAAAAGATCAGCAAACCCAGCGAGTTTTACCTCACCATTTGTTTTCACCTTTCTGTCCACCCCTACAATCACTGACCTACTTAAAAGAGTCACTTTGGCTTGTATCACTTCCCCAACAATGTCCCAACAACTGTTCTTTTCCCTTTAATCCTTGTTCCATAGCACAGACACAACAATACACTTCTAAAAATGCGAATTTGACTGTAGTTGCCTTTTTAAACTAGAAATTCTGTAGTGGGCTTGCACCGGGACGCATATTACATCCAAGCTTCTCCGAAGACCACAGGCTCGCCCTTTCTGACCTGGCATTTCACCTGCCCCTCCAGGGAGCGTCTAACTTGAATTGTGGCTCCACCAATTTTAGACCTCATGTTACTGTTCGTCTCATACACGTCCTAGTCTGTCCTAATTGTCTTTTCCATTTCCTTCATCCACTAATTCTAATTTGGCTATTGAGGCCGAGGCTCAGGTGTCACACCTTTGAGGAATCCGTCCTTATACGTAATAGAGGGTCATTCCCCTTCTTTCACTTTAGCATCCAAAACAATTAGCTTAAATTTCTGGAGAGCATATTAACATCTTTGAATCCCAGTTAGTGTAGATTTTGGAGGTAGTAGACACTCAAGTCCACTTACTTGCTAATCTCTACTGACTGAGAACTCACTCCCACTCCCTCCTCCACCATGGAACTTGCTGGAAGCTTCTATCTGATTTTCCTATGTCAAAGGGCGGTAAGGGAGACTAAGACTAGGCTGGAAAAGTAGAACAGTACGGCCACAACCTCAGGCCACCTTCCTCCCTTCGGGGCCTTCGGATGTAACAGGTTTTCTTTTCAATCGGAGACGCCAACTATGAAAAAAGCCCTGCGCTGCCGAGTCTCTGGGTAATGGCAGGGTTCAACGGCACCGGAACCAAAGGGCTCCCTTCCGTGTAGCATCTGCAAAGGCAGAACGATTTCCGTCGTGTCCTCGTCGGTTAGGATTCCCAGCGCACAGATCACGGGATCTAGGCGTAAACCGGAACTATGCTCCCGGAAGAGAATCCGGCGAATGACGTCACGGATCCCGAAAGGCTGGGCAGCCCCCGGTAGCCATGATGAGAACGGTGGCGAACGGTGGCGAAAATGGAGCCCGACATGCCTTGTTGTTAATAGACGTCCAAACTCTCCCAAACGCCCCCACGTTCCTGTGGAATAACAGTATGCTACAAAAGGGCTTTGAAGCTACTACCGCTGACGGTTCTTTTGGAGTGCGCAGGCGTACTGGAAGACAGGGCGAGCGTGAATAGCCGACGCCTCCGTAACCATGGCTGCGAAGGGCGGGGACTGAGCGCGCCGGTCACGGGACCGGGGCGGGGCCGGGCCGGGAGACTCAGTCCTCCACGGTCCCAGCCGACCCCGCGCACGCTTTTCGTCTCCCCTCCCCCGCCCCGCGACACGCTGCGTGGCTGCTCGTTGGCTACTTAGGACGGAAGCTCTCTTGGTGCTTCTCCAGAAGTTTCCCCCTTGGGCGGCGGCGGCGTAGCTCGGAACCTCGGTGGTAGCGGTTCTAACAGAAACAGCGATTCTTAGGGATGGCAGCAGGACCTGCAACAGCCCAGAAGTGCGTGTTTTCCTTCTCCTTGCTATTTAATTTTATCTGCCCCCCCCTCCCCATCACTGGGTTAGTGAGCCTGTCGTTGTTTTTCCCCCGGCAGGTTTTCCCGGAGCTTCTCAGATGCTCTGATCGAGGAGGACCCCCAGGCGGCGTTAGAGGTGAGAGAACCAGTCTCAGCTTCCTCCACTTCTCTCGGAGGGACGCGGCCACGACGGGTTCCCGCGGACTCCGCCTCTTCCCAGCACTGCCTGCCTGGGACCGGGGTTGCTCTCTTTATAATGGATCGGCCCCTAAGACTGACAGCCTCCGTCTCTCCTCGGTTCCATAGTGGCCCAGTTCCCCCAGACCCTTGTTCTTGCCCCCCTCCCACTCCTAGACCGTTACCGCATCCTCTTAGCTCCTTGGGATTACCTTCTCTATTTCTGGGGGGCGTAGTTGACATTCATCGTTGGCCTGGAGGGAATTTTTTTTTTTATTATTAATGGCATGTGTGATTAGAAGAAAAAGTGAAATCTAGGCTTGATGGTATGTGTTAATTCGGTTTTTCATTTGATAATCATACTTGCCATTCTTACACTCCAGAGGCTGTGCTAAGTGCAGACGACTGGAACAGAAGCCTTTTCCCGTATGTCTCTGAATATTTCCAGATGTCCCGTTACTGTTCGTTATTCACTCGTTTATTTCTCGAAACTACTTGGAGTTGCTTTTATGCAAGACACTGAAACCTGTGGATGAAAGTCTTGTTTATGTATTTGATTTACAAGGCACTTCGTGTGAAGTGAATGACTGTACAGCCAAAAAGAAAAGTCAAAAGAGCAAGAGTTAAGTAATTTAGAATAATAAAGAGAGCCCAAGCTAAGGATCCATGATGCAGTTGATTGCAAAATTTAGGCAGGGTTTTTTTTTTTGTTGTTGTTGTTGTTTGCTTTGAGGCAGGAGGGAAAAAGGAAACCAAACCTTGTTGGGGTGTTATAATTCAGTATAGGTAGGGTTAGCAGTTTGCGGCAAGAGAAGTTTTTTGCAAGCTAGGACCTTAAAAGAAATTTGCCATGTGGGTAGTAGAGTCCATCTGAAGAGGTGATAACTTGAATAGAGACCAGAGGGAGTGAGCTCTGGGAAAGAGCATTCCGGGAAGGAAAAGAGCCATTGCAAAGATCCTGAGGTAGGTCACAAGAAGACAGGAAGACAGGCAGAGAGAGAAGAGGAAGCAGGCTCTCCGAGGAGCAGAGAGCCGGATGTGGGGCTTGATCCCAGGATCCACCCTGGGATCATGACCTGAGCCGAAGGCAGAGGCAGGTTTTACTAGGGGCGCTACTAGGCGCCCCTAGTAGCTTGATTCTTAAAGTGTGGTTTTGGAACCAACAGCACCAGCACCACCTGGGAATTTATTAGAAATGCATATTGTTGGAGCGCCTGGGTGGCTCAGTTGTTAAGCATCTGCCTTTGGCTCAGGTCCTGGTCCCAGAGTCCTGGGATGGAGACCCCTATTGGGTTCCCTGCTCTGTGAGCCTGCTTCTCCCTCTCCCTCTGCCTGCTGTTCCCCCTGCTGGTGCTCAAGCTCTTTCTGTCTGTCTCTCAAATAAATAAATAAAAACTTGAAAAGAAACGCAAATTGTTGGACTGCATCTGAGATTATTGGAAGTCCTTACAGCTCATGTGGTGTAGTACTTACCCTTTCATTTTACAGAAGAAAACTGAAACCCAAAGAAATCCAAATGACCTGTCATAGAGATGTGTATAGCCAGTTAGAAGTAGAAGGAGACCCTTAGGACACAAGTTTCCAGACTCTCAGTCTGGTGCAGTAGAGAAGTAATTCTCAAATGAGACCAGCTGCAGCAGCATCACCTGAGAACTTGTTAGAAATGCAAATTCTCAGGACCCACCACCTACTTGAATTAGAAACTGGGAGTGGAGATAATGATCATGGTAAGAATCAGCTGTGTTAAGAGAAAGGGTACTTGTTATTTTTAATTATTTATTTGAGAGAAACAGAGAGTGGAGAGGAGGGGCAGACAGAGAGGGAGAGGGAGAATCTTAAGCAGGGTCCATGCTCAGCGCAGATCCCAGTGTGGAGCTAGGTTCCACCACCCTCAAGATTATGACCTGAGCCAAAATCAAGAGGCAGATACTTAATTGACTGGGCACCCAGACCCCCCGAGAAAGTGTTCTTTTTAAAGTTTGAGGTGACCTCACAGTTGACCCTTGAACAACCTGGTTTGAACTGTATTGACCCACTTACATATGGATGTTTTCTAATATGTGCAGTACTATAAATCTGTTTTCCTTATTTTTAATTTTATTCACTAGCTTTATTGTAAGAATATAATATATAATATAGCATACAAAATATTTGTTACTGTTTAGTCATTGATAAGGCTTCTGGTCAATAGAAAGCTGTTAAATTTCTGGGGAGTCAAGTTATACTTGGATTGGATTTTTGACTGGGAGGGTCAATACCCCTAATATATCTCATTGTTGAAGAGTCAGCTAATCATTTCGCAATTCAGGACACGTGATACATCAGTTAAAATGTTACATTTTTATATAAGATCATCCAGTTAGGATGAATGTTAGGGGAGATATTTGTATCAAGCTGATTGACATTTTTCATTAAACATTTAATAGTATATATTAGTGGTGAATTTTGCACTGGGAGCCAGGGATCTAAAGATGAAAAGACTGCATCGAGGAAGTTTGCAGTCTAGTAGATAAATAAACAAGTCAACAGATTATTAAAATATAAGCTAAATATTTTAATGGAGTAGTGTATGAAGTACACTAAGAACATAGCAGAGTAGACGCTAATCGGGGTAATCAGAACAACTTCACAGAAGATGTCTCAATTCACTAGGAAGAGAAGAGTGAATTATGAGAATCTTTTGAGGCCCAGTATGAATAGTGGTTAAGAGCATAGGCTCTTGGAGCAGCTAGCTGGCTCATGCGGTGGAACATGAGACTCTTGATCTTGGGGTTGTGAGTTTGAGCCCCACATTGTGGGTGGAGTTTACTTTAAAACAACAGCATCAATAACCCCTCAGCTCTGGAATCATAGTGCTTGAAGGGTCCAAATCCTGGTTTCATAATAATTCTGTAGCCTCAGGAAAATTCCTTATATCACTTTGGATCAGATTTCCTTTCTGTGAAGTGGGACTAACAGGACCTATTTGAAAGGGCTACAATGAAGATGAGTAATGTAAGGTACAAGATGAGGTCCTTGAGGTAGGCATCTTGTAGCTTCTTTGCTCTCTAGGTTCTAGCCACACTTTCTTTAAAAGATTTATTTATTTATTTGAGAGAGAGCATACAGGCATGAGCAGGGTGAGTGGCAGAGGGAGAAGCAGATTACCTGCTGAGCAGGTGGGACTTGATCCCAGGATCATGATCTGAGCCGAGGGCACTTGAGCCACCCAGGCACCCCAGTGCTGTCTTTTTTTTGTGTCACTTGAATGTATTAAGATAAGTCTTTGTAGAGGGCCTATGGACTTGGAACTCCTTTTGCTTAAAATGTACTCTTTTTTTTTTTTTTTTAAGATCTTATTTATTTGACAGAGACACAGTGAGAGGGGGAACACAGGTAGGGGGAGTGGGGGAGGAAGATGCAGACGTCCCACCAAGCAGGGAGCCCGATGTGGGGCTTGATCCTGGGACCTGGGATCCTGAACTGAGCTGAAGGCAGACGCTTAACAACTGAGCCACCCAGGCGCCCCTAAAATGTATTGTCTTGTACTGTCTCATTTTCCTTGGAGATGCTCATCACTTGTGATTTCAGCTGACAAGTCACCTCAGAGAAACTTTTTTTCTTGGACCACCCTATCTAAATTGAGCCCCCTTGTAAGCTCCAAGGTGGCAGGGGTTTTGTATGTCTTTTTTTCTTTACTACATTCTCCATGTAGTGCCTGTGATGTGGTAGGTAGGCACTCAGATGTGTTATGTGAAATGACTTCTACCATAATTCTTGTAACAACTGAGGTGGGTATTTGCATTTTACTCACAAGGAAGCTGAGACCAAAGAGTCACTTGCTCAGCCTTAGTCGAGAAGTGACAAGTCTCTGGGTTCAAGGCATCAAGGGTCTTCCTCTGGAGGATGGGATAGGTCTAAGGATGTATAATATAATTAAAGGTTTGGTAGCTGACTTTGAAATAGCTGACCATTGATAGCTTTGTTCAGAGCATTGAGAATGTAGCTGGTTAGCATAAATACAATGTTACCTGTTTTGCATGGCTGTGTGGTTTTTCTTTAGTCCTGCTAGGTGGTTTAAGAAGGGAGAAGGCCTGGTACTCTTTTTTGTCATCTGTGATTGGGGGATTAGCTGTGGCTAGAAGAAAAATGGGAAGTGAAATCAAATTGAGATACCCAGAGCTAGCTACATGCCTTCAGCAGTTAGGTCAGTCTGAACAGTCTGCTTTTGCTTTTTTTTTTTTTTTAAAGATTTTTATTTATTTATTTGACAGACAGAAATCACAAGTAGACAGAGAGGCAGGCAGAGAGAGAGAGAGGGAAGCAGGCTCCCTGCTGAGCAGAGAGCCCGATGCGGGCCTCGATCCCAGGACCCTGAGATCATGACCTGAGCCGAAGGCAGCGGCTTAACCCACTGAGCCACCCAGGCGCCCCAGTCTGCTTTTGCTTTTAACCATAACAAGTTAACTTGTTGACTAGCAGTTTTAAAAAGCCTCAAACTTTAAAGATTCAGAAGTTCACTTATCTAAGATCTAAGTTTTAAACAATTTTAATGCCTTAAAAAGGAGTTTTTCCCCCGTTTTGGATTGTCAAGGTACCCTTCACCATTATCTTGGTAAAGATTTCAATGTAATTATATTTCATAGTTCACTTAGTTTCTTTATTTTTGAGAACTATAAGTTGCTTGACAACAACTTACTTTATGTAAGTTTATCTTTAGACATGTTTACATTATGTTTCCCATTGGTCTGCATTAAATAATGGCCTTTTGCCGCTGTTATTCAAATTTTGGCACTGAAGTCCTTGTCTTTGAGTTACTACCTCTCTTTAGTCCCTTTGTACTGCTAGAAGCGAGCAACTGTTGTCACAGAAACAGAACTCTCAAAACATGCCACAAGTCTGATGTAGTTAATACAACCGCAGATCATTGTTTTAATTTCAGTTTTCCTGGTTTTATTATACTGTATATTGTTTATTCCAAATAAACTGTTTTGTGTTTTAAGACTTGTATTTGTGTGTCATATTCAGTTTGTGTTCTGTTTTTTTGATAACTTTTCAAAATAATGGCCTAATAAGTGAATTGTTTAGTTTATTTAACTGAATCACAAAACTGGTTCTCCTTAACCAACAATTGGTTTGTGTTTTTATAGGTCATTTGCAAGTTGGTTGTTTGAAAATCAGTTTTACTTGATTCCATTTTATTTATCTTTGTACCCCCAGTGTCTGGCCTGTGTTTGTTACATACTATATGTTTAAAAATACTTATAAATGATGAACCAGAGCCTTGTACAATTTATAGTAGCTTTTTACCCATAGTATATCTGTTTTCTTGCTGAGGAGAGGCTAGAAATTTGGTTTAGATATTATTTGGGTAGATAAATAAGCTATCACAGGTTTTCAAAATTGTTGAAAGTTTAAGTGCAAGATAGTATTATTTAACTTGGGAATTTCAGAGTGTTAAGAAACATTAATACAAATGTCACTGGTGTGTGAAAGATACTTTGATTAAAGAAAGGTTACCAAGAGGCAGTGTGGTTTGGTGCTTAAAAAATCAGATTTGGAGTCAGACAGACCTGGATTTTATAGGCTTGTCACTAACTAGAAAGTGAGGGAATGGATTCTCTGAGCATATCTGGGTAAGAGCTTTCCAGAGAGAGGGAGCAGCAGACACAGAGTCCTGAAGTGTTTGAAGAACAAAAAGGAGGCCATGTGACTAGAGTAGAGGAGCAAGAGGAAGAGTATTAAGAGTTGAGGTCAGAGAGCTAGCAGAGAGTTATATCAAGGAGGGCCTTGAAGGTCACTGGAAGAACTTGGGCTTTTGCTTTGAATCAGCTGAAAAGACATTGGAGAGTTTTATGCCTATTGACATAAACAAGATCTGATTTTCATTATTGCTTGGATCAGGATAGTAGAGGTGGTGAAGGTAAAAAGTGGTTTGGATTTTAGGTATGTTGCATTTTAGGTAAATGATTATCAAGAGTATAATTTGCTTTTGGGGAATCATGCTATAAAAGCAAAATCAGTGATGTGTCATTATTGAATTTTACTTTTTAAAATTTTTATATGTTTATTTGACAGAG
This sequence comes from Mustela erminea, assembly GCF_009829155.1. NCBI lineage: Eukaryota > Metazoa > Chordata > Mammalia > Carnivora > Mustelidae > Mustela > Mustela erminea. The sequence goes on along the minus strand of NC_045628.1, from coordinate 52,581,099 downwards.
TAAGAGAGGACAGACAAGCAGGGGGAACAGTAGAGGGAGAAGGAGAAGCAGGCTCCCCGCCAAGCAGGAATACCAATGCGGGGCTCAACCCCAGGACCCTGGGATCATGACCTAAGCCGAAGGCAGATGCTTAACCATCTGAGCCACCCAGGCGCCCCTGAAGTAATTTTACCTTTTAAGAAAACTACCCAGATCTGTAGGATGTGTGAACACTGGGTAGAGAATCAAAGCATTGCCTACATTTATCCTTGGCATCACTGATCATGCTATATCACTTCTTGCATCATTATTGCTCTAGCTACCACTTATATTCTCTGACTGTCCAGGGTGACAGAGTTTTAATCTCATGTTAAATCTTGATCAGTTGATGGTAGCTATGAGGTGCTGTATCTGGGCTGTCAGCAGAATGCGGTAATTTCTTAGGGTTGTTTGCTATTGCTAGAAGATGGGAGAGGGACAGATAGGGTTCATTGTGTCTTTATTAATTCTGTTAACTTCCTTGAGCTCTAGATTCAACTTCCAGGTTTTTTGGGTTTTATTGGACAGTTTCATATTTTCTAGGCATCTCAAAATCTACATGGTCTTTGAGTTTTCTTCAAATTAGAGGGAGAAAATCTGCTTGTCAATATATATCGTCTAAAGTCTTCAGAATAAATGAGGTGATAGAAATTACCATTTAGTGAGTTCCTACTATAGGCCAGGAATTGTGCTAACATACTACATTAGATTGTGGATTTTGTGGGGGAGACTGGAGAAGGGGTGATATCGATCTTCTTGCCAAGAAACACTCCAAGATTATTCTGTTATCTTACCTCCAAGAAGCTTACGATAATAGGTTATTTGATTAAAAATCATGTTTAATGAAAATTCACGTGCATTTAGGGACCCTGGGTGGCTCAGTGGGTTAAAGCCTCTACCTTCGGCTCAGGTCATGATCCCAGGGTTCTGGGATTGAGCCCTGCATCAGGCTCTCTGTTCGGCGGGGAGCCTGCATTCCCCCCTCTCTGTCTCAGCCTGCCTCTCTGACTACGTGTGATCTTGGTCTGTCAGATAAATAAATTAATTTAAAAAATAAAATTCAGATACATTTAAAGTACATTTATTGACACTCAACGTGTTTGTTTTTGTAGGAGCTGACTAAGACTTTGGAACAGAAACCAGATGATGCGCAATATTATTGTCAAAGAGCTTATTGTCACATTCTTCTTGGGAATTACTGTGGTAACTTTTCTTACTGAATGTATTATTTTTTCTTTATAAGTTATAAATTTTACCTGAGATACAGTGAATCAAATACAGTAGAGATCATTTTTGAGGATTTTTAAATTGGTCTTTTATACAGGGTGTGAAGTAGCTGAAACATGACAAATATGTTGAGCAACACCCATACAAATATTCTGCGTGTTTCTTTTTCCTTCAGTGGATAGAGAATTTATATAGTTTTCATTTGTAGTTATTGGAGATATTAACAAAAATAGCATCACATGTGTTATTTTACAGACTATTTAAATAAAGTGCTCTTATTTATAGTTTTTATAAAAAAGAATGTCTTTATATATTACTTGTGTAACTTTTAAATTATTCTGGGTAGAGAACCTAGGTAGGGAAAAATTAAACATCTTGAGTCAGATTACATAAATGATGGTAATGAGAAAATTAGATGAATTTTGTGACAGAACTTTATACATTGAATAGCTTTAAAAGGGGAAAGCTAAATATTAGGCTAATAAGGTGTGAGAGTGATTTTTTTTTTTATTTTATCCTGGATTACGTTTTCCTAATTTAAAAGCATTTGTCCATTGCACTAATTTGAAAACTTAAAAATATAGGGCTGATTCAGATTTTGTGTGTAACTTGTTAGGATCCATAAATTACTGACTAAAACCCTCTTTTTTTGTATGTAGATGCTGTTGCTGATGCAAAGAAATCTCTTGAACTTAATCCAAATAATTCCACTGCTGTGCTGAGAAAAGGGTATGCAATAACTACTCTTCTAATTGGGTCTGGACTACCGATAGTAGGTGTTTAGTTCATTGAATGAATGAATTTTAATTTTTATGTAAATAGTGAATTCTGTATTTATACATTTTATAGCTGAGATAGGATTAATTTTTAAATATAATTTTATACTTGTGTTAATTGTAGTATGTGTGTTTTGAAATAGTAGTGGTTGAAGTAATTACAAGGAAAAGATGAAACTGATGGATTTCAAATTCTTTTTTCGTTCATCATTTGGAATTTATTGTATTTAACTGACTAGAGAACATCTATTTGTCAGCCAGGCTGGATTGGCTACACTTAATGCTGTGAAAGCCCTGTATCTCTGTACTTTACATCCCAGCTTGTTTCTGTTGATAAGTGTAATTTTATTCTTAAGAAACTTCTTTGGTTTCTTAACATAACTATATGTTGGAATAGGCACGTGTACACAATTAAATCAAGAAATTCCTTCTGAAATGAGTTCCAAAATTCGGTTTTAATGAGAATTAAATTTAATGTTATAGTATATTAGAAAATCTCTTGACTAAGATATAAATTATTATTTTTTTTTTTACCAATAGAAAATATTAGGATATTTAATTTAGAAAACCTTTTTGCATGATCTCATGTGTGTGTGGTATTTGTTTTTAATATGCTTATGCAGGATATGTGAATACCATGAAAAAAACTATGCTGCTGCTTTAGAAACTTTTATAGGAGGACAGAAATTAGATAGTAAGTATTGGAATTGTATGTTAATAAACTAATCCATTATGTCTGTGTTTTAAATATGATGGCTGAATTTTGTTAGTGTGATCCCAAGTTCATTGTAGAAACTTAACATCTTTTTTTTTTACTGACATTTCCTGTTGATTGCGAAATTTGAGTTTACTTAAAATTGATTAAATTAGCCTTTAGCATTTAAATCACAGATAAACCTTACGATTAGAGGTTAAAAACGATATATAAACACTCAGTGTGCTTCCTTTACTTAGTCTGACTTTATGTTTTTCTAGTGGAGAACTGAAAATTTAATTTGCTCTCATTTTCAGAAGTCCTTTCGGTTTAGGTTATTCAGGTGGCTGAGGTAGGAAGTTTTACAGCAGACATTTTTATTAACAAGTGAAGCATCAGTTTGGGTAAATTGTGATGGATAGAAACTTGGAGCTTTGAGAGAGTATTGTGAGTTTTTAATGTCGGCTTCAGAGAAGTATATGAAAATTAGCAGTATGTGTAGAAATTTTAAGATCCAAAAGGTGAAAGAGTCTACAAAATATGGAAAGAAGTTATAAGTAACCTCATAGATAATTGTAGAGTACCTAATCAGAACTGTGTAGTACCATTTTATCTTACTCTAATGATAGCGTTTTATCACAGTTCTCTAAAGCAGTGGCTCCTAGGTAGGGATGATTTTACTTCCTGGGGGACATTTAGCAATGTCTGAAGAGATTTTTGATTATCGTGACTGGTGAATAGGGATGTCCTATGGATACCTAGTGAGTAGAGGCCAGGGATGCTAAACATCCTACATTGCAGAGAGGTAGCTGGTCCAAAATAGTAGTGCTGAGGTTCAAAACCCTGTTCTGAAGTATTAATGAGTATGTTTTTATATTTTAAAAATGTACTCTTGTATTGCTTTGAATATTTGCTTTCCTGTCATGTACCTGCTTGAGAGAGGACAGTGGGCCCAACTTCGTAACTGGAGACTACAAATTAGGAAGGAGTTGTGAATGGTACATGAGTAATTTGGCTATTTACTAAGCAAGCCAGCATATCTGCACTCTGCAAATTCTGAAGAGTCCAGTTATCCTGTACCTTAATACATATTTGAAAACCCTGAAGAGACATAAAGCATTCCATCTTGTAGATTTCTAAGCCCTGTTCCTTATTTTTTTTTTTTTTTTTTGAGCAATAGAAAGTTCATCACCTAAATTGTTTCCTTTATTAATATTTTACTCCCCGGGGCGCCTGGGTGGCTCAGTGGGTTAAGCCGCTGCCTTCGGCTCAGGTCATGATCTCAGGGTCCTGGGATCGAGTCCCGCATCGGGCTCTCTGCTCGGCGGGGAGCCTGCTTCCTCCTCTCTCTCTCTCTCTCTCTGCCTGCCTCTCTGCCTACTTGTGATCTCTGTCTGTCAAATAAAATGAATAAAATCTTTAGAAAAAAAAAAAAATTTTACTCCCATTGATTTTTTTTTTTTAACTGCCATTAATGTTTATCTTATTTCAAAATCTGCTTCAAATGAAGGTCTGTTTTTGGTAAAATTGCTTTTAAGAGTATTTTTATTTTAAAAAGTTTTGTCTTTTAATTCTAAGGAAAATTTATGTTAAACTGTTAGGGTTCCCTTATTAACAGACAGGGTAAAAAAAAAAATTGTAACTCAGAATATTACCTTTTTTTCTTTTGGTATGGTAGGAAGCTTGGTTTTACTTACTGATTAAATTTGAGTAATAGGTTTTTCAAATCTAGGATTTTGATAAAATTTTTACCCCACCAGAAGGAGCATGTGCGTATGTGTGTAGGTTTTAGTTATGGCATGTACAGTTGAATTTCATTTATAAATTACTGTTCTAAGAAATTTTTATTTTTCAGAATAATCTTGCCTGCAATTTGTTTGAGTTTGCAAACTTTTATTGAGCGTACTTTTAATAATTTTTAACATTATATTAGATTAGACCCTGTACTGTTTGGATTATCATTGTTCTGAGTCTTTAGAAATTAATGATTTGCTTATGTATATGTTTACATTGCTATCTCTAAGTATATAGTTCACCATCTGTGGTCTCTGGGCTGCTGTGGAATCTGGAGATATGATAGAACTGCACAAAGTACAAAGGTGTTTTTTGGTGTTGGTAGGAATGGCATGGTAACAGGAAAAGCTACTGAGAGAATAGTAGATAGAAGTGGATAACTGCATTAGAAAATAAATCTGGGGTCAAAAGAGGCTTCTAGACGTTGGTCCAGCTGTCTGGTACCAGGCTTCCATCCCACACTAATTGATGGTGTGTTGGGTATTTAATTCAGGTCTGATTTTGTTGTGTGAGAGGAATCTCCTTTAACAGGAGAGGGGTGAGGGGAAATGTATCTGTATTTGTATCTGGAAACCAGTAAGGTTGTCTGTGGCTAAAACCATTTTTTTTCTTCTTTAAATTAAAATTCTTCAGCATGAATGTCTTACGTTTTAAATGTATTAGTATATTTATAGCTCTAGTGTTATGTTTCTATAAATCCTGCTAGGACAAGTATTTTTGTCAGATTTTTTGCTGAATCCCCATTGCTTAAAACACTGTTTGAAACAGGAGATATTCATTAAGTACTTGTTGAGTGAATGTTAGATGCTGCTGATGAGTGAGTTTACACTCAGTTTGTCTGTTCTAGGTACAGATCCTGATTTCACTGTCTGGGTTAAAAGGTGTCAGGAGGCTCAGAATGGTAAGTATGTAGGTTTCCCATGTAAATTTTTGACATTTTTGGATTTAAACAAATTTGTTTTTAACTTTATAACTTTATAAATCATAAATTTAAATAGCGTGTTTTCCCTTAGATAGGGATTTCCAAGGTTTTGTTATGTTGAAAGGGTGATTTGGATGGATTTGTCTTGTAGTTGTGTTACTGGTAAGAAATTATTAAAAGTCTACAATGAGTGTGGGATGCAAAATTAAACCATTTTTTTTTTATTTGGAATGTGTGGAAAATTGGCGTATATAATCAGTGTGTTTGTGCTGTAGAAGTTGTGTATGTGACTTAGCTTCTAAATGTACTGTTAAATGGAAATGTTTTCTTTTTATGTTTTTAATAGGATCACAGTCTGAGGTGGTAAGTACAAAAGTTTTATTCTTCATATTCTTACTTAATTATAATGTTGCCCTGTATTTGAGACAGGACTCTGAATGGTCTTTCTTTTACTTAGATCTTAAGCAATTCCATGTAAGTATTTTTTCCTTTAGTAACTGAAATAATACCATTTTTGGTGAAATGAATAATTATTGGACTTGTTTAATGTGTGATCAACTTGATTTGGCATATTTTAGTATGGTCATGGTGGTTATTCTTTCTTTTCCTTGCTGAAAAGTCATCACATTTAGGTTAAACAGCTGCGGCTTAGAAAGCACTTTCAGGGTTTATTGTGGTGTACTGAGAACACAAAAGTTAAGTAAAATTTGGAAATGTTTGTCTAATTCAGTCACATTTATTATTTTGGATATGAAGATTTCCAGGTCTTTTCAGTCATTAAAAGTTATGGTGGAGTTGAAAGTTGCTTGATTTTTTTTTTTAAACCACTTAGGTTTATTTATAACACGCATAGTTACATTATGCACTTAGGTTTATTTATAACACACACAGTTAAATTCTGGCTAGTGGTTTTTAGCAGTGATCATCTGCAGTTTAGTCAGTAAATAAAATGACAAGGAGTCAGGAGATGTATATGTGTCTTAACTCTGTCGGCAGTTACTTAACCTTCTTGGGTCTCTTCATGTCTGAAGGAAGATTTACATCTCTGTCTTTCAGAATTACATTGTGACATTGAAAAAGTCTTCTATTCTCTGGGCTTTCTTAATGTGTAAACTGGGCCTAATAGAGCTAATCTCCTTCAGGTTGTGAGCGTCAGACCAGATAGGTGTATATGTAGTGACTGGAGTTTGGAGCATCACCAAAAGTGAGCCCTGTCTGGTTATTGCTACGCCTGAAAGGCTTTTCCATATTCCTAAAGGGTGATGAATGAGGGAAGTATTTTTGGCTTCCTTTGGGGCACATGGGTGGCTCAGTTGACAAAGCATCCGACTCTTGATTTAGGCTCAGGTGATGATCTCAGAGTCATGGACTCCAGCCCCTAGTCGGGCTCTGCACTTAGTGTGCTGTCTGCTTCTCCCTCTCCCTCTGCTCCTCCCCCTGCTCACTCTTGCTAGATTTCTCTAAATAAATAAATGAAAATTTTAAGTAAACAAAAGTTGGGTTTCTTCACCTGCTGGTATTTCTGTTTAGGTTTTATAGTATTCTTTTTGGGATTGGAACAAGTCCTGCAAACAACAAAATAGCATTCGGATCATACTTAGTAACACAGACAGCTGTTTAGCCACAGTGCATTTTGTTACTCTGGTGGTTCACACTAGTTTAGTTTTAATCTTTGCACCATGGTGAACGGGAATAATCTGCTCTAGTCATTGTCTCTACTTGATATCACCTAGACTCAGGTATTACTCAATAGTTAATAGTGGAGAGAAATTCTGAGTTAGACTTAAATCTGTAGAGGGGTTTTATTTTGTTCCTCTAAACCCCATCTCTTCCCTATCATGGGATGACTTTGAGGTCACCTATACCCCAGAGCAAGTTCTTTTGATTTACGAGGTCTTAACTGGCACACATGTAGTTTAGGAAAGTATGGGTTGGTCTGAAATCATGATTCGTTTGTTTCTTGATGGGCAGTATAGAATTTTTGTTACTGAGATACCATAAGCACAGTAAGCTGTTAGCTGGAAAGCACCATGGAAATGTTCTTTCGTATGTTCCAGAGCAGTGTTTGATGCCACTGCTAAGCCTGAATGTTATGCTAAAAAATGTGTTGGTTTTTTAAAATGTCATTGTTATTTTCAGATTAGAGAGTTAGCCTTGGAACTGGACATTTAAATGTAACCTTTTCCACGTAGACCTTTAGAAAGTTTTTTGTTTTATGCTTTTATTTTTATTCTGAATTTTTTTTTTACTTAAACTGAATTTAATTAACATATAGTGTATTATTAGTTCCAGAGGTAGAATTTAGTGATTTTTCAGTTGTATATAACGCCCAGTGCTCATTCCATCAAGTGCTCTTCTTAATGTCATCACCCAGTTATCCCATCCCTCACCCACTGCCCCTCAAGCACCCCTCAGTTTGTTTCCTGTGGTTAAGAGTCTCTGTAGCTTGTCTCTCTCTCTCTTTCCATCTTATTTTTCCTTCCTTTCCCCTTATGGTTGTATTTTAGAAGAAAAATCTCTTTTGACATTTTAACTCATAATATTATAAAAATGTTGAATATTCTTAAATTTTGTGATAACTTGTATTTTTAACAAGAATACTATGCTCTGTCTTTGAGGGATATGTTGATGTTGTTATTCCATATCAAAGTAACCACAGCATTGGGTAAACTAATAATACATGCATTTTTAATACATAGTTGCTAAACTAATTTGTAAAAATCTTTCTCTTGCAACTTGCCAAAATCAGTCTGCATCCCAGAGGACTCATCAGTCAAAAATCAAGTAAGTGTTTCCTTTTCATAAACATGCATGGTAAATATGGCTGAAGGAAAAAATCCTGTTTAATAGTAAGCCAGTCCTTACACTGTGCTGTTTGGTGTTTTTCAGAAATTGTGTTTAGCCTGAGTAAACTAATTCTAAGGCTGTTTACTGATTGATATTAGTGTTTATGTTAAGGTTAAATTCAAGTCAGTTCTCTAAACTTGCTTCATCTGGTTCCATATAATGTCACCTTTCCATGAATGACAAGAGCCTCTTCCAGTTGTTACTACACAGCTAAATAAATTAGTAGTAGTAGGCTTGGTAGAATTGTAACTACCTGCTTTTTATATTTTAGAGTAAATTTTTCATTGAGTAATTCTGCATGGGTTGAAAGGGACAGCTGTTGCTCAGGGCAAAGTTACAGTAATGAATTAATAAGCATCTAGCAGGTATTTGAATTTATTTTTAATTATTCATTAGTCATGTGTACAACTTGTATTCTTAGGACTATAATAGAAAGAAACACAAGGCATTGATTTGGAGCTTTGCATCCCCACTGAATTTCAGAGGGAAATTGTGAGACTCTTAAAGTTTGTTTCTTTAATCAAGGTGCATTTTAATTACCTAAACTGGTTTGGAAGTGTTAAAACAGAAAGATCTGTTCTGCTCTTTCTAGGGAGATTTAGGATGACTCTCCCAAATACCAAGTAGATAAGGAATTTGGACTAGCTTGATGGCAGCAGCAGGAATAGAAAAGAAACCTTAAATAATAATTATGTTTGGAGCATACAATAACCCACCAGTATTAAACACTGATTTAATACTGGTTCTGTGTACCAGGCACTATGCTTAGTTCTAGGAATATAATAGTGGCAGTATAGATAAACTGCTCTGCCTCGTGGAGTTTATAATCTAATACAGGCTAATTTGAGAGTGAGGATCCCTGCATTTCTAGAGGCTTATGTGGGAAAGACACATAATTAGAATCTCTAGGCACATTAGTTTTCCCATGTACCTTGAAAGTGAAGGAAGATACAGCATTTAATGTGCCTGGCAGGATGAGTTAAATTTTAAGTTATTTTAATTTTAGCTCATTTGCTTCTGCTCCCTGTGTTCAGGGCTGTTTGCCCCAGCTTCAGTTAAGAGATTTTGGTGTGGAGTCCAGCTGACATGGGTCCAGTTTAACACCTGCCTCTGACTGGCTGATTGCTTCGCCCATCTGGGCCTATTTTTCATCTGTAAAAGAGGGATAGAAGGGCTTTTTCTTACTTTTAGGTGGAAATGAAAGTGTAAAGCTGTTAATGGTATATAATAATGGTTTGCTGTTAAGAGTAAATTTCATCTTTAACATTAGCTTAAGCACAACAATATTAGAGATATGAGTCAGAGCCCAGAAAATCATGGAAGTATTTAAGTATCCTGGAAAGGTTTGAGGCTTCATACCCTAATGTTCTTCTCCATTAGTGCAGATCAAAGAAAATTAGTTATATAAAACTGTTTCTGTGAATCACCATCTGCTTTGCTTATTTGTTCCTCAAGGTGGAGCTCTTGTTTATCAGATTGTAGTTTTATCTTGATAAAACATAAAGCAGCAGCGACTTTAAGAAAATTAAATGTTCTAAGGTGGTTTTTCTTTTTTTTTTTTTTTTTATAGGTATGACTGGTATCAAACAGAATCTCAAGTAATCATTACACTTATGATCAAGAATGTTCAGAAGAATAATGTAAATGTGGAATTTTCAGAAAAAGAGGTTATTACAGTCTTTGAACCATTTTTTATTTTGAGATTAAATACTTTTATTTGGAAGTATAGTATACCGCAGAAGAATCTATAGCAGTTTATCAGATATTTCTTCCTGCAATGTGGAAAATGCTGATGAAAATCTGAAGCATTGCTTTTCAGCTTGAATGATTTTAAATTTTGAGACAAATGTATACTGTAGGTTGTAGCTAGATGTGCATTATCTTTTCTTTTTTAGATTTGAAATTCAAAGCAGAACTTTGAATATATATAAAAGACATTAGTAAGATGTGATTTGGTTACATTTGTATACCTTATGAAAAAGGTCTTATTTTTTGTGTGATTTATACATCTTAGAATTTACTAACCACATTAAATTAGTGTGACTTGTAATTTGATTTCTTAGCATTCAGTGGAAAACTTCAATTATATTTAAGTTAGTGGCAAAAGTAGGTATTTTGCATATAAATACTTTTGTTACATTTTGTGTTGTTTTGCTCTTATATCTTGAGTTTTCTAGAGATTTAAACGTTAAATGAAACATACTGTGTTCTGCTTATTTAATTGTGTATGTGAGAATCCATGTAAAAGATTCCAGGTAGAAAAAGATTATTTTGAATTTCTTAAATTTGATATTCCATAGAAAGTGTAAAATAATCAGCGGCAGCATGAAGTTCTGTTATATTCAGTCTAAGTATTTTACCTTTCATTATATAAATTTATAAAATGTGCTGCTAATTTTGTCTTCATTAGTTGTCTGCTTTGGTGATACTTCCTTCTGGAGAGGATTACAATTTGAAACTGAGACTTCTTCATCCTATAATACCAGAACAGAGCACATTTAAAGTACTTTCAACAAAGGTAAGACAATTTTAAAAGAGTTGTCAGTAGTGGGGGCATCTGGCTGGCTCAGTAAGAAGAGCATGTGACTCGATCTCGGGGTCATGAGTTCAAACCCCATGTTGGGTGTAGAGATAGATTTTTTATTTAGTTATTTATTTTTATTTAAAGATTTTATTTATTTATTTGACAGAGATCACAAGTAGGTGGAGAGGCAGGCAGAGAGAGGGGAAACAGAGCAGAGAGCAGAGAGTCCCATGCAGGGCTCAATCCCAGCACCCTGGGATCATGACCTGAGCCAAAAGCAGAGGCTTTAATCCCCTCAGCCACCCAGGCTCCTGAGAGATAGATTTTTTAAATGAGAAGAGTTGTCAGTAGTATTTTCAGAATAAAGAAATATTGGTCAACTAATTGCCAGTGTGATTATAAGCTTATAGATCCTTTTAAGCACATATTTTCAAATTAAAAGGTACAGGTAAGTGGGTGTCTGGGTGGCACAGTCAGTTGGGTGTCTGCCTTCAGCTCAGGTCATGATCCTGGAATTCCAAAATGGAGTCCCGCCTGGAGCTCCCCACTCAGTGAGGATTCTCTTTTTCCTTCTGACCCTCCCCTCTCTCCTTTCTCTCTTTCACTCTCTCTCTCTCTCAAGTAAATAAAATCTTTAAAAAAGAAAGAAAGAAAAAAGAAAAGAAAGATAGATAGGTAGGTACAGGTAAATAAAACAAATTTCGAGTAACAGTTTTCTCCTTCCCAGATTCTAGGACAATGAAATTTAAAAGTTAGTTTAACCTTAGTAGTGTTTGTGTACTTAAGATTGGTATATTTCTTAAAGAGGTGTTCAAAAAAGTTGAAATTATCAGCCTGTCTTTAAGATTTGATAAAGTCTCTTCTCTTAAACTTGGCCCGTTTTTGATGTATAAATATTAATGTAGTCAAAAATAACAAAGTACTATGAAGATGAATCTGCTTTTTGTTTGTTTGTTTTTTAATTAAGCTGAATATTAAAATACTTTGTTATGAGGGAATACTGAATGATTTAAACTACAGTTCCAGTAATTATATAATTTTTAGGTTTCTTTATATTTTCAAAAAAGTAAAATATGCAGTAGAATTAAAATTCATAGAATGCTTTAGACAGCAGTCAGAAGATGTAGGTAGTATAAGTCGGACAAGTACTGAACTACTGAACTGAAAAATAAAAAAAACCTGACTCTGGTTCTTTGCTTGTCCTGTGAATTTAGACTAGTCATGCAATTATTATAAGACTAAATTTTCACCGTCTTTAAAAATGAGAGGTATGGACTAAATGAGCACTGAATTTTTTTTCATCTATAAAATTGTGTGAGGATGTATAATGAGTTATGACAGCAGGTGATTTAAGTAGACTTTTTCCATTACTATACCTTCTTTATACATATGTCTTAGAATGTAACTATGTTAGTAACTATTGAGTTAAGTGCTAAGGACGTGAATTTTCCTATCCTAGAATAGAATCAGGGTTGGCCTGCGTTTGGGAGAAATGATGACTGGGCCTGCAGAAAGAAGAGGATACCTGCAAAACATTTGAGCAGAAGCGCAGAGTTAAGAATTGGTAGTTTTGGGACGCCTGGGTGGCTCAGTTGGTTGGGCGGCTGCCTTCGGCTCAGGTCATGATCCCAGCATCCTGGGATCGAGTCCCGCGTCGGGCTCCTTGCTCAGCAGGGAGCCTGCTTCTCCCTCTGCCTCTGCCTGCCATTCTGTCTGCCTGTGCTCGCTCTCTCCCCCCCTCTCTCTCTGATAAATAAATAAAATCAAATAAATAAAATCTTTAAAAAAAAAAAAAAAAAGAATTGGTAGTTTTGGGGCATCTGGCTGGCTCAGTGGGTTAAGCCTCTGCCTTCAGCTCAGGTCATGATCTCAGGGTCCCGGGATGGAGCCATGCATTGGGTTCTTTGCTCAGCAGGGAGCCTGCTTCCTGCTTTCTCTCTGCCTACTTCTCTGCCTACTTGTGATCTCTTTCTCTCCCCCCCCCCCCCCCGTCAAATAAACAATTAATTAAAAAAAGAATTGGTAGTTTTTTGCATCTAGTTAGAAGTGATTTCCCTACTTATTTGAAGATTACAAAGTACAGAGCTGTTAAATTATGAGTAGACATGAGAAGACATAGTTGTTTGGATGATAGAAAGTGAGAAAAAGGGGTGAAATCTTTTTTTTTTTTAAGATTTTATTTATTTATTTGACAGGGAGAGATAACAAGCAGGCAGAGAGGCAGGCACAGAGAGAGGAGGAAGCAGGCTCCCTGCTGAGCAGAGAGCCCGATGCGGGGCTCCATCCCAGGACCCTGAGATCATGACCTGAGCTGAAGGCAGCGGCTTAACCCACTGAGCCACCCAGGCGCCCCAAGGGGTGAAATCTTAACAAGATTTTAGTCTTACCCCATCCACACAATGTAGAATTTGTTTTATAAAAGAAGCTAGAAATTTTACTTCTTTATTAAAGAACTTAGACCTAAACAAAGAAGCACTAGCTTTCCAGACAGGGAAGTATTCCTTTTGGGCCAGGATGAACAATTCAGTAACTATGTAAAACTCGGGAAAAGCATTTAAAAGCTAAAACTCTAGCTAGATTTGGGAGATCAGAAAGTTATGGGTTTGGCGTTTTTGTACATATTTTTACCAACAGGTTGTTAATGCACATTTCTTTTGAAGTATAATAGATGGTAAATGACTTAAAAACTTGTGTTACTGGGTCTCCTCATATAATTTATGGAAGAATAGGATGTGTGGTAATGAATACACAAGTTTGTGTGGCTAGAATTGAGGATGTTAACAAAGCATGGTATTCTCTCCTTAATTCTCCTTTGACTCTTGAGTGCTTGTTGTTTCTAACCATCAGCAACCCCCCTGCTATATTCCCAGTTTGCTTTTTTGATCCCTTCTTTCTTTAAATGCTACATGACTACTTTTCTTTTTTATATAGTAGTTCATGTATATATTTCATTACTCTTGCATCTTGTCTGTGAGGATAGGAAGCAAGTCATATCCATACCTGCAGGTAAGGATATCCCAGCTGACTCCACAAACTAAAAAATGAGTAATTCTTTAGTAGAAGTATGATCCGTTTGCTAAATTTGTCTAGCCCTGTGCATTGTACGTAGTGCTGGTCAGTAATTGTTCAGTGAATGAATTTAAATTGGATTCTAATGTTAATGCTTTGAGATTGATAGAGTATTTTTATTCTTCGTTTTAATAGATGAAAAGAAACTGAGGTTCCTGGACTTTTAAATGCTTTTCCCGAGTTTTACATAGTTACTGAATTGTTCATCCTGGCCCAAAGGAGTACTTCTCTGTCTGGAAAGCTAGTGCTTCTTTGTTTAGGTCTAACTTCTTTAATAAAGAAGTAAAATTTTTAAGAAGTGTATTGGAAGATAATTATTGTTCTTCTCTTAACCCTAAGTAATATATATTAGTTTTGTTAAGACTGCTAACTTTTAAGCTGTGTTTTATGGGAAACGAATTGAAATAATTGCACTTAATTTTATCTTAAGGGAAGTGAAAGTTTTGAATCTTTTTTTTCATACAGCAAAGGGAGACTGTTTCAATACTGAAAGTTAAAATTTTTCTTTGGGTTACTGACGCTTACTTAATGATGACACTAAGAAAAAAATAAGTCATTTGATTTTCATTGGTATTTAGGTGTCTTGAATCCTGTCTTGAATCAGAATGGTTCTGTTTAGAAGAATCTGGTAAAATTAGGGATTCCTTAAAATCTGTGCTTTAAAAGGCCTATTTCTTTGCTTTGAGAATCCAGTTTCTTTCTTTTCCACCTTCAAGGCTGAATAAGTGTTGCATATTCTTGTATAATTGTTGGTGAATTGTTATTAATTCAAGTGAAATATAATTTGCAGTGAAAATAAGAGCTATAGGACCCTTAAGTTAATGAAGCAGCATTTCTTGGCTCAGTATTTTACAGTAGCATATCTAGTCAGAATTCATATTTTTTTCCAGTACCTCTGATAGTTATTTCTACTTTTTATTGAAAATCAGCCTTCATAACTGCCTATTCATTTTCTTTATTAAGAAACTGTATTGTTTCTTTGTTCCATCTTGTTAATTTCATGTCAATATCCCCTGCTCACAATCACAAGATGATAACTTCAGTGACAGCTATGCTGTGAAATACTCATTTTAAAGATTAATAGTTACTACTTCCAAAAAATGAGAATTTTCAGAATCCTTTGAAGTTAATTCACCCTTGTAGAAATGTTCTTCCGGGCACCTGGCTGGCTTAGTTGGTGGAGTATACAACTCTTGATCTTGGGGTGATGGGTTCGAGGCTCATGTTGGATGTAGAGATTACTTATGAATAAAATCTTCAAAAGAAAAAAAAAGAAAAAGAAATGTTTTTCTATTCCTGTTTCTAGTCAAAGCAGTCTTTTTGTATTTGTATCTATATAAACTATGAAGGCTTTTACCTGGAACTGTGAGAAGTAAAGTATCTTTATTTGGAGACAAATAATTGTTCCCTTCTCCTTTCTTTTTTTTTTTTTTTTTTTAAAGATTTTATTTATTTATTTGACAGAGAGAGATCACCAGTAGGCAGAGAGGCAGGAAAGAGAGAGGAGGAAGCAGGGTCCCTGCTGAGCAGAGAGCCCGATGTGGGACTCGATCCCAGGACCCTGAGATCATGACCTGAGCCGAAGGCAGCGGCTTAACCCACTGAGCCACCCAGGCGCCCCATCCCTTCTCCTTTCTTAACTGAATAAAATTGAGAGGTTTTAGAGTGAACTCCTTTTCTTTTTTTTTCTTTTAAAGATTTATTTATTTATTTGACAGAGATCACAAGTAGGCAGACAGGCAGGCAGAGAGAGAGGAGGAAGCAGGCTCCCTGCTGAGCACAGAGCCGATGCCGGGCTCGATCCCAGGACTCTGGGATCATGACCTGAGCCAAAGGCAGAGGCTTTAACCCACTGAGCTACCCAGGCGCCCCTGAACTCCTTTTCTTAATATTCATAGAAGAATCCTAATGATGATGTAATAGAATTGGAGATGTTTGGGCAGGATGCTTCTGCTTTTTTAAACACAAAGGTGTGGGGGTTTGGGGATTGTTTTATGTCTTTTTCTCTTTTAAAATTTTATGCATTTAATTAGAGAGAGAGAGAGAGAGCACACACACGAGCAAGGGAGGGGTTCTGGGGAGAGGGAGAAAGAATCCCAGACAGACTCCACACTGAGAGCAGAGCCTGAGGCAGACTTCAATCCCATAACCATGAGATCATGACTTGAGGTGAAGTCAAGAGTCCGATGCTTAACTGACTGAGCCACCCATTGGCCCCATGTTTTACGTCTTTGATACAATGGTGGTGGTAATAGTTTTTGTTGTTGCTTTTTTAAAATAAGTATTTGGTTGCTGATAATCCACAGATTGTTTTTGAAGTGTATTCTTGCCCCCTTTGCTATTAATGCATATTCATATATTTTCCAAAGAAAAGGATTTTTTTTTTAAGGATTTTATTTATTTATTTGAGAGACAGAGATCACAGGTAGGCTGAAAGGCAGGCAGACAGAGACAGATGGGGAAGCAGGCTCCCTGCTGAGCAGAAAGCCCATTGTGGGGCTTGATCCCAGCACCCTGGGATCATGACCTGAGCCAAAGGCAGAGGCTTTAACCCACCGAGCCACCCAGGCACCCCAAAAGAAAAGAATTTTACTGTAAATACTGTCTATAGCTATCTCTTTAAATTTAGCCATACATTTTGGATAATTTTTTGATGCTCTTAAGTATTCTACAGCAAAGTATTTCACTATGCATTTATTGTAGCTTAGCCAGTCTTGCTGTTTGACCTGTGCAGAATTACAGTAGGTAACTGTTTTGATTGTGGTGTATTATCCCATGTGATCCTCATAAATACTGCTTGGTGTAGGTATTTTTATCACCTATTTATAGGTATAAACTGAACCCAGAGATGTTAAGTAATTTGCCCAGATTTTTTAGCTAATTATAATGATGAAGATAATGATAATAGCATTCAGTTATTTGCCAGACACAGTGCTCTGTTCTTTTCATACATGGTTTCATTTAACTCTGACAAGGACCCAAAATGAGGTAGACTCTATTAAATCACTTTTTACAGGAGAAACAGGCTCAGTGAGATTAGGTACTTATTCATGGTCATAGTTCCAACAAGTAGTACCTGTTTATGACTCCTTTCTAAAATTATGCAGTTGATAGTTTTTGTCCTGCTTTCAACCTCTGCTTATTTCTGAGGAAATAAGTAAAACTTCTAGCAGTGAAAGACACTTCCCAGCAAGTTGTCTATCTATCTTGGTTGCCTCATCTCTAAAGTATGAATGGTAATCTCCTTTTATAGCGTTGTCCTATTAAGTGATGACATGTGCAAAGCACACAGGCTTTATAGTAGTGCTCAACAAATATTCCTGCTATTATTATTTTATCCTGATTATGTAGATTTTTATTCCAGTTATAAAAGCAATAAATGCATATTATAGAAAATGTAGAAAAATATAAAGGAGCTGAGAAAGTAATCAGTCTCACTACTAATGACATTTTGAGAGACTTCCAGAAGATGAATATTTTTTATATTTAGATTTTTTTTTCTTTTTAAAGATTTTATTTATTTGAGAGAGGGAGAGAGCAAGGGGACACAAGCAGGGGGAGGGGCAGGCAGAGGGAGAAGCCGACTACCTGCTGAGCAAGGAACCAGATGCAGGACTCCATCCCAGGACACAGATCATGACCTGAGGCGAAGGCAGACTCTTAACTGATTGCGCCCCCCCCCCCCATTTAGATCTTTCACTACAAATGATATACTGGAATTTTTTGTTTATGGGAATATCTCTTCTGATTAATTTCTTCAGGAAGAATAGAGACTGTGATTTTATGTACTATCACAGTTCCTGGCCCACAGTAGGTACTCCTTAAATACTTGAATTGTACTATTAGAGCTTTTGTGATTTTTCAGTTTCTCATCATTAATAACTATCTTCTGCATTTTAAAAAAAAGATTATGAAATGATTTGAGTGAAAAAATAAAGATGGTAGATATGCAGTATGGCTTCAGGAAGACTGAGTTTGCTCTATTTTTGGACGAAGTGGTTAGGTACAGCCGTTAAACGTGCTGAGAGCTGAGTAAGAACATTGTGAAATTACATTCTAAAGGTCAGAAACAATTGTTTAATGACTACAGCCTTGAAACAGATGGTTGTCAAAACTTTGCCAGGAAAAAAGTTCAGCAGTAAATTGGCATAGCTCTCTAATCGCTGAATGCCTTCCTGTCAGCCTATGGCAGTAAGTGGGAGCTTTTGCCTCCTCCTAAGAAGGTGGTGTCTGGATGCCATGACCCTTTTGGAGTAATGGCTTCCCTTTAAATCTGAAGTTCTTTCATTGGAAAATATTAAATTGTCCGTGCATAAAGAATTTAGAAGTGGGTGATAGTATGCAAAATCATGAAAACTTAACAATCTGGAACATCAGGGATTCTTACTTAGTAACCTGTGAATACTGCTTTGGGATATTACTGAAAGCCTTCCCTGTGAATATGAGAGGAACATTCAGACCAAGGTTCTAAGTTAACTTATAAATTATTTTGACTTAAATGAAAATAGAATAGCTAAATAATAGTTGTAATAAAAAATATCTGAAATTGGGTGTGTGGTAACTCTGGAGTTACCTGCCAGAGTCATTAAGACTTAAAACTTCATTTTTACAAGCATGTATAAGCATTGAAAGTGAAATGGGTGTAAAAAGGAATTCACAGAAAATTAGCTCTCCCACTTTTTTAAAAAGCTGCTTTAAGTATGTTTTTATTATGTGCAGCTATTTTAATGAATGGATTAAATACAATTTCAAGTTCAGTTCAGTGTTTCTCACTTGATACACGTCGTTACTAAGGGCTTTGACTTTGACCTTACAAAGTCCTCATTCTGCACATTTCATACTGCACCGTTCATACTGCACAATTACTCAGGTTATAGTGGCTTTCAGTACATGTGAGTGCCAGTTTATGCTGCTCCTTAGGTGAAATAAGGAACTTTTTGTTGACTGTGCTTAAGTGCAGGAATTTGAGATGTGAATGGAGGGTGCCCTGAGGCAGAGATGTTAGCTAAGGGTAGTGTTGATGTATACACTGCTTGCCAGGTCTTCATTTCCAGATGAGTTGAAAAAGGAACAAGATGAAGTTTTAAATTTTAGGATAATATCCCCTTTCAGTAACTGTTGCTTTTACATTGCCAGCTATTAGAGTTTTGCTTCTTTTTTTTTTTTTTTTTTTAAAGATTTTATTTATTTATTTGACAGAGAGAAATTACAAGTACACTGAGAGGCAGGCAGAGAGAGAGAGAAGGAAGCAGGCTCCCTGCTGAGCAGAGAGCCCGACGTGGGACTCGATCCCAGGACCCTGAGATCATGACCTGAGCCGAAGGCAGCGGCTTAACCCACTGAGCCACCCAGGCGCCCTAGAGTTTTGCTTCTTTTTGATAAGTATTCCAGCAGTGACAACTTAAAACAATCATATTACTATCCATATTACAACCATATTACTATTAATACTGTGTATGAGAAAATATGGGTAGTGTTTTACTTTATAAAAATTAGTCATTCATTTTAGAGAATTCTAGAGATACATATAAACTTAATGTTAAAAATACTATACTTTCCCAGTGACATTTGTTTCATGGTGTTTTCATTATGAAAACAGTTTTTTGTTAAATTTCTGTGCTAAAGAAAATACAAATACTCAAAGACCACATCCCTCTTATACCATCACTTCTGTCTGATTAAAATTACTGACAGATTTCTCCGTTAGTGTTTATTTTAAAATGTAAATATTAAGGATTCTGACACTAAATGCAGGTGGTAGAAAGATCTGAATTTTTCTGATTTCACAGAGTTAAAGAACCAGTGTGAATAGGCTTTTCTTTTTGTTATATTTGTCTTTTGATTTTTTTTTTCCTATTTACAAAAGTAAATCTTTTTCTTAGAAAAAAATTAGAACATAAAATTCTGTTTTGAGGGGCGCCTGGGTGGCTTAGTTTTAAGCATTTGACTTTTGCTTTTGGCTGGGGTCATGATCTCTCAGGGTCTTGAGATGGAGCCCTGTATTGGGCTCTGCACTGGCTGTGGATCCTGCTTAGAATTTTCTCTCTCCCTTTCTCCCTCCCCGTGCTTGCACTTCCTCTCTCTCTAAAATAAATATATAAGATCTTTTTAAGAACATTTTATTTTGGTTCTTAAACTGCATAATAATTGACTTATTAGTGCTATGAATGCTGATTTTGCTAGGCTAAAAATGGGAATGAGAGCATTATTTGAACAAGGAAAACAAAAGGTATATGTAAGTGCTCTGTGAGTGTGTGTTACAGTAAAGGGTAGACTCTAGGGTTCTGCAGCCTTGATGAGAGAATTAAAGATGCTTTTAATATTTCATTTTAATAAGTGAAGCTAGTTCAGCATTTAGAAGGTCTTTGTAGTTTGCCTTACACGTCTTTCACCTTTATTTTTTACTGGTTTAACATAAATCCTGGACTTGAGACAAATGGGTCTTGTCCATACTCCCTGACGCACTATGTCCTTTGAAACCTCAGGGCTCCACTTTTAGGCGGTTTCTTTTGCCCCTGGAGACGTCCCCCTTTCACTATTGCAAATACTACGCCCCTCAAAGCTCTTCAAGAGCTACCTACAAGAACATGTTTTTAATATTTTAAAAATCCACCACATCCTTGAAGATTACAACTTGATCATACTCGGTGTTTCATAATTATTGAGTGAATTATTATGAACATTTTAGATTATTTGTAGTATTTTTATACAATGATAGGAATTTGTCTCAACTCTCATATGGGTTATTGTACAAGCAAATATGGTAATACCATTATTTTTTAAAAAGATTTACTGGGGTACCTGAGTGGTTCAGTCGGTAGGGCATCTGCCTTCCACTTAGGTCATGGTCCCAGGGTTCTGGCATTGAGCCCCATGTTGGGCCCCTGCTTAGCAGGGAGTCTGCTTCTCCCTCTCTCTCCCACCGTACTTGTGTGTTTTCTCACTATCTTTTTCTCTCTCAAATAAATAAATACTTAAAAAAATTTTTTTTTAAATTTATTTTAGAGAGCTTGAGCAGGGGGAGGAGCAGAGAGAGAGAAAGAAAGGGAAGCAAACTCCCCAGATCGGGGTGAGTGGCTTGATCTCGACAACCAGAGCTGACATCAGGAGTCCGATGCCTAGCCTACCTGACTGAGGCACCCAGGCACTCCTGTACTAATTCCTTTAGAACAGGGTTTCTCAGTGAGGAGTGCTGTTGACATTTTGGGTTGGATAATTCTTTGTTGTGGAGGGGTTGTCCTTTATGTTGTAGGATGTTTAGTAGCATCCCTAACCCCCACCCCAGTTGTGAGGACCAACAATAGCTATAAAAGTTGCCAAATCACCCTTGGTTGAGAGCAGTTCATTGGAAGAAAAAAGCATATGGATTTCAGGATTCTTAATTATAGCTTGTAGTGTGTATGCATGTTGTTTTTGAAGGGTGGCTTTTAAGTAGAAATAAAATGTTTCAGAGTTCTTCAAATTTAACCTTGTATAATTCAAGGAAATCATCTCGGGCACTATTAATTCTTAAAAATTTTTATGACTTAAGGAAATTGCATTTGTTTTTTACTGTTTTGTATATTTTACCTGAAATAATAAATTTTATTTGGTGTTTCCTCCAGATTGAAATTAAAATGAAAAAGACAGAGGCTGTGAGATGGGAAAAGCTAGAGGGGCAAGGAGATGTGCCTAAACCAAAACAGTTCATAGCAGGTTTGTTGTCTGGCCTTGATGAGCTTTAAATTGTGTTATATACTTGAAGTTAAATAGTAATGAGCATTTTTTCTATTTTCATTATTTATGTTCCCAAGAACAACAGATACAGTGAGTGCAGTAAGATTGCTCTGTAATGAATACAAAGTGCCTTTTATGTAAAGTTTCTACCTTCTTTAATTCTTCAGCTGAGAATAAGAGTGAATGCCTGCATAAACCCTGAGGGGGTTGCGTTTTTATTGTTTACCCAGTCGCTGTATGACATTAGTTGAGGGTTGTTTTTGTGTGTTGCCCTTTCCTATTGCTTCTTTTTGGATTGTAAGTGGATTAGAGGTTTATTCTGCTGAAATAATTTTCTCCTCTTCGCTCTCCTTTTTATTTATTCCTTTCTATTTCTTCTGATATTGTCAACTCTAATTTCTTGGACTTTCAGGGCTTCGCAGAGTAAAATACCTAACCCATTTCACTCTATTGCTCTTAAAGAAGTGCTCACAAACAGGTCATGAAAACCTAAGAAAAGCCCAGAAGAGTGAAAACTAGGGTTGATTGTTTTTAACCCTATAAGGAACAGGCTACTTACTTGGGATCAATTTTAAGCCTATGCAAAAGACAGCTATTTTTCTAATGGAATGATTAATCTGCTTAGATAACTGTTAGAATTACAGTCTGAGAGTATGTTTTATAGCAATGCCCTCATTAAGGAAAGGAGAGAAAATTTTTTTGATTAATGTTCTGATTTGATGACTAAAATGCTACTTATAGATTTTTTCACTGCTCTTTCTGTAACAGAAAACAGATTTCTTATGGCACCTTTTAGAAAACACAGCCAACAAATCATTCATTATATATTTTTAATTTATTTTTACTTTTTTATTCATTATATTTTATTTTTATTTTGAAATAATTTTAGATGTCCCTAGAAGTTGCAGAAATGATAAGTTCTCATGTACCCTTCACCCAGCTTCCCTGCATAATAACATCACAACTAGTCTGTTGTGTAATTAGCAAAACCAGAAAATTGACACCAACAGATAATTTTTTAAGGATTGAAATATTTGAAGTGGGTATGTAGGCTGTTAAGCTTCTGCTTTACGTTTTATGTGAAAGATAGAGGAAAGATGTTATGTGATTCTTTTGGGTCTGACTCCCAGAGATTTGGGGGCTGAGGTTTATATAGAGCTCAAAAAGCATTTAAAAAACAAAACCAAAAAACTTTAAATCTTACTCAGTTCTAACAACAGTCCTCTGTAGGAGGCAGCCCTGTTTTGCAGGGTCTAAAAGTAAGCAACTTGCTTAAGATTACCCAGCAATTTTTGTGGTCTAGGACTAAACCCTGGTCTTCAGGGTCTTGGTCTGGTTCTTATATAAACCCTGTATGTGATGCTGGTTGTTGCTGCATCTTTTAACAATGGAAGAAAGTCTCTGCTGACCTGAGAATCTTTGCAGTTATTTGATATTATAATGAATGAACAAGGAAGTTAGGTTACCCATCCATTCCTAAGTAGTTTATCCACCATCTACTGGTGTTAAAGTTTTCTGAGATTAAATATGGAGATTTTTTTAGTGTTGTAGTTGCAGAGTTTTTCTAAACTCAATGCCTTGTATATTTCATATGCTTTTCCTTCTGTCTTGTTATATTTTTGTAAGGAATTGATATGCTTGTCAGATTCCCATGTCCTGCAAGCTGGAGAGTGCAGATAAGGGCAAGTTGTTTAACCTTTCTGGACCAGTTTTCTTATCTGTAAAATGGAGGTTAGAATCTGTTCCCTTTCTTCTAGGGAGTCAGCATTAGGATTAATTAAACCCATGCATTTTTAGGCTCTTGATTTAATACGACATACTTTTTTTTGCTTTCTTTGGCTACTAGTGAAAATGCACGTAGATAGAGAGGGGATTACTGGTAGAAAAGGGTAGATCGGAAAACTGTATACTTACACTAAAAAAAACTATGTGGGGTGCTGTTTGGTTTTGTTTCTCTGGGGAGATAGACAGGGAGGAAGTTGGCTTACAGGTGAAAAGAAGGGATGGAACAGCAGACTGAACAGTTGGTAGTTTCTCATTTTTGAACTATGTTGAGGAAAGAGGGACATGTTGTGTGTCCTAATTTATTAATAGGAAAACTTTGAGTCAGGTTTTTTAAAGCTCTGTGGCTACACTGTCCAGTATAGTGACCACATGTACCTGCTGAACATTTGAAAATGACTGGTTTGGATTGAGTTGTGCTGGAAGTATAAAATACCAGATTTTGAAGACTCTGAAAGAACATAAACTGTCTTCTTAATATATTTATATTGATTCATGTTGAAGTGATACCGTTTTGTGTATGTAGGTTAAAAATATATTACTAGAATGCATTTCACCTGATTCTTTTTAGTAACATGGCTACTAGAAATTTTTAAATTATGTATGTGGCTCACATTTGTGGCCTGTGTAGTATTTCCATTGGAGAGTGAACACAACTGCTCTTATAGCTACTAGGTAGATTACTTTTTAATTACTCGGGTGCCACCATCTTGATTCCCTTAGTCTTTGGGATAGCCCTGGCAGTGCCCTGAGCTGCTGAGCCAGTCAGTAGCCTCTCTGGTTTTAAGCAGCCTTGGTTTACCTCAGTGTGCCCTACAGGTACTATTATTTTCTGTGTGTGCATGAGTGAGCATTGAACTCTAAATGATCACATGGTGTATTTTTCAACATTCAAGAATTGCTTATTATTTCCTATTGAAGTAATTAATAATTTAATGTGGGGAGAGGATGGAGTCTTAACTCACCGTCTAATGGCATGGATAATTATATTTTCAGTTTATCTCTACTCTGAAAGAGAGATGCAGCTCAAAAAAGCCACGTTTTTAACATTTATTAAAATTTACTTAGAAATTTCTTAATGAAGCATTATTTAAAAACCCTTTTTAGAGTTGTACTATCTCAGCAACTTTTCTGTAAATATAAAAGTTCTAATATATTTCTCACTCAGTTCCCTCATTTTTAATACAAAGAGTGTTTTTAATCTAATTCTGTAATATGTACCAAAAACATATACTTCATTAGATTTTGCTCAGAAGAAATTCCTGGATTTTACATTACACTGATTCAGTTTGTAAAAGTGTAAATCTGATTATTGATTTATATATCAGAAAGACATTTATTATGAAATTTAGTGACCTAAACTATTTTCTACGATGTTCTGTATGTCATGGTCACAAAGTTTACATATTCTTGACATAATCATCATATGTTGATTAATCACATCTATCCTTTTTACTCCGTAGATGTAAAGAACTTATATCCATCATCATCTCATTATACCAGAAATTGGGATAAATTGGTTGGTGAGATCAAAGAAGAAGAAAAAAATGAGAAGTTGGAGGGAGATGCAGCTTTAAACAAACTGTTCCAGCAGATCTATTCAGATGGTTCTGATGAAGTGAAACGTGCTATGAACAAATCATTTGTAAGAACATAAGCTTGAAAAACATATACTGTGGTAGTACTCCAGAAATTTTAACAGAAAGATTAATTAGGCAGTTTGAAACCATATTGCATGTACTATGGTTGGGAGGCCTTTTTGAATAGGCTTCATCTGAACATTTCTTTCTGCTCTAAACTAAGAGTAATAATTTGGGAAGTTGGAAACTTGTCGGGGAGTTGAGACGCAAGTGGTTTATTCCAAATATTTTTTAGTTACTGAGTTAGAACTTGGCTTAAGGAAATACTCTAATTACTCTAGTCGGATTTATCACAATAGCTAAAGGAATCTCCATTAGAACCATATATAGTGGCCTCAGCGTCAGAGATGAAGAATATAGACAGGAAACTGCCAGAACAGTGTTTGGCAAGTAGAAGGTGCACATTAATTACTCATTGGTTTGTTAATGATTTATCTGTTGATTAAGGAAATAAGCCCCAGGACAACATAAATACCACCTGAATTCAAGGCCTCAAGTTCTGAGATTTTTAATAACACGTTATCTCTATAAAACTAGGTCGATGATTTTCCTGTAGTTGTAGTCATTTGACTTTTATCAGTAGTTTTGGAAATGTCACTTTCTTCTAAGGCATTTATATTCAAATTAGTATTTAGTTAATAAATGTCTTGGAGACTCAGATATTCCACAGAAGTTACTGTGTTGTAACTGCTCGTGATTGAGCATTTCACTGCTAATTTAAAAAAGTGTTTCTAATTAAACTTTTTATGTTGAAATAATTACAGATTTATATGCAGTTGTAGGAAATAATGTAGATAGAGATCCCTTGTATCCTTTACGCAGTGTCCCCTAGTGGAATCATCTTGCAGAACTACAGTAGTGTATCACAACCATGATATTGACAGTTCAGATGAAGAACATTTCCACTGCCACAGGGATTCCTTCACTGTAGTCATTTTGTAGCTATACACACTTCCTCCACCCTGCCCTTCCTTAATTCCTGACACCACTAATCTGACAGGTCTTTGTGAGATACATAGTTTGCAGATATTTTCTCTCAGTCTGTACTTTGACTTTTTGTTTTCTTAATAGTCTTTTGCAGAACTAAAGTATTCAATTTTGATGAAGTTCAATTTATCAGTGTTTCATTTTATGGATTATGCTTTTATTATCAAGTCTGGAACTCTTTGCCTAGTCTTAGATCTGAAAGATTTTCTCCTGCGTTTTTCTTTCAATAAGTTTTATGGTTTTACATAATATGTTGAAGTCCATAATCCATCTTGAGTTAGTTTTTTTTATATGAAGTTGAGATGTAGGTTGAGGTTTTTTGTATGTTTTGTTTTTAGCCTGCCTGTGTTCATTTGCACCAGAACCATTTGTTGAAAAAACTCTTTCTAACATTGAATTGTTTTTTTGTTTCTCAAAAGTTACTTGAGTATATTTGTCAGTTTCTGAGTTCTCTTTTTTATCGACCTACATGTCTCCCTCCGTTAATACTATAGTCTTGATTATCTCAGTTATGTAAATTTTGAATCCAGGAAGAGTCATTCCTTCTGTTTTGTTAGTCATTTTCAAAATTGTTTTAGATACTCTAGTTCTTTTGCTCTTCCTCATTAACTTTAGAATATTTTGTGTATATATATCAAAACATCCTCTTAGGTATCGCATTGGACTATCTATCAATTTGGAGAGATTGACATTTTTACTGTGTTGAATCTGCCAGTTCATTTATTTAGATCTTTGATTCTTTCATCAGCGTTGTGCAGTTTTCTACATGTAAATCCTAAATGTTTTGCAAGAGATACCTAAGTATTCTTTTTTGAGTGATTGTAAATTGTATTGTATATTTAACTTTGGTGTCCTTGTGCTAGTGTTTAGAAATACAGTTGGTTTTTTGTTTATCTTATATTCTGTGACCTTGCTAAACTTGTTTATTCTAGGAAATCTTTTGGTAAGTGTGAGTTTCTATGTAGATAGTCATATTTTCAAGTAAGGACTTTTAAATCTGATATTTGTGACTTTCATCTTCTTTTTTTTGCTTTATTGCAACGGCTGGAACTTCTGGCACTATGTTGAATAAGAGTGGTGAGAGTGGACATTTATGCCTTGTTCCGATTTTAAGGGAAAAACCAGTCTTCCACCATTAATTACAGTGTTAGTGGTAGATTTTTTGCAGATGCTCTATCAGGTTGAAGGTCTCTATTCCTTGTGAGATTTTTATCATGAATGGCTGTTGACTTTTTGGAAGATAGCTGTTAGGTTCATCTATACCAACACCGCACAGCTAGCTGTGCTTTTTTGGCATTGATTAAAATGATTATGTGATTTTTCTTCTTTAATCTGTTACAATGGGGATTTTATATGATTAGTATATTTCAGCTAAAACCCTGCTAGAATAGGCACCATAAACACACACAATAGAAAACAGAAAGTCAAATCAATAATCTAATTCACATCTGAACAACCTAAGAAGATAGCAAAATAAACCCAAAGCAAGCAGATGGAAGAAAATAACAAAGAACAGAAATGAATGAAATTTATAATAAAAATTATATTTATTGCATCCTTGGGATAAGCTTCACCTGGTCATGGTGTATAATTCCTTTTATATATATCTCTCAGTTCTACTTTCAGATACTTTGTCAAGGATGTTTTAATCTATGTTCATAAGCGATACATTTTTTTTTTTTTTTGTATGTCTTTGTCTGATTTTGGTATCTCTGTAATACTAACTTCATAAAATGAATTGGGAAGTACTCTACTGTTTTTTGGAAGAGATTGTGTAGAAGTGGTGTTAATTTTTCTTTAAACTAGTAAAATCATCTGGGCCTGGACATTTCTTTTTTGTCAAGATTTTAAATTACTTAAGTATTCTAGGGGTGCCTTGTGTGGCTTAGTGGGTTAGGCCTCTGCCTTCGGCTTAGGTCATGCTCTCGGGGTCCTGGGATCGAGCCCCGCATCGGGCTCTCTGCTTGGCGGGGAGATTGCTTCTCCTTCTGTCTCTGCCACCTCTCTGCCTACTAGTGCTCTCTCTCTCTGTCAAATAAAATAAAAAATAAAAATAAATTACTTAATTATTCTAATAGCTTTGTAGGACTGTTCCAGTTACCTATTTCATATCATTGAATGACCTGTTTCAGTTTGTGTTTTTGAGCATTTTATTCTATTTAGTTTGTCTAACCTGTCAATGTTGGTAGTATTTTCTTACTATTTTTATTTTGCTATCTACAGGGTCTGTAGTGATATTCCATTTCATTCCTATGGCGGTAATTCGTATCTTTTCAGTCTTGATACAGAGGTTTGTCAATGTCAGTGAATTTTTTTCTTTCCACAAAATCAGCCCTTTGTTGACTTAAGAATATATTTTCTTCTATTTTTTATTATAAATTTCATTCATTTCATAAATTTCCCTTTTAGCAGGGTTTTAGCTGTCTCTCACAAATTCTAATGTTATATTGTCATTCAGTTTAATATGTATTTTTATTTCAGTTGAGACTTCATCACATGGATTGTTTAGAAGTGTGTTGTTCAGTTCCCAAATGTTTGGAGATTTTCCTGTTACCTTATTGGTTTCTGATTTCATTCCATTGTGATTTGAGATTACGTACAACGTGATTTACATTGTTTCATTGCCCAGCATTCAGTCTATCTCAAGTTTATGTTTCGCTTGAAAAGAAGTTGTATTCTGTTGTTGGAAGGAATGTTCTGTAGTTGTCTGTTAGATCTTGTTGCTTGATACTGTTGTTGAATTCCTCTGTATCCTTGCTGATTTTGTCTTATTGTTCTGTCAATTTTTGCTTCACATATTTTGTAGCTCTGTTTGGTTCATATGCATTTAGGATTGCTGTATCTTCATGGTAGATTGACCTTTTTATCATATATACATGTCATTCTCTAGCTCTGGTAATTTTCTTTGCTCTGATACTAATGTAGCCAATTCTCCTGTCTTTGATTAATCTTTGCATGATGTGTTGTTCCATTCTTTTATTTCCAACCTGTCTATATCATATTTAAGTTGATTCCTTCTGTTTTAAAGTGAGTACCTTGGAGATAGCATATAGTTGGGTTGTTTTTCATCTCTTCTGCCAGTCTCTGTCTTTTAATTGATGTATTCAGATAATTTACATTAAATGTAATTATTGATACATTAGGACTTTAATTCTGCCATTTTCTTTTTTTTGTTCTGTGTTTTTTGTTTTTCCTGCCTTCCTCTGAGTACTTTTAAATGGTTTTTAGTTTCATTTTTATTTATTTGTAAATTTTTTAGTGTTTCTTCTTTGTAAAGGACTTTTAGTGGTTGCTTTGTATGCTAGCTATATTATACATAGCTTATCATAGTTTACTGGTGTTATTTTAAAAAGATTTTATTTATTTATTTGATAGAGAGAGAGGGATCACAAGTAGGCAGAGAAGCAGGCAGAGAGAGAGGGGGAAGCAGGCTCCCTACCTAGCAGAGAGCCCGGCATGAGATCATAACCTGAGCCGAAGGCAGAGGCTCAACCCACTGAGCCACCCAGGCGCCCGACCTGGTGTCATTTTTTTTGTCAGTTTGAAGTGTAGAAACCTTACCACCCCCCCTTATGTCCCTTTACCCTTTATCATTTATAATTTTCACAAGTATTTCTTCTACATACTTTTAGAACCACATTATACAGCATTATATTTTCATTCAGCTTTCAAACATAATTTAGAAAGCTCGAGAAAAAAGCAAATTCTATTTTATTTGTTGTCTTTTTTTCATTTCTAATGTTCTAAGATTCTGTCATTAGATTTTTCTTATTTTAGAGAACTTTCTTTAGGCATTCTTTTTATTTTATTATTATTATTATTTTTTAAGTAGGCTCCATATCTGGAGTGGAGCCCAGTGTGGGTTTGAACTCAAGACCTGAGCTGAAGTTGAGTCGTATGCTTAACCAACTGAGCCACTCACGTGCCCCCTGGCATTCTTTAGATCTGCCTGTGACAGATTCTCTGTCAGCAGGGATTTCTTTAGTTTTATTCTGATTGGGGTTTGTTGAATGTATAGGTTTATATGTCTTTCCAAATTTGGGAAATATTCAGCCATTATTTCATTGAGTATTTTTTCAGATCTACCCTCTTTGTCTTCTTCCTAGAACCTGATGATATAAGATAAATATTTTGTCACAGTTTCACACATCCCTGGGACTTTCTTCATTTTATTTCTCTTTTTTCTCTGTTCTTTTGATTAGGTGATTTATATTGTCCTGTTTTCAGGTTCACTGATTCTTTCTCTATCCGTTCTCTTCTGTTCTTTAGCCTGTCTACTTAACCTTTTTACTTCAGCTGTAGTTTTTAATTCGAAAACATTCGATGGTTCTTTATATCTTTTTTCTTTGCTGAATTTTTTTATTTTTCATTTGTTTCAAGCAAGTTCATGATTTCTAGTTAAAGCATTTTTTATTATGACTACTTTAAAATCTTTTGTCAGATAATTTTAGCATTTATCATATCTCTCAATTAGCCTCTGTTGGTTGTCTTCTTTCTTGAAAAAAATAGAATCTGAAATTTTCCTTCTTTTTTTTTTTTGACCAGCAATAAGTGATTTTTCAGTTGAAACTGGGATGTTTTCGTGTTCTGCAGTGCGACGGCATCTTATTTAAATCCTCTATCTTAGGGATGCCTGGGTGGCTCATCTGGTTAAGCATCTCCCTTCAGCTCAGGTCATAAACCAGGGTCCTGAAATCGAGTCCTACATCAGGCTTTCTGCTCCTCAGGGAGCCTGCTTCTCCCTCTACCTGCCGCTCTCCATTCTTGTGCATGCTCTTTCTCTCTCTGGCAATAAATAAATAAAGTCTTTAAAAATAATAAATCCTCCCATCGTATTTGGCTTTCTCTGCCAGTCATTCTGTCAGAGGACAGGAAGGCACTGCCTCATTATTGTTAGGTGGAGGTAGAAATCCAGCATGCTAATCAGCCTCCTTAGACATCCCAGAGCATCTCTTTGTTACTACTGGGAGTGGGATATAGATAGCTATATGGTTTTCACTGATACCACAGGTGGCAGAGGAGGTGGGTTCATGATAGCCGAGCATGGATGGAAGTCTGGGCTCCTCACTCAGCCTTTACTGGCCTTGAGCGTGGATGGGACCACAGGTTTTTCTGTGGTGTCTAGTGCAGTAGAGCAATTATAACATAAAACTTTTCTGTCTTCCTAAGCTATCTTTTTGTCTTTCTTCATCGTTTAGCTAGAGAAACCAGGTTTCTCTTCAAGATTTTTTGTTTGTGTGCCTCTTAGTGTTTCTAGCTTCTTTAGGAGCAACTCTAGGACATGAGGCAAAAAGGAAAACCCAGGGGACTCACCACCATGTTATGTTGTTCCTTGGCTCCCAAGGTCCTTAGCTGATCTTCTTCCCTTCATCTTTTAGAGTCTTAACGTTTGTTTACATATATATAATGTCCAAGGTTTTTAGTAGTACTTAGGAAAAAGAATAGGATAAAGTATATCTACTCTGTGTCCCCAGGAAGGGAAGTTAGTTTCTTTATTGACTTTTTTAAGGGTATGCTAGAAAGAATAGCAGTGTGTGAAATTTCAAAGATAGATTATAGAATCTGCATCCATTTTCATACAGAGGCTTTACTAATAGTGAATGAACCACGTACACCCATAAAACAAGCCGTCTAAAACATACCAAGTACTTCCGGAAAGACAAGCAAAGTAGACTTTGTCATCTATGATCTTGCAGTCTAATCGGGACAAAAAGACCAACATGTACAAAATAATGAGAGGGAAATGCTAAATTGCACTGTAGTCCATAAAGAAAGAGGGGGAAATAAATGTCATCAGTAATATCAGATTATAAGCTAAATTTGCTTTCTTCATCTTCATAGGAGTAGTTTATTATATAGAATTTATCTCTTTTCAAATTTTTCAAAGTTTTAAAATTCCACCTAGTTACTTTACTATACATGTAATATTAGTTTCAGGTGTACAGAATAGTGATTCAGCACTTCCGTATACCACCCAGTACTCACCACAAGTGTACTCCCTATTCCTTATCCCCTGTTTAGCCCATGGCCCCATCCACCTCCCGTCTGGTAACCATCAGTTCTCTGTATCTAGGTATCCATTCTTTCGTTTCTTAAATTTGCCCTTTTTTTGTTTGTTTCTTAAATTCCACATATTAGTGAAATCACATGGTATCTATCTCTGACTGACTTATTTCAGTTAGCATAATACTCTCTAGCTCCATCCATGTCATTGTGAATGGCAAGATTTGGTTCTTTTGCGTTTGTGTGTGTGGCTGGGCAATAATTCATTGTGTATGTATACCACTTTTTCTTTTTTCTTCTCAGATGTGGGTCAGGATTAGATTAGGGTTTTATGGCCAGAGTTAGGGTTAGGGCCCGGGTAAGGGTATATGCCTTGTATCTGCAATTTAGAGAACTCGCTAGAGGACTCGGTGACATTAGGATTGGGGTTAGGGCTTAGGGCTAAGGTTAGGGGTTTATGATGTTAGTGGGTTTGTATTAATGAGAGAGTATGTTACTTGAATGACAGTTTCTACACAGTGTAGTTCAGTGAGGTACGCACAAGGCCCATGCTGTATGCTGTTAACGTGTTTACATACACTTATATCTGAATGAAAGAAGACGTTACTTAAAACATACACTGTACACTTCCACTCAGGTAAGAATAGGTCTGTTCTCATATGCTTCTACACATTACATTTACAAACATACATATCAGTATTTTATTTGAAGTCTACCACGTGCCCAACCATTGTGGCTTAGATCTAGGATGTAAGTGTTAGAAAAATATGTTACTTGCCTTGTTGGAGCTCTCAGCTTTAGTAGGAACCAAGGATACTAAGCAGATAAAGCAGACCCTTAAAATTCTTAACAGTGTAGTGTGATGCATATTGCATTAATGGTAATTATGATCATAAAGAATACAAATTCTACAAAAGTAGAGTCCTGATTAGGGTCAAAGGAGGCCACAGAGAAATGGTGATATGTCATGTTTAGAGGATAGCTAAAGAGTATGGAAAATAAATGGGTGGCAAAGAACATCTCATGCAAAGCAACCCATGTAAGGGAGCTTGACAGGAAGTGTGAGGCATGGGGTTACATGGAGGTTCCAGTGTAGTAGTGGGGTTTATAACTATATACAGATGCCAGTAGCACAGCTGATTATGTAAAAATGTTTAGATTTTGAGAATTCACACTTTTTTTCTGTGATCCAAGTCAGTTTAATTTTTAATTGCATTAAGATAACAAATGTCCACAGAGTTTTTTAGAATGTACTTATGAATATGCTAAAGTTGTTGGTAGGTGGTAAATTCTATTAATGGTAAATAGATAATCAATTCTTTAGTGAGATACACATTTTATGTACTCATGCGTATGCACATTGATTTGAAAACTTTCCAGCATTCCCTTGTATATATTTGCCACATTAAGGGGATCTTAAAAGCTCTGTCCAATTTGTAAAGAAAGCGTTTACTTTGCCTGGTCTTTACTATCTTTAACAAAAGAGATTAGTCATTTTCTTGGGGAGCCAATTTTGTTTTCATCAGAAGGTAGATTTTCCACATTTACCTCAATTCTGGTTAGCCGAGAGAGCTGAGCTTTTTATTTATGGCTGTGTATGAACATGATGCCTTCTGCCTAATTTATCTGGAAAGTCTAAAATTAAATCAAAGTATTGTCTTATGTTTATATTGAGCCAAACATAGCTTATATTTAGAACACTATACTTGAAACAGTTTTAGAAAAATACTCTGTTTTGATTATATGGTCGAAGGATTAATCTATTTTTATTTCTTATTACAGATGGAGTCTGGTGGTACAGTTTTGAGTACCAACTGGTCTGATGTAGGTAAAAGGAAAGTTGAAATCAATCCTCCTGATGATATGGAATGGAAAAAGTACTAAATAAATTAATTTGCTATCACTGTATTGCATATATTCACCTATGCCCATTGTGTATAAATATCGCATTCTTGAATTTTGAACTCTGAGTATCTTTTTGAAAGGTTATACCTCTTTACCTCTTTGTGCTTTAAAAATCATTTTCCTCCCAAGTGTTAAAAGATTCTAATGAAGAACGAAGATCGTATTTTAACACTTTTGTCCTTAAGGATTTCAGACATGCCGAAATGGAATGAAGTATCATTTGCTACTGGATAGGTTAGTTCTACCTAGTTATGGAAGTGGAAAAATCATTAATGGGATATCTTGGGTTATTGCCTTATTTTTGATGGAGTATTCTGTTAATAATTTATTAGATTTGGCAGTTTGGGTGAGCACAGATTTTTTTCAACTTCCATGTTACATTGTTTGCTTTTAAAAAATGCTTTTGGATGGAGTTGTAAATACAATTTTTCTATGAAGAAGCTTGGTTTATTTACCTTTTTCTTAAGTTTTATAATGAGAACTTTGAGAAATTATCACAGGGAATTCCTGTTTCGTTATTTTTATGGGAAATATTTGTAATTACACTGAGATTGTGGTCCTTACCTTCCAAATCCTGTATAAAACATGAGACCTGAGTTTAACATGCTGCAAATTTATCCATACTGAAGGATAATCTGTGAAATTGGGTCTAAGAGTTATTTAGGAAAGCCCAATGCTACTTCTGGCTGGGGTTTTTTTGTTGACTTTTTGTTTGTTTTGTTTTGTTGGGTTTGGCCCCCTTCCCCGCATCAGGAGGTTTAAAATTACTGATGGTTTGTTTTGTTTTGTTATTTTGAATTTTTTTTTTCTATATTTTTTTCTTTATTAGAGTATTTCTCATCTCACATCTCCATGATTACTTTGGTTTCAGTGGTTTAAGGTAGCTGCTGAGAGAATAAATTAATAGGTATATATTTAGTATGTACTCTATTTCTAGAGTAAATAGATACCATGGGAATACAAAAAGTAAAGACACATTCATTAACTTCAAAAAGCTTATAATCTAGCAGAGAAAAAATTAGCATTCATGAAAGAATTATGGAATGGCTGATTGCTGAACTCATTATAAATAGAGTCTTGAGACAGAAAAATAGTGTGTTATGATTAAAATTCTTTGCAGTCTGAACTGTTACAAAGTATAGGCCAGTGATGACCTATAGGTCTGACTTTGCTTTTTGACCATAATTGTTGAATTGTTGAGGTTGGTGTCTGTTAGATCTCACAGTGCGTTAAGGCATTCCTGTATCCTCCTAGCTTAGGATAAGGTAGATCAGAGGCAAATCAGGCATTGAGTCAGCCTCAGAAAGAGTGAGAATTCAGTCCCTTCCATCTATTCGTTTGACTTGAAATGTAGCAGGGTTCATGAGGAAAATGGTGGTGGGGTGATACCTGACTACCCAAACCTCTTACAACCTATAAATGTACCTGGGCGTTTTCACTTCCCCTTCTGCCCACTTACGGCTACAGGCTACGTTTTTGGTTCTTCAGCACTGAAGGAAAAGGCAAAAATTAATTTCGCTTGTGTGAATTTCTAAAATTTTCTCCTTAAGGAAATTAGATAGTTTTAGTGTTCTGTGTGGCACAATTTCTCAGAACCGTTAGTTCTCAGGGGTGGTTAGGGAGGCCAATGCTACAGACACATAAGTTGGGCAACAGCACTACACCAGGGACAAGAATCCTAGCTTCAACAAATCTCTGCCACTAATTACCTTTATAATCTTCAGCAGGTTTAGCCTTTCTGTGTCTTAGTTCCTTTATTTATAAATAATCTTTAGGGCCTTAGAGTTAAAATTAAAAGTCCATGATTTTTTTTTTCTAACATTTTATTTGTTTATTTGAGAGTGAGAGAAACAGAGCAAGAGAGTAGGAGAGGATCAGAGGGAGAAGCAGACTCCCCGCTGAGCAAGGAGCCTGACATGGGGCCCGATCCCAGGACCCCAGGATCATGACCTGAACTGAAGGCAGACGCTTAACCAACAGAGCCACCCAGGTGCCCCTAAAAGTCCATGATTCTAAATAAACATTTTTGTTGCTTAAGAGCAGCGTCTTTCTTTCTTAGGAATGACACTATTGTAATAGAAGTTGATTTTTTAAAAATTCTAATACTCTTTACAAGGATGCCTCCTACCCATAGTATGTTTATCTGTTGGCTAGATTTATTTAATACTTGGGATTCAGGATTTGCTGAGCCAAATGGAGTTCCTAATATACGTGAGTATAAATGGACCTGGTCCAAGTACAACAGACTTATGGTGAAGAAGGGACTTACGAGAAGTAGGTTAGAGTGCTGCCTTAAAGTACCACTCTGAAGTACTGCTTCTCTTTCACCCTTTTAGATAATGAGAATTTTTAAGCCTCCAGAAAGTTAAACAAAAACAAAAAATCATTTCAATTAAGAGCCTCTTTATCCTTATTCTCTATATTCTCAGATATTAATTGCTCTCTTTTTCTTTCTAGACTTCCATTTTCAGTTCTTAAATTTTGGTTTTCTTAGTGTTCTGGTCCTTTTCTTTCTTTCTTTTTTTTTTTTTAAGATTTTATTTATTTATTTGACAGAGATCACAAGTAGGCAGAGAGGCAGGCAGGCAGAGAGGTGGAAGCAGGTTCCCTGCTAAGCAGAGAGCCCGATGTGGGACTGGATCCCAGGACTCTGGGATCATGACCTGAGCTGAAGGCAGAGGCTTTAACCCACTGGGCCACCCTGGTGCCCCTAACCTTTTATTTCTTAAGAAGGTACATTTTCTTTCTCTTAGTATTTCTTATTTTCCTTTTTAAGGTTTAGTGCTGGAATATATTTTTTTCTTAATCTTAGCTTTTTCATCTCTTCTGATTTTTGTAATCTACTGCACCTTGATGACTTCCCAGAATTCTCACACTTACCTTCAAAGAATTGTGAACAGGGTAATCTACTTCTTTGAACTCTCCTATCAAGTAATCTCTTGAGATGGCTATATAGGGTCAATTTTGATAATTTTCTGTCCTGACCCATTCAGAGTTGATTGCCAGCTGTAAGAGAGTCAGAATTGGCAGTTACAGGCCACTTTAAAAAATAATTGCTTTTCTCTATCTTTATATGGAATGGAGAGAAAGGATGGTTTGCATTGATAACTACATTTTAAAAAATATTTCATCTCTTAGATATGTGATATTTGCTAACTTCAGAACATCAAATGATTATTGTCTCCCCGAGGCTAACTATAGTAGAACACGAGGCTAACTATAGTAGAGCAAGGGAGAAAATTGGATTGTCTTTTAAATATATTTATAAATTTATAAATTTTATAAATTTCAAATATTTAAAGTGGGGTATGTCAATATATTACTATAAATAAGTAGATATGTTAATTTAGTTCAATACTTAAAATATTATTTGGCTATTCTTACCCATTTTACTTTCCTTTTCTCCTTCCCCCATTATCTACATAATCAGAATAGGTCGTTGATTTCTGAGATCTCACTGATTCAAAGCAGTATTGCCTATCAGTTTACCATCTGATTTGCCTAATGCCTTTTAGCTGTACTGGGATCTTCCTTGTCCAGATCAGTGTGCATGTGTCTGACTTGTAGCTATTACTGACATTTCCAAGAATATTCAGAAAATATCTGGGTGAATGGTTGGTTAAGAGAGCTACTTTTTTTTTTTTTTTTTTAACCATCTCTAAAGAGGTTTACCTTGAGACATTCACACCTGTTACTGTGTGGTCTCATAAGAATGGATTTTGGTTATCTGGCTCGGAGGAACCAAGGAGAGGAAATAACAAAAGCTTAAAAGGACAAAATAGTGGTGTCTGTGTCGGAAAGAGTGAAGTAGTTCTGAATGAGAGATTATCAGGTTATGCAACTATGCATACTCTATTGTAGGTTCATTTTAAACCAAGAGATTTAATTTAGGAAATGTCTGGGAACTTGTGGGTAAATTAGAAATACTGATTTACCCACAGGTGTTACTCTTTGGGATCATCCTTGTGATCTGCTTCTGAAATTAACTCTCAGCCTTTCTTCCTACCTCAGTGAACGTGCCCCCCAAATCAAGCTAAAATCCTGTACATTGCTTATCCATTAGGGCAGCAGCAGTGGTAGCTGTTCTGTACTAGTACATTTTATGGGCCAGGTGTCACTAAGTGCCATGTGTACACTACCTCATATATAACAGCCTTGTCAAGTAGTGATAGCATCTTATTACAGATTAGAAAAATGAGGCCAAGGTTAAGTTCTTTGCCCAAATTTACTCCACTGATAAGTAATGCAGCAGGGATTTGAACCCAGGCCTGTCAGACTCCAGTGCCATACTTTAACTTCCTCTTGAGGTTTATGAGTTGGGTGTACAATGAGTGATTGTTATTATCTACCTGAGAATGAAGCCAAAAATGTGTAAGTTGAATTATTTAATTCTGCTTGTTTGTGGGCTGGGAACATATTTTCTTTCTTTGTCTTTCTGTCTTTTCTTTCTTTGCTTTCATTCTGAGAGAGCAAGTGTGGAAGGGGAGTGGCAGAGGGAGAGAATCCCAAGTCAGCTCCATGCCCAGCACAAAGCCCAACGCAAGGCTCGTTTCCATGACCCCAAGATCATGACCTGAGCCATAATCAAGTGTTGGACACTAAGCCGTCTGAGCCACCCTGCTACCCCTACAAAGGTATATTTGTAAATGTCAGAATATTATTAGTTTTTTAAGTGGGAAAACTTACTAGGAATCCAAACCTCTTGCTTAAGGAAGGTAATATAAGCAAGTTACCTTGATTTATGTTGAAGGTGCTGGGTGATGGTGGTTGTTTGTTTTGTTTTGTTTTTTCTTAAATCTGGGTAATCACAGAGAAACAAGATAACTTTAACAACTGTTACAGGTATAGGAAGACTGACAGATCATACTGATCATATTCTTAGGATAATAATCTCCACTTCGTGAGCTGTTAGGAATTAAATAAGTTATTTATTTTAATCCAGAAGGCTCTAAAAACTAAATTTATATGTGAATTTACAGTATGAAGTCATATTTTGCTACACAAATACTAGTATTTTTAATTAGAGAATGCTAACACAGACCCTGCTGATGTTAAAAAAATAAAGGATATATCTGTATTCTAAGTCCAAAATTTGGAATTGTAGAAACACATCTGACTCCCAAGGGATTTGAAAGAATTATGTACCTGTATATTTAAAGTGCAAAGAGCAGTGCTTAATGTTACAGGTAATGTCAGTTTTTTTTTGTTTTTTTTTTAAGATTCTGTTTATTTATTTAGAGAGAATCTAAAGCAGACTCTGTGCTCAGCATGGAGCCTGATGGTAGTAGGGCTTGATTGCACAACCCTGAGATCATAACCTGAGCCAAAATCAAGAGCTGGACCCTTAATGGACTAAGCCACCCAGGTGCACCCATCAGATTATTATATATGCATTTAGGCTGAGAGGCTTAAATCCTGTAGAAAGCCTTTTTGTTATAAGTTCAATCCTATAAGATTCAAGATTCTGTTTGAGGAAAATATCAGCTGGTTAAAAATTGTTAGTATCATTTTTAAATGATTGAAAGCATATAGAAAAAGTCTTTAATTTGAATGAGTATTTTAATTAAGCAGAGCTTAAATGTATAAGTATTAGTATTTTAAAAAGAATTATGAAGTGTACTGGTGGTGGAAGATATAAACTATGAAGAATATTAAGGGATTTCTTTTCAGAAATTCTTCGGTTTTAATTCCATTTTAATTTAAATGTCAAAACAGAAGAACTGTTAGGATTTATAAAAACAAGATACATAATCACACCACTTGTAAACCATGAATTCTGTCCTGTTCCATCAGTGTAGAGAACGTGATTTTTTTTGTTTTTTGTGTGTCTTTTGAATTAACATATAATGTATTATTTGCTTCAGGAGTACAGGTCTGTGAATCGTCAGTCTTTTTTTAATTTTAAAAGATTTTTATTTGGGGTTATGGACATTGGGGAGGGTATGTGCTTGGGTGAGTGCTGTGAAGTGTGTAAACCTGGCGATTCACAGACCTGTACCCTTGGGGATAAAAATATATGTTTATAAAAAATTAAAAATTAAAAAAAATATGAACCATCAGAAATTTAAAAAAAAAAAAGATTTTTATTTGTTTATTTGACAGAGAGAGAGAGATCACAAGTAGGCAGAGAGGCTGGCAGAGACAGAGGGAGAAGCAGGCTCCCAGCTGAGCAGAGAGCCTGCTGTGGGGCTCGATCCCAGGACCCTAAGATCATGACCTGAGCCAAAGGCAGAGGCTTAACCCACTGAGCCACCCAGGCACCCCTGTGGGTCAGTCTTAACACATTTCACAGCACTCACTATAGCACACCCTCCCCAGTGTCCATAACCCATCCACCCTATCCCTGTCCCCACCACATACCCCGCCCCCCGCCCCAGCAATCCTCAGTTTGTTTCCCGAGATTAATAGTCCTTATGGTTGTCTCCCTCCCCGGTCTCATTTTGTTTCCCTCCTAACCCCCCACAGTCCCCCACCCTGCCTCTCCAATTCCCCATATCAGAGAGATCATAAGATAATTGTCTTTCTCTGATTGACTTATTTCACTTAGCATAATACCTTCTAGTTATATCCATGGCATTGCAAATGGCAAGATTTTGGGTTTTTCTGATGGCTGCATAGTATTCCATTGTATATATATACACACAACATCATCTTTATTCATTCATCTGTTGAAGGACATCTAGGTTCTTTCCATAGTTTGGCTCTTGTGGACATGGCTGCTATAAACAAGAATGTGATGTTTTTATAAGTGTTAAATCATCAGTCCTGTTTTCATACCAAAGAATGGGGAACGTCAACCTTAAAATAGCCAGTTATTTTGCCAGCAAAATGAATGTATTCAGGAATAGCAAAAAAAAAAATGCAGTTTAGAACATTCCAACTATGGTAAACCATAGGCAAGTTCAGGAATGAAGAAGACAGAGTTTTAATAGAGGAAAGGAGGAAGTTGGAGGGGGAGTTTTTGAAAAATTTGTTGGAGGAGAAGAATTCCGGTTTGTGGTAATTTCTCATGGGCTGAGATGTGGCAGTTTCTTATTGGCTAACCAGGAATCAGGTTTTCTGCATTTTGTGATTTTTGTCCCTCTGTGCCAGGAAGGATCTTTTTTGGTTGTCCAGTCCGACAGTGGAGAGAAAGTGCACAGGTGGGACACCGTTTAGGCCACATTTAAGTAAAAAGGAAAGGTAGGAGGGAGATCTCAGACATTTCGAATCTGAAGTCTTTTATCTTGGAAGTTTAGTAAGCATGGGAGACCACACTAAAAACACTGAGCTGGAATTACCCTATTGGACATGTCATTTTTACAAAGGATTGGTAGCAACGGGTATAAAGCTTAATAAGAATTATACAAAGCAGAATTGAAAGTAATAATGATAAGTCCAGTTTGTTCAGGGCTTGTAAACCAGAAGCCCAAACGTGAAGGTAACCAAACCAGCTGAAGAAATCAAAGAATTGTTAAGTGAAATTTACTGTAGCTAATGTGCTTCTTCCCTCATTTTAGGCAGTTGGATTTCTACTTCCCAAGAGGAATTTATCCATGTGCAACATGTGGTATTGGCAGTCACATAAACACCTCCTCATTCAGCAAGTATACAATCAAGGGCTATACGATTAGCCAAAACTATCTAGCCACAGAATCAAGTGATTGCTCGTGGGCACTGTTGCCCTGGCAGCACAGTCGGGTGACTCTCATGTCGGAGAGATTTCTGATAATGCAGCCATTGGTGCTTACTCTGACCTAAGGCAGGTGCTGTCTATGTTGGCAAACTGGGAGTCCTGTTTGCTTCTTGCAGGTCCCCATTTAAGGGGACCATGGAGGCTTAATGGGGTGGACTAGTAGTAGGCTTCTCATTTATTACGAAGAGAAAACAGAACCATTAAGTACAGTAAGAGCACAATGGCCTTTCATTGTTCAGTCAAGGTAATAAGTTGTCTAAGCATAGGGGAAATTTGCCAAAACCTCCACATGTCAAGAAGTAGCTGGGGTGTGTACATATGACTTTATAAACATAGCATTTATGGACGTATTGGTCAGTATGGAGGTTTTGCAGCATTCAGCCAAGACACAAATACTGTATTACATATTGAAAGACCACCAAGATACATGGGTTTGATAGCAAACCTGCAAATGGTCTGATTCACGCTGACTGCTCTAGCACTGTACATATATATATTTGATGGATCATATTCTTCTTTCCCCGGGTTGGATTAAGTTGCGGCAAGGAATGGTGGTATGTGGATTTAGTATTCCACCTTTATATTAAAGGGTCCTGTGGGACAAATCAAGCTTATGGTAGCATCTGGGATTCCAAAGACTAATTTATAGGGTAAACTAAGGGGTCACTGCTGTCATGGACAGATAGTGATTTCTGGTGACGAATCCAGTAGTTGGAGCAGCTTACCCCTTCAAGGCATTGGGAGATGCTGACAAAGGCATTACCCTTCCATGAAAGAGAGGGAGAGGCACTCCCAAGACAGATCTTTTCTAATAGTATTTTAGCCGTGGAAAAGGCAATAGCCTAACAACGAAAAGCTTCAGTACAGCGAGAAAAACATACAAACTATGACTAAAACACATTTATGAGACTGGAGCAGGGGAGAGGTTGACTGAAATCCATTTGCCAAACTTTGTCCAGTGGGCAATTTAAAGTGTCCAGGATGGGGGCACCTGGGTGGCTCAGTCAGTTAAGCATCTGCCTCTTGATTTGGCTCACGTCCTGATTTCAGGGTCCTGAGATTGAGCCCTGCATCACACTGTGCACTGGGTGTGGAGCTTGCTTAAGATTCTCTCCCCCGGGGCGCCTGGGTGGCTCAGTGTGTTAAAGCCTCTGCCTTCGCTCAGGTCATGATCCCAGGATCTTGGGATCAGTCCAGCATCGGGCTCTCTGCGCAGTGGGGAACCTGCTTCCTCCTTTCTCTCTGTCTACTTGTGATCTCTGTCAAATAAATAAATGAAATCTTAAAAAAAAAGATTCCCCCTCTGTCCCTCCCTTCCCCTTACTTGCATGATAGCTAAATAAATAAAGTGTCCGGGAGCAGTACTGATAATATTCCTTGTATTTGGAGCAGGTGTGGCAAGCAAAGTAGGAACTTTTGTGTTTTTATTGATAATTCCCCATCAGTATTGGTTCGTAAAAGCTATCATTTCATCAGAAGACCAATTATTCAAAGCATATATATTATGAAAATATTTTAAATTTTATTTAACATTGAGATGATGAGCCAAAATCATGAGTCTGGTACTTAACCGACTGAGCCACCCACGTGCCCCCGGTATGAGCATTTTAAGACCTTAAGGTTTCTATTGTTTGGCCAAACCAGAGTTGTCTCACTGAAACAACAGTTACTAGATTTCTAATTTTATTTTTCCTTTTCTGAGGCCAGTTGAGCATTGCTAGTCAAGTTTTCTACATTATCACTTGAGAGAGATATTACAGAGGATTCCTAGTATATGTAAAATTTGTTTATGCTATACTGTAGGCTAAGTGTGTAATTCAGTATGTCTGAAACAACATATATCTTAATTAAAAAGTAATTTATTGTTAGGGCTCCTGGGTGGCTCAGTTGATTAGGTGTCTGCCTTTGGCTTGGGTCATAGCCCCAGGTTCCTGGGATCGAGCCCCACATTAGGCTCCCTGCTTTATGGGGAGCTTGCTTGCTTCTCCCTCTCCTGCTGCTCCCCCTGCTTGTGCTCTCTCTTCAAAAAAAAAAAAAAAAAAAAGTTCTGTATTGCTGAAAATGCTAACCACCTTCTGAGCTTTAAACAAGTCCTTTTCTGGAAGAAGGGTTTTGCCTTGATGTTGACGGCTGCTGACTGACTGGGGTGGTTGTTGCTGAAGATTGTGATTATGGCAGTTTCTTGAGACAACAGTGAAGTTTGCCTGTAAATTGACTCTTTCTTACATACACGATTTCTCTGTAATGTGATGCTGCTGGGTAGGATTTTACAGAACTTTCAGAATTGGAGTCAGTCCTTTGGAACACTGGTGCTGCTTTATCAACTAAATTTATGTAATATTGTGAGTCCTTTGTTGTTGTTC
Source organism: Mustela erminea (assembly GCF_009829155.1). Taxonomy (NCBI): domain Eukaryota; kingdom Metazoa; phylum Chordata; class Mammalia; order Carnivora; family Mustelidae; genus Mustela; species Mustela erminea. The sequence continues at coordinate 52,537,157 of NC_045628.1, read as the reverse complement.
CAACAGTCTACCCGGCATCTTTACCTGGAATAGATTTCATCTGAAGAAGCCACTTTTCTTGCTCATTCATAAGACATATCTCTTCATCTGTTAAAACTTTCATCATGAGATTACCATAGTTGTCACATTTTCTGGCTTCACTTCTAGTTCTAGCTATCTTATTATTCCCACTAAGTCTGTAGTTATTTTTCTACACTGAGGTTTTGAACCACTCAGAGTCATCGATGAGAATTGGAATCAACTTCTCCCAAATTCCTATTAATGGTGGTGTTTTGACTTCTCCCCATGAATCACAAGTGTTCTTAATGGCATCTAAAATCGCAGAAGGTTTCAGCTTCCTTTGCCCAGATCCATCAAAGGAACCCCTATCTATGGCAGTTGTAGCCTTGAAATTAAAATTATGCCTTGATCTGTAAGATGCAGAATGCATATTGTATTGGATAAGTTATTTTTTTTTTGAAGATTTTATTTATTTATTTGACAGAGAGCACAAGTAGGCAGAGAGGCAGGCAGAGAGAGAGGAAGGGAAGCAGGCTTCCTGCTGAGCAGAGAGCCTGATGTGGGGCTTGATCCCAGGACCCTGGGATCATGACCTGAGCTGAAGGCAGAGGCTTTAACCCACTGAACCTCCCAGGCGCCCCGGATAAGTTCTTTATATATTTGGATATTAATCCCTTATCAGATACACCATTTGCAGATATCTTCTCCCATTCAGTAGGTTACCTTTTCATGTTCTTGATGGTTTCCTTCACTGTGCAAAAGCTTTTTATTTTGATATATTCCCAGTAGCTTATTTTTGCTTTTGTTTCCCTTGCCTGAGGAGACATCTAGAAGAATGTTGCTAAGGCTGACATCAAAGAAAGCACTGCCTCTGTTTCTTCTAGTTTTATGGTTTCAGGTATCACATTTAGGTTTTTAATCCACTTTGGGTTTATTTTTGTGTATGCTCTGAGAAAGTAGTGGTCCAGTTTTATTCTTTTGCATTTAGCTCTTCACTTTTCCTAGTACCATTTATTGAAGACACTGTCTTTTCCCTGTTGTTTATTCTTGCCTCTTTTCTCATAGATTAATTGAGCATAGAAACATCGGTTAATTTCTCTCTGTATTTTGTTCCATTGATCTGTGTGTTTGTTTTTGTGCCAGTGCCATACTGTTTTTACTACTGAAGTTTTGTGGTGTATCTTGAAATCTGAGATTGTGGTATCTTAAGCTTTGTTCTTCTTTTTCAGTATTGCTTTGGCTACTCAGGGTCTTTTGTGGGTCTATACAAATTGTAGTATTGCTTGTTGTAGTTCTATGGAAAATGCTGTTGGTATTTTGACGGGATCACGTTAAATCTCTAGATTGCTGTGAGTAGTATGGACATTTAGCAGTAGTCTTCCAATCCATGAGCATGGTATGTCTTTTCATTTGTGTTGTTTTCAGTTTCTTTCTTTCTTTCTTTCTTTCTTTCTTTCTTTCTTTCTTTCTTTCTTTCTTTCTTTCTTTCTTTCTTTCTTTTTAAGATTTTATGTATTTATTTATTTGACAGAGAGATACAGCGAGAGAGGGAACACAAACGGGGGGAGTGGGGAAGGGAGAAGCAGACTTCCGGACGAGCAGGGAGCCTGATGCAGGGCTTGATTCCAGAACCCCGGGATCATGACTCAAGCGGAAGGCAGATGCCTAATGACTAAGCCACCTAGGCACCCCTCTCTTCAGTTTTTTCATCATTGTTTCATGGTTCAGTGTACAGGTTGTTCATCTCCTTGGTTAAGTTTATTCCTCGGATTTATTCCTAGGATTTTTACTCTTTTGGTACAATTGCAAATGTAGTTGCTTCCTTAATTTCTCTTTCTGCTACCTGATTATTATAGAAGCGCAGTCAATTTCTGGGTATTGATTTTGTATTCTGCAACCTTACCGAATTCATTATTTTAATAGTTTCTTGGTGGAGTCTTTAGAGTTTTCTATGTATGTTATCTACATATAGTGTCAGTTTAACTTATTACCAATTGGGATGCGTTTTATTTCATTTTCTTGTCTGATTGGTGTGACTGGGACTTCTAGTACTATGTTGAGTAAAAGTGTCCAGAGTGGGCATCACTGTCTTGTTCCTGATCTTGGAGGAAAAGCTCTCAGTTTTTCACCATTGAATATGATACTACCTGTGGGTTTTCCACATATGGCCTTTATTATGTTGAGATATGTTCTCTTTAAACCCATTTTGTTGAGAATTTTTTTATCATGAACAGATATTGAGTCTTGACAGATGCTTTTTCTGCATCCGTTGAAATGACCATGTGATTTTAATTTTTCATTTTGTTCATGTAGTGTATCCCATTGATGGGTGTATATTGAATCATCCTTGCATCCCTAGAATAAATCTTCTTGATCATGGTTTGTGATCCTTTTAGTGTATTGAATTCAGTTTGCTAATAACGGTTGAGGATTTTGCATCTGTGTCCAACGTAGTTACTGGTCTATAATTTCTTTTTAGTGTCTTTCATTGTGGTATTGGGGTAATGTTAGCCTCATAGGATGAATTTGGAAGTTTTCCTTTTCTGTTTTGGAAGAGCATGAGTAGGTATTAACTTTTCCTTAAATATTAATAGAATTCGCCTGTGAATCTGTCTAATCCTGGACTTTATTTGAAGGGAGTTTTGGTTATCAGTTTGGTTTTGTTACTAATAATTAGTCTGTTCATTTTCTCTGTTTCTTGATTCAGTTTTAGGAGATTTTATGTTTCTAGGAATTTATCCATTTCTTCTAGGTTTTTTTGGCATATAATTTTTCATGGTATTTTATAGTTCTTTGTATTCCTGTGGTGGTGTTAACCTTTCCTGTTTCATTTTTTATTCTGTTTATTTGGGTCCTCTTTTTTGAGAGTCTAGCTAAAGACTTGTCAATTTCGTTTATCTTCCAAAGAACCAGTTCTTGGTTTTATTGATCTTTTCTATTTTTTTTTAAATCTCTTTTTCATTTGTTTCTGTTCTAATCTTTATTATTTATCTCCTTCTACTAACTTTGAGCTTTGTTTATTCTTTTTCTAGTTCTTTAGGGGTAAGGTTAGATTGTTTGAGATTTTTCTTGTTTCTTGAGGGAGGCTTGCATTGCCTTAACTTTTCCTTTAGACTGCTTTCCCTGTGTCCTAGATATTTTGGACTTGTGTTTTTATTTTCATATATCTTTTCTTTCTTTCTTTTCTTCTTTTTTTTTTTTTTAAGATTTATTTACTTTAGAGAGAGAGGAGGAGGTGGGGAGGGCAGAGGTAGAGGGAGAGAGAAACCCAGGCAGACTGCACTAAGTGCAGAGCCAACATGGGGCTAGATCTTTTGACCCTGAGGTCGGTCTGAGCCGAAATCAAGAATTGGATGCTCAACCAACTGTGCCACCCAGGTACCCCTATTTTCATTTATCTTCATTTATTTTTTTTTTATTTCGTCTGTGATTTCTTGGTTGACCCCTTTGTTGTTTAGTAGCATGCTGTTTAGTGTGTATTGTGTACATTTTGATAAGTTTCAACTTTTTATAATAGATGTGTGTATATTTTATGAATAGTAAATGATAAAATAGGCTAGTAATCATGTGTATTTTATGCATTCTTGAGATATACCTTGTTCTTAATTTTTTTCAGTATCTCTAGGCTATGCAGTTTGTTCATTTTTTCAAATTATTGCAAATCTGGGGCACCTGGGTGGCTCAGTGGGTTAAAGCCTCTGCTTTTTGCTCAGGTCGTGATCCCAGTGTCCTGGGATCGAGCCCCACATGGGCTCTCTGCTTAGCAGGGAGCCTGTTTCCACCTCTCTCTCTGTCCGCCTGCCTCTCTGTCTACTTGTGATTTCTGCCTGTTAATTAAATAAATAAAATCTTTAAAAAAAAATTATTGCAAATCCCCCCAACATTTTCCAGTATATGTACTAAAAAACAAAACAATGTCTGTGTGAGTGGGCCCACACAGTTCAAGCCTGTGTTGATCAGGGCCCAACCATACATTGAAAATGTTTTGCTTAGTGTGTAGCCACCTTCATTAATTATCTTAGCTAGATCTTCTGGTAACTTGATCCAGCTTCTGTATCAATATGTACTTGGTGCTTCACCTTGCACTTGTATGTTATGGGGATGACTCATTTCTTTAAATCTCCTGAATCAACCTGTTAACTTTAAACTTTTCTGCAGCTTCCTCACCCTCAGCATTCATAGAATTAAAGAGAGTCGGGGCCTTTCTCTGGATTAGGTTTTGACTGAAGGGATTGTGTGGCTGGTTTGATCTTCTGTCGAGACCACTAAACTTTCTTCACATCATCAGTAAAGCTATTTTGCTTTCCCATTGTGTTCACTGGGATATCACTTCTAATTTCCTTCAATAACTTTTCCATTGCATTCACACAACTTGGCTGGCTGGTACAGGAGTCCTAACTTTCAACTTGTCTCAGCTTTCAACATGCCTTCCTCACTAAGTTTAATCATTTCTGGCTTTCCATTTAAATTAAGGCATGTGACTCTTTACTTGAACACTTAGCAGCCATTGTAGGGTTATTTGTCTCATTTCATTGTTGTTGTGTCTCAGAGAACAGGCAGGACTAAAGAAAAAGATGTGGGTGAATGGTTGGTTGGTAGAGCAGTCAGAACACACAGTTACCAGTTCAGTTCAGTGTGTTATATGGGTGTGGTTTATGCTACCCCCAAACTGTAATAGTATTATCAAAATAACTGGTCATGGGCACCTAGGTGGCCCAGTTGGTTAAGCATCCAATTCTTGATTTCAGCTCAGGTCACGATCTTGGTTGTGAGATGAAGCCCTGCGTTGGGGGTCTTTGCTGGGTATGGACCCTGCTCAAGATACTCTCCCTTCCCCTTTCACCTACTCCCCCTCCCCCTGTTCATGCTAACCCACATGTGACCTCTCTCTCTAAAAAAAAAAAAGAAAGAAAAAGATACAGATTATCGTAACATATACAACAGTAATGCAACACTCTGAATTACTGTGAAAACCCAAAATATGACCTAGAGACACAAAGTGAGTAAATGCTATTGGAAAAAATGGAACTAGCAGGTTTGCTTGGAGGCGGGATTGCCACAGACCTTCAATTTTTAAAAACAGTGTTTGTGAAGCCCAGTAAAACAAGGTATGCCCATATTTACAGTGTTGCAGGCCTGGGGAGACCGTACAGTTCAGCCTGTTGGGCTAAGGTGGCCAAAGGCAAAGTGCCAACTCAATAACTTCAGAGTGATTTGGAAGTGCATAGCCAGCACAGTATTTACCATTTTCACCTTTTAAATAAGTACTATCAGTAAAGCATGGAATCAGTGCTATCCAAAGGAGTTTCCTGGAAGTCTTCATGGAGGGAGTCCATTCATAATAAGCAGTCATGAGAAGTTTTATCAGTAAAGGAGAGGAGAAGAGTAGCAGAATGAAGATTGTTATAGTGAGAAAGATTTATATAGTAGTTTCCCCACATCCCTTACCTGCATGGGATGCTTTACCAGAACTACCAGTGGTTGCCTGAAACAGCAGATAGTACTGAACCATACACACACACACACACACACACACACACACACACTTTTTTCTATATGTACATACCTGTGATAAAGTTTAAAATATATGATGTTGGGACACCTGTGTGGCATAGTCAAGTGCCTGACCCTTGGTTTTGGCTGAGGTTATGATCTCAGAGTTGTGAGATTGAGCCCTTCTTTGGGCTCCACACTCAGCATGAGATCTGCTTCAGGTTCTCCCTCCCACCCACTGCTGCCCCCCATGCCATCTGTCTCTCTCTCTTTCTCAAATAAGTAAATCTTTCTAAAAAAATAAATAAATAAAATAATATGAGGTTAAAGACTTTCTAACAATAAGTTCAGAAGGATGATCATCTCCTTCAGATGGTCCTGGATCATCAAGCCTTGACAGTGTCAAAGACTGGGGTACTTAAAAGTTGTAGAGTTTTTTTTGCCTAAAACTTCTAGAAGAACGTTGTAATTGGAATTTGTCTCTTTATTTTTAACTGTCAGAGTGTTGCTACAGAGATTGTAATCCTTCAGGGATCATACAGGTGAATTTAGTCCTTTGTTCCATTTGAGGATCATATTCCTTGATTTTGTCGCTTTATGTCTGTGCAGTTCAAAACACTTCAGCAAATTTTGCTAATGTCCACATTGCTGGTTCTGCTTTATTTTCTGCTTCAGTTTCTTCATCTTCTTCCTTTGTAAATGACTCAACAAGTTCTTTCACTGCCTCACTTGGTAACACTTCTAGGTGTTCCTCAGTATGTGCTTCAACTTACTCATCAAATAGATTCGCTAGTTCTAATCCACTTATTTATCTTGCTATGTGAAGGATTTTTTTTAACTTCTCCATCAGTCCCGTGCAAGCCTTTAAAGTCACTCATGACTTGATTCCATAAGCTCTTCCAGCAGTCATATATAGTTTCTGGTTTTAATTCATTCATTGCAACTTTTATGAATGTTACTATATCAGCAATAGTGAATGACTTCCAGCATTGCATTATGTCCAGATTAGCCAATGGAATGTGATCAAATTCAAGGCAGGTGTATGTGGCCTTGACAAACCTAAAGATGTGTTGGTCAGGGGGCTTAATCAGTGAGGTTATATTTGGAGGTCAGAGTTATAGCCTCAGCATTTTCATTTAAATAGCAAACAGACTCAGGATAGCCAAGTGCATAGCAAACAGACTCAGGATAGCCAAGTCCTATTTAAATAGGACTTTAAATTCCAACTCTTCCTCTTCTGAGTATTTTTTCACTTCTGAGATGAAGCATTTGTGGAACCATCACATAAATAAAATGGCTGTCACCCACGCTTTGTGATTATGTTACCAGGAGGCAGGCAGATAATTTGCTTTTGTTTTTGCAAGCACATGGGTTCTTTCCTCTGTATGCTCTACCTGGCTGTATCATATACCCTGCAGCAGTGTCACATGGTATCAGAGTTAATCTGTCCTTCCCTCTTTTATGCTGTACTGCCTCTTTTGCTCTTTTATTAATGTAGGTTCTGTTGGCCATCTTTTAGAAGAGCCCAGTTTCATTGCATTTGCACACTTGATTTGGATACTGTCTTGTCTCCTTAAACAACTTCTCCAACTCTGCTAGAAAGTGAAACCACAAGTAAAGGGTACTGCTGTGAGGAGTACTTAGTAAGTGGATTTTATGGGAGGTGAGGCAACTAACAGAGGAATTGAGTATGAGGAGAATTTAGAAGGGCTTCTACTGAACAGGGAACATGACTAGTAAGAAAGGATCCCATGATTATTTCTTCAGGGACCTTGAATAAAAGAACAATGGCAGGAATGGCTCTGAGGCAGAGAGTGGGGTGTGCTTTTAAGTCACAGGGTCTAGATGTTGGCTGTAATAACCTATATGCCAATGGTGTTTCCCATGTGTTGGGGCAAGTACCCCAAGGACATTCCTCTCCATTTCATTATGTAAAAGGGAAAATGGGAAATTGATTATCAAGATGTCTAAGGACAGGGGGATTTGTTAGTCTTTTGTTTAAGACTTTAAAGACTCAGTTATGTTGGTTTTAACCAAATAATAGGGTCAGGTTTGTTGTTTTTTAGTAAACATACAGGAGTTGGACCATAAGAAAGAAGTTTGGAATTGAATTTTTGAGAGTGGCCAAGAGAGAACCTTGTAATTGGTGCTTAGTTTTGGTTTTTGAGAAGTGTAGGATGCCGTGGCACCTGTTTGGATGTAATCGTAGCCCCTGTTCCAAAATTAGGTGCTCTAAATACCAAACCAGAATTTGAACGAATTGCAGGTTTTTCTTGGAGACTTCGTGTCCCTGTAAAGCTAAAAGTTTTAACAGATGGAAAAGCAGAGAAGCAAGTAATCTACATATTGCAATAGGGCAGAGCTTTCAGGAAATTTTATATGATCTAGATTAGTTTTTTTGTTTTGCTTTGTTTTGTTTTTTTAAAGATTTTACTTAATTTGACAGAGATCACAAGTAGGCAGAGAGGCAGGCAGGGGGGCGGGGAAGCAGGCTCCCTGCTGAGCAGAGAGCCCCATGCGATGCGGGGCTTGACCCCGAGATCCTGGGATCCCGGGATCATGACCTGAGCTGAAGGCAGAGGTTTTAACCCACTGAGCCACCCAGGCACCCCTCTAGATCAGTTTTTAAGGTTTGTGAGAAGTACAAAGGACTTTCAGGAGAATTTTGGGGGATGTAATGTGCTTCCCAAGTAAAAGCTAAGAGATGTTGTCTGGCGTTATCTACTGGGTTGCTAAAGAAGACAACCATGGTGAAATACTTGCTTTCAGCAGGGATAGAGGCCAATAGTATGGAGATTGGGAACAACTGGGTGGTGAAGGATGACCACCGTACTATTTATGGCTTGGAGGTCCTGTACAAAGCTCCATTCTGCAACCATTTTTTTTTTTTTTTTAAACAGGTAAAATAGAGAGGGACTAGTACAGGGGATAATGAGGCCCCAGGCCTATATAGTCCTCCATTGTGAGCTTAATACCCTAGAGAACCTCCTTATTTATAGGGTATTGATTAATTCTAGGGAGAGGCTTTGAGAGATCTATTGGGATCTTAATAGGAGGTGCACTGTGACACTCTGCCGATAACAGTTGAGGGTTTTGCCCATAAGGAGAGTGGTTGCTGGTTCAATAGGGACAAATGATCAGTGTCCTTATAATTAGTTCTAGTGCCATCAAGACAGAATAAATAAAACATTGCAGGATCATGTTGTTAACCTATGTGGCTCTTTTGATTGCTGCTTTCAAATTCTAGAATTATTTCCCCCCTTTCAGGAGAAATTCCAGCATATTTTCAAAGAAATATCCCCCCAGTCAAGGGGGGGCAGAAGAGCTAAGGAGTAAAGGGTGGATATCTCTTGGCCTAAACAAAAGGGAATAGGTTTAGAGGTAGGAACTTGTTGAGTTTTATTGGAAACCCATACTATTTGAACTACTTTAATATTTCAGGGCAGGAGCTATTTAATAACATTGGAGCTGAGCACCAAGTGTAGCTTCAGTGTCAGTAAGGATAGAGATACTCAGTCTTTTTTTTTTTTTTTTTAATTTATTTATTTGACAGAGATCACAAGTAGGCAGAGAGAGAGAGAGAGAGAGGGAAGCAGGCTCCCAGCTGAGCAGAGAGCCCGATGCGGGACTCGATCCCAGGACCCTGAGATCATGACCTGAGCCGAAGGCAGCGGCCTAACCCACTGAGCCACCCAGGTGCCCCGAGATACTCAGTCTTAACTAGAGAGTGGTTTCTTTGAGCTGATGAAGGGGAAGGATTGGGAAAAGCCCCTGTAGTTGCTTGGAGTTCTAACACTGGGGATTGACCAGGCACTGACAAGGCTGGTTAGAGGGCTGCAGGTGCCTGACAAGGCTGGTTAGAGGGCTGCAGGTGCCTGGAGCATTTAAGCTTGCAACTGTCTTCAGTTGCTTGCCTTTTACAGTAATGGCAGAGACCAGGAAGGTTGTTTTTTTCTTTTTTTTTTTAAGGGGCCTCCATTTGTTGGAGATGAAAGTTAAAGATTTTAGTGGTCTTCCTTTTAGTCAAGTCATCTAGGTGCAAGTGAGCTGGCTTGCTAAATTAACTAAATCTGGAGTGGGCATAGTTTTCTATTCCATCCTGCTCCTTTTAACTAGAAGATGATCCTAGTTCAGCCCATTAATGAACAGACTTAAAGGCAACCCAGGTGGATTCAGTGACTTAAAGGAAGACTGGAATTCTCTTCATAAATGGTTTGGAGCTGGTTGTCATAATCATGCATGGGCTTCTGTGTATAGGCCAGAGTCTTACTCTATGTGACTGTCTTACAAATATGTTCGAGTCAGATCTGTTCTTTATTATTAAGTCACTATACATAACCTGTTTCTTCCTGTGTGACAGCTGCTTGGGGGAGGTTGGTGGTGGTGGCTTCCAACTTTGGATCTGCTGTACCTGGTACATAGGAAGTAGGCCCTCAGAATTTGTGGAATGTTGTTAACCTATTGAATGATGGATGCATTTGCTTATGGTCTTAATGCTGCATAGAATGCCCCTATTTTTTCCCAGTTATTCTTTAAGTGTCCCCAGTGAGAGTGTCAGTACTCTTATGAAGTGCCCCATTCCATGTCCTCTACAGGAATTCTTTGCCACTCAAGCCGTGATGTGGAAGTGCCTTGATGCCTTTTACGGCGCCTCTCATGGTCCCTGGTTTTAGGATCCGCTGCCAGTTACCTTTTTCACCTTGTGTGTCGATCTCAGAGTGGTGTTTCCTTAGCTTTGGATCATTGATGCAGAGCTCCGTGCCTTTCACATAGTAGATAATCAAGTATTGGAACTGCTATTTTCCCCAAACTAATTAGTTTTAAAAATTTTACTTTTTTATATCCTTCCCTTAAAATTGATCACTTCACTTATTCATCAATATAGAAAAAATAGTAATTTTTCAGTAGGTTTTTAACTCATGGCCATGAGAGCTAAATCTAATTTGTTTTTAACTTACCTATATTACTAGAGGGAATAGCAGTTATTTTGTAAGTAATCAAAACCAAGGTGATATCCATGTGTTTTTTATTTTGTTATTGATTTTTCAGATTTCTTTTTCTTTTGTCTTGATTGTTTGAAAACCAAATATATATGTTTTCTTAAAGATGGGACTGAAGTTTACTTTCTAACTGGGTTAGTCATTCTTCCAGAAGAATCTTGAGCCCAGCAAACTTGGGTAGAGTTAAAGAGGCAGAGAGGCCAGAGATTATAAAGCCAGGCATGGAATTGGTTTGGGCATATGGAAGGGTCTGGAAACCAAGAGCGAGTCAAGCAATTTCACTTATAAACATACCAGTTTCTGGATACAAAAATTTGAACTATTTGTACATTTTTTCCCTCAAAACCTCCAAAGAAGTTTTAAGATATTGAATATCATATGACCGTCTTTGGTAGGGGTTGTGTACTTTATTTTTTAACAGTGTGAACACCCTTGAGGTCTTTCTGTCAAAAGCTATGTATTTTTTTTTTTTTAAGATTTTTATTTATTTGACAGGGAGATGACACGTATGCAGAGAGGCAGGCAGAGAGAGGGGGAAGCAGGCTCCCCGCTGAGTGGAGAGCCGTATGTGGGGCTCTATCCCAGAACCCTGGGATCATGACCTGAGCCAAAGGCAGAGGCTCAACGCACTGAGCCACCCAGGCGCCCAAAGCTATGTATTTTTTAAGTGGGTTTTCACTTTAATATAGGTATTAGAAAAATATAGGAAAGTGAAAAATATGTGCCAGGTATGTGCTAGGCACTGTTCTCACACACTGGTGAGGAACCCCGAATCCCCTGCCTTTCATGGATCTTTGCTCATGAGATAAATAATCAACATGTATATTAAGTGATGTTAGTGCTGAGGAAGAAAACTAAATATTCAAAGAGAACAAATTTGAGATAAAAGATGAAGTAAGAACTAAGCAGGTGACATTAGAACACAGACTTGAAGGAGCTGTGCAGATGTTTGAGAAAGTGCCTCCCCCAGCAGAAGGAATGGCAGATGGGAAGGCCCAATGCAGGAGTGAACAAAGGGTTGAGATTCCTGACTGGGGGGACAAGGGAGAGAGGGGAAGTCTGGATTGGGTAGGGCTTGCAGGGAGTACAGGTGAGACGATGGTTGCCAAGCCAGAGCTTGTTCTAGCTGAAAATCCTGTTGTCCTCACTCAAAATTCTGTCAGTTGTCATTCTTTTTGAAAATTTTATTTTTACCAAATGTTCATAAAGTCAAGTTAAATTTACTTTATAAATCTAATAGGGATTATTGTGGAGTTTTACTCTGAATATCTGGAAGTACTGATGCGAATGAATTTCCGTTTTGGTATATGACTTAATTTGGGTGTATGGGAATCCTTCAGTCTCCGAACTCACCTGCCCTTTTCTCCTCACATGTTAAATTACAGTAATATCACATTTCAGTGTAATCTTTGTTTAGCAAAGCTATTTCTTGTCTGGAATATAAGTATAGTTTATAGCAGAGTAGATACAGAGTCAAAATTGAATTAGATAAAATGCCTTGTTGTGAACAGGGACTTAAGAATAAGTGTGGTATGTGGTTTTATGTTTTAATAGAATTGTAAAAATCAGATCAGCAGGGCATGTTTTTATGGCCCATTTGCCAAGACTAGAAATAGCTTTGGTACCTATTACTCCCTTAAACATGTATTTGCATTTCATCCCCTGTCAATACAAGGAGACAAAGCAAAGAAAAATGAAATCAGAATTTTAGAGCTGGAATGAATCTTAAATACTGTCTAGTCCAAACCTTTGGTTTTACGGGAGCATTTTTTTCCAGAGTGCACTCATAATACTGTTTGTTTTTTTTTTAAATAACAATTCATTAACACAGCACACACACATAGTTGGTGACAGAATCCGAATCTAACTCACCTAAAATTTTATTTCCCCTAACATGTACTGACTTTCTGGCAGTTGCCCCAAGTTATCAGGCAACTCAGAATTATAGCAGTAGTCAGATATTCCGTATAATACATAGCATAGTAGTTCTCAGTGGTGAATAACCCTCACCAGGGAAGCTTGTTTTTTAATATATAGCCTTTTTTGGGTTCCCTCCTGAGATTTTGAATCTGTAGGTTGGAATAGGGCTGGGAAAAATCCATGTTTTTAACGACCCAGTAATTTTGAATTGTGAAGGGCACTGCCCTTAAACGCCCGATTTCAAGGGGGTAGAGGAGAGACCAAAGAAATGATGTTAGCACTTAATGTTCTCTAATGCCTTATTTCCTATAAATTTCAGCTGCTTGGGTGCTTGTTCCTTTGTAGAATTTGTTTCCCTCTTACGCGGATGTAAAGGCAGAGGAGAGACGCTGAATGATTATTTTCGTTCCTCTGTCATTAGAACCTTAGGGTCATTATGGTAAGCTGATTGAATTTATGTAACTGTGTGGTATTACACTTGGTGAAAGGAAATCTTTTTCGAAGTGAAACAAACTGAGAATATTTGGACAAGATGCTAACTTGTCACTGCTGAGATATTAGTAAAATTGAGCAGACAGTGTTAGAAAACTCAGTATTCATTCAGAGCAATGGCATAGTACTGGTGTATAATGAGAAACTTTCTACTTTAGCAACTGGAATGTTCTCAGATGCTGCCTAATTATGCATAGGTGCTAAGTGAATATTAAAAATTATGGGGATGGTTGAGTAGGTTGAGTATCATGTGTGTTAGGTTGAGTATCTTATATCCTGTGGAGATCTCTTTTACTGTGTAGTTGTCTAGCTAACTCAGTAACAGGCAGGAATATGGTTTTAATTGAAAAGAAAACTGGCATTTAAAAGCATTATGTTCTGAAAGGAAAGTTTATGCTTGACTAGTTTATTCCAAGGTCTTGAGCTATGTCAGTATAAAGTGAATTCATTATATAAAAATGGATAATAGTCTAGGTTAATGGAATATAACAGTTGAAAAGAGAACTTTTTGCAATGAAATAATCCACACCTTGGAAGTCTGAAGGACAGGAAACCACCAAAATCATGTTTGGAGTTTTTTGTGGGTTTGTTTGTTTGTTTGTTTTTTAAGTAATTGCAAGTGAATTTACAAATACAATCCTAGTTTTTAAAAAGTATATAGAGGTTATTTCAATCTGTCTCATTGTTACTCAAATTTTTGTAGCCATCTGAGAAAAAAGAAGTTGAATTTTCTGGGGTTCTAATTGTAGGAATTTGATGCAAAGAGAATTTTTTGTAAAGGAGCAGGCACAGAGAGAATAGGAGTATGACCAGAACATCTGTAAAGTTACTACTAAGCTCATATAAGGAACTTTGTGGGGAATACCTCTTAAAACAAATAGTTTTTAAATAATTTGATGTTTTAATCTAAGGACTTAGTTATAGCTTAGTGGATGTACTATTTCCGGTCCCATTACTGATTTTTATCACTTTGATGATAACATATACCCTAATAATGACTGACTCGTATATATTTGACTTTAAAAACTATTAAGATAAGGAAAAGAGTCAGGAAGCCTAAAATTGGCTGTTTGCTAGGTTTAGCTCATTCATGCAATAAATGTATATATTAGATGTACTTACCTCTATGGGGTAAGTACCTAAAAACTATATGGAAATTGATTACTTTTGAATGTAAACAGTTTTAAATAAAATCTGTAGTAATTCCTTTTATTGTTAAAAGTCAGGCAACACTAACTTAAACTGTTTGTAAATTTGATTCTGAATACTATATTGGGCTTTTTCAAAGTGTAATCTGTATATGCATATAGGATACGAGCATGCATATATGTACAGAAGCCCTTCAGAAGGAGTTCACCTTCCTTTTATAAACACTAAAATTCAGCTGTGCCTGTAAAATGTTTTTGCTAACATTTGCATCGACTCAAATTTATACCTTCCTGTTTGAGGTACGCTACCAATACTATCTGTGCATGTAGACTTTTGTCCACTCCCTCTTCCCCCGCTCAGTAAGGCAGTTAACTCTAAATAATACTGTGACCCTTTCTATAAAATTTTCACAAAACATCAGCATATTCAGCTTATACAGCTTATATTATATAAATTAATTATACAGAAATTTATCCCCTACACACAAGAAATTTCTATTTTGTAAGAATGTAGCTTGTATATCAGACTGCAATAAAATCTGGTGTAAGAAACAACTGTTGAGTGGGTTAAGTGATTATTCTGAATGTATTTACTTTTCTCTTGTCATTTATTTGAGGTGGTGGTGGTGGAAGGAGGAAGAAGTTTTGACAAGTTTTTAAAATTGCAGTGGACATATGTTGGCATATTTTGGTGAGATATGTTAATGTAACATAGAAAGAAACTACTGGAACCCACCATGACCATTCTTCATTTTCTTTGTGCATATGTAGCAGCAGCTATCACATCTAAGGCTATAGTAGTCCTTCCAGTCTGAGTCAAATGAGGACTTTGAATATTAACCTGTGATGTCCATAGGATTGGTTTACAACATTGCTTAAAATTAAATGAGTACCTGTAAAATAATAAAATATCATGTATCATTTATATAATATATACATACACAGAGTACACACAGAGTTAAGATTCAGCACAGCAGGGGTGCCTGGGTGGCTCAGGTCCATGATCTCAGGGTGGTGGGATCGAGTCCCGCATCGGGCTCTCTGCTCAGCAGGGAGTCTGCTTCCCCCCTCTCTCTCTGCCTGCCTCTCTGCCTACTTGTGATCTCTCTCTCTGTCAAATAAATAAAATCTTAAAAAAAAAAAGATTCAGCAGAGCAAACTGGGCTACATTTGCAGCTTTTAGATTGGTCTGGTTAAAGGTAATCTGGGGATTAGTACCAGTTTGTGAAAAGTTTATATTCTGGTGTGTCTTCTTTTACTAAATGTTCTTCATTTGTACACTTCATTCTCCTCCTTCAAAGTAGGCCTTTCATTTTATTTGAGTCTGTCATTTCTACCCTTAGTCAACCTTGAATCTCCCCTCTGTCCTTAAAACATCAATATTTTTTTCTATTGATTCCTTGGGTATTTTGTGATTTTTCATAACACAACATAACTCTATTATTAATTATGAGGTAGACTATTCACTTCCCATATTTCTTCTGTTTAATTATGGTACTCTGAATGGAGTACCTTTCCAAGACACAGCCTTCCTTCGCAAGACATGCTTTGCTCCTTACTAAATCTGGCACCTGCTCCGTTCTCAAGGAAAGCTACCAAGGTTGGTCCATCTAAAAATGGAGACCTCATCAGCTCCCTCTGTGCTAGCAAACTTTCTTCTATCTACATTTCTACCTTAATATGTTCTTCCTCAACCAGAATGCTTGTTTGCCTGATTATATCATGCATCTTAATACCTCTGACTTTACCGAACTCCTTCCTCTGTCACCTTTACCCAGCTAACTCCCTACCCATCCTTGAAGACCTAGCAAAGGCATTCTCTTCCTCCAAGAAGCCCAGTGCTCCCATCCTTGCCAAGGCTTGCTTGTGACTGTGAGTCCTGATTATCTCTGTCTCTCCTGAGACCACAAGCTCTTGTGGGCTGGGATCACTGAGTCTTTGTGGTGGTTTTTTTTTCCCCCCTTTTTGTTTAGTTCTAGAATCAAGTACCTGTTGCTGGACAGTGAGGTTGGAGATGATAGGCAGAACCATTGACAAATATTTGCTTAGTGAATAGAGTAACAACCGTTTTTAAAGACTAAACATGTAAAATTCCTGTCTATGCCAAAAGTTGCCGCTGCCTGAGAACACTGTGACCATTGGACATATAATTCTGCATGTGTCTTTCCTTCATATCTTTTTCATGTAGAGACCTAACTTAACTGTATATTCCATTAAACGCAGACATCTGAATGATGATCTGATAACCAGGTTTAAGAAACTGTTAAGATTTTACCAACTTAAATTGGCAAACTAGACCTATAGTAATACGGTTTATTTAGAATATGGCACTGGTGTGAGTCATGATATCAAGACCTTTCTGTCATCTCTCTAAATCATTGTATTTAGAAAGCTTTTATTTTCCTTAAGAAAGTTCTTTGTCTCTCAAACTGAGATTCAAAATTGAAATGTCAAAAATACAAAATACCTGCCCATTTACCTGATGTAATACTCCAGTTTCTAAAGACAGTCCTTGTTCCTAAGAGCCTTTCTGTCATTATAAATAAGCCATTCCTCTCAGCCAGATCTGCCAGGCAGCACTGTCAGTCCTATCCCTATGAGAGTACCTCACCAGCCTGATTTGTACTATAAAGGTAGATACCACTCTGCTTCTTCATGCCCATTGACCACTGAACAGATTGAAAAGGGTGTGAAGACTTGCTTTTCAGAATGTTAGTGAAAGTCCTTCTGCACAAGTCAGATTTATCTTCATTTTCCCTCTCTATCCTAATGCTCTTTTCCATGGGGTGACTCCTGACATAGAGCAGCCCCCTGTTAATCCCATGCCTGCACAAGCTATAAATTACAGATTTCCTGTGAGCTCTACCTTGAAGTTAACACTGCCTGCTTTCAGGTAAATTCCATTATCTGTCCCGTTTTACTCTTTTGTATGTATTTTTATGTGGGAACTTTGGAGCACATTTACAAGACTAGGAAGAACAATAAAGGTTAAGAACAATGGAGGAATTCTGTATAAATAGCAACCAAAAACAATTACTTCAGTGACTTGATTAAAATGAATTCAAGTGTACAACTGAGATCTTTGACCTTGTAAGTGATTTTTCATGTTTATTTCAAAGTAGCTTGGGAAGTTAGTGTTATTAAGTAGGCCTATTCGCAAAGCAAAGCAGATAAAAACAGCAAGTAATAAAAAAATTGTTACGACATTTTAAACTACCCTTTCAGTACATTTGCACATTCTGGATAAAGTTTTGTAAAACAGTTGAGAGCTTCTGGGAAAGGTATCTTGAGTAACATTGCTCAAATTGAGTATGAAATACTTTGTGGTCCCTTCAGCATCAAGATGCCTCATACTCTGGTTGTCTCTTGAGTTTTTATGATACAAACCCCAGGTACATGAAGTGATTTCACACCATGCCCAGGATGCGGGCCACCCACCAGCTACATGGCATGACAACTCTGCAGGCCGAACGGCAACCTTGATAATTATAAGGCCATGGGTAGTAGCCCCCCAGGGGCTCACAGATCTTCTGGCAATGAGTGTAGCTCCGTCTGCATTCTATACAGCAGATTCCTTCATGATCCAGTCTAGGGTCAAATGTCATGCCTTCCCCCTCCTGCTGCTGTGAAATAAAAGGCAATTATTTTGTTTCCTTCATAATAAAAATTTTGTAGCATGCACATTATTCTAAAATAAGATCCTGAATGTTTCATTGGTATAAGAAATCAGCATAATTTTCTGTAAGAGGTTTTCAATCTTATTAGACCCTTATAATTCAGAATTCCTTCTAAAATACCAAGGAACCTCCATCTGTCACTGGCAGGAAGGTTGTTTTTTGTTTTTAATATTACAAAGTTTCTCCATGCCTTTAATGAGCCATGATTCCCACTCAATAGTGAGTCAGCTTGTTTTAAGTTAGCCAAACAAAAAGGAGACATTGAAAAGTAACATTTCTGTAATTACTGACTTTAAGTTAGTGGAACACTGATGCCATTTTGTACTGATGACTTCCAGGTCTCAGAAATTCATTGATCTGGGCTGATAGATTGCTGTTACAATTGCACTGGCTGAGAATGCTGGCATCATTTAGATTTCTGCCTTCATTTCAACCTTAAGGGTTCTGTAACACTCGGGAAAAGGCACCATATAATGTCTAAAAATTCAAGACCTTAAACTTTATTTTCTAGTTTCTATGTGCTATTATTATTACCTAAATAAAATTATGGATGCAGTAAAAATCACCTACACAATCCCCATTTTCACTGCTGGAGATATCACAGAACTGGAAGGAAGCTGACCTCTGCCAAGTCTGTGTATCTGGTTTTCCCTTTCATAGGTTCCCAGGGGGTTAGATTCTGAATTCTCTGTTACTGAGTTACATTGCCAAGAAGCCCTTAATGTGTATTCTTAATTCACTTGAAATCTCTCCTTGAGGGACTCAAACCTGGGGAGATGCAGCACCAAATATAGTTTAGGCTTGAGCAAAGTGAACCTTGGAATGCTGTTGCCTTTTCTGGTATACCAACAAGTCTTACCTTTTGGTGGTGGTGGGGGGGGGGCTTTTTATTATGGGAATATCAAACATACTGGAAAGGGGAAAAAACTGAACTGAACATCTAGTTTTGACAGTTCCACTAACCTTTTGTCAAAAGTTGCTTAATCTTTTCTGAAGTGTTTTAAATTTTGAAGTGACTTTCAAGAGAATTGAAGGTATTGTGACATTTCACACATACATACATTAGGGTGTGCCTCTAAAACAATATTTGCCTACATAACTACGATGCCATTATCATACCTAACAAAATTGACAATTCCTTAACACCATCTGATAGAACTTACGTTCAGATTTAATCGTCAAAATATTTCCCTTACTCTTAAACCATTTTTTTCTTTATTCCTCAGACTCTTTCCATTTTCCCCCTCCTTATCTCTCGAACTAGGTTCATCTGGGACAGCAAAAAGAAAACCACCTCATTAAATGATTATAGCTGATTTTTCCAGGGTGGGAGAAGTCAAAAGTCTATTGGTTGAGGCATTTCCTCATCTGAGGGTTCAACAAAGGTTTCTTAGGATTGGAGAGCTGGGAGGAAATCTTAGGTTGTTACCCCAAGATATCTCCTGAAAGGAACATGTGAAGGACTGAGCTCCTAGGGAGATGTTTCTTCTTAAAGCTGAGCACAAAATAAAGGAAAAACTGAAAAAGAATTGGAGTTTTTCAAGGAAAATGGATCACTCAAGTCTTGAAGCAAGACAGGCAAAGTCACATCCTGCCCCTGTGAAGGGGCTGATGCCCTCTCCCTTGAGCCAGATTTACCTAGCTCAGCTACCTGGAGATTAAACTATATTAAATTTTGTTTGCCTATTCAGATACATTTCTCTCTTTTTACTATTTGAGCTTTAGGGAATGCAGTACTGTGGTGGTCCTGAATTTTCCAATAAGCTTGGGTCATTTTAAAAAATACGTTTGGTTCTAAATCTTTCTAAAATATGTTAGTCTAAAACTGGAAAATAAATTTGCAACACGTGAAACACTATAAAACTGAAGAGGGTACACAGGAAAAAATAGATGAATTGGCCTAAGAAAAGATGCTCAACCTTACACATAATTAAAAACCGCAAGGTGAAACAATGAGAAGATAAAATTTTACATCCAAGAGACTGGTAAAGATTTTTTTTTTGAAGTTTGATAATAAATGAGACCCGTTCATTACAATTGAAGACATGAAGCTGGTGTAATTCCTTGGGAAACAATTTAGCATCCTCCATTAAATAATGTAAAATTACCATCTCCTTTGACTCAGTAGACCCATACATCTGTATTATGCTAAAAAAAATTCCCACACATGTACAAGAGATATACATATATGACTAATAGTTAAACCGAGCAAGGTGATGCCTACTGTGTGCCAAGCACTGTCTAAGAGCTTTGCCTGCATTACCTCATTTACTCCTTCCCGTGACTGTGTGGGGCATACACAATGTTGTGTACTATTAACGGTATTTTCTAAGAGCAAAAGATAGGGTGATAATTTACGTGTCCACCAAAGTAAGACTAATTAAATTTCTGTACATCTATCCACACAATGGAATATGATGATGTGGCCATTAAAATGAATGAGGTATATGTATGTAGGAGACAGAGCAATCTCCAAAATACTGTGACTGGAAAGAAAACAAGGTATAGAAGTTTGTATGCTCTATGGTGTTAAAAATGTGTTAGTGCGGTACACTCTTGTGCAAAGAAAACTGGGCTGTGGGGAAGGTGTCTGAGATGGAAGGGTAACGCATTTTTTACCCTTTTATAAACTTTTAAAAAAATGCATGAATTATTTTTTCATTTAAAATACTAGTTACAAGAATTTGCTATTCTTTTGCTCCCTTCACTTACGGTAAATAAATTTTTTTGAAGATTTGAGAAGTCTTTAGCACATTAGTGCCATCCTTATAAATAGCAATGCCCAGGGTTTCAGTTTGAAATGTTTTATCTGTTTGTATGAGTCTGTCCCCGACCTGGACTGAGAGCCCCTGAGGGCAGAAGCCAACTCCTCTCTGCGTTCAAAGGGCCTGGAAAAGAGCAGGTTCTCAGCAAATGTCTGCTGAATGGATGAATTAAAGTGGATATAAAAGGGGGGGAAGAGAATACTTTCATTCCATGTACTGTCCCCAGGGCACATTCTTGGAAATAATTTTTGAATAATCAAATTCCTGCTACGAATTTGTCTTCACGGATTTGCCTACAACTCAATAAAGGGGAGAGCACAGAAAAAAATTTGAATAAGGGTTACAACAAAACTGGATTTCGCACTAGAGAGACCATGCTTAAGTGTCTTACCCTCATTTTATAAACTTTGTGACAAATTCATATGTATTTTTTAAATAATTGAATAAAAATCCAAGTTGATTATTAAGTGCTCATTTGAAACCTCAAGTAGAAATAACCACCACTTCAATGTTCTGTTCAAGGGATATGTCTGAGCAGTCATGAAAACAGCAGTACGTACATGGTAAGGGTTGTCTGGGTTAAAGTGTTCTGAATCCTCTTGAACACTAGGTCTGGTTCCGTTACTTGGTCCTCCAGGGCCTGGGTTGCCCTGTGGTCCGCTGTGTGGTCTTCTTGTAGTAGTTGTAACAATTTTTCTTACCAGTTCTCTTCTTTCTCTCTGGATTTCTTAAAAAAAAAAAAAAAAAAAAAAAATTTTGCTGTAAGTTAATTCATTTATTTGTATAACTGAGGAAGTATTATGTTTATCAAGGTAAAAGCGTAAAGAGGTATCAAAACACATTCTTGTTTCATTATTGAAATTTGTATTGAGGAATTTTTAATAGTTTCAGAGTCTTAGGTTAATACTTAAAGATACAGATAACCAAGATTTGGTTTTATAGTCCTAACTGAGGGAGACACTGTGAGCTGACAAAAATCCACTCTCAATTCTCTGTTTCCTTACATGCTTCTACTATAGGGACTGAGGAAGTAAAATACCGCTTGTTTCCGCAGCCTCCCTTCCAATTAAGAGAGACCAGTTGGAACATTTCTGGCCAGTGAGATGTAAGCAGAATATGTTGGTGC
Source organism: Mustela erminea (assembly GCF_009829155.1). Taxonomy (NCBI): domain Eukaryota; kingdom Metazoa; phylum Chordata; class Mammalia; order Carnivora; family Mustelidae; genus Mustela; species Mustela erminea. Next base: position 52,515,536 of record NC_045628.1, on the reverse strand, counting down.
AGTTTCTGAGAAAGCTTTTGATTTCTTGACAAAAGAGGACTGAAACAGCTTTCTCTGCTTGTCTTCTTGAACATAGATATATCTGGGTTATGAGAGCCAATCTGTGACCAGAAGGGATAGGCGCAAGGGTGATAAACCAGTATGCTGTGGGTAGCAAACAGTAAGCTAGGAAAGAGCCTTGGTGATATCGCTGAGTAGCTGCTAATGTCAGAAACTGACCTCCAGACTTCTGACTAAACCCTGTATTTATTGAAACCACCAATGATCAGGTATTCTGTTATTGCAGTCCTGAGCATTTTCTTTCGTTGTTTTTTAGTAGGCTCCACACCCGACATGGGGCTTGAACTCACAACCCTGAGATCAAGAGTCACATGTTTTACCAGCTGAGCCAATGAGGCACCTTAGCCCTGTGCATTCTGAGTAGACTGTATGTGTATGAAGCTTTATAGTTTTTAGGAGATTTGTTATCTTGGCTAATTTTTTTTTTGAAATCCTGTAGGAGGATAGAAAAAGCAGATACTTTTATACATAAGGGCTTCAAGACTCAGAAAGACCAAGATACTTGGCTAAGATCACAGAATGGGTGACAGAAACAGGAGCCAAAGGTGAACTTCTCTGGCTCCCAGCCCAGTACTCTAGTTCCTCACACCACCACAGGGGGCCTGTGGCATGACCCATGGCTGCCGAATAACATGTGGGAAGTCGCACATAGCTTTGGCCTTGGTGTCTGAGTCATTCTTCATCTGTAGAATGGAGGTAATGTATTCAGTTCACAGAGTAGTGATAGAGAATAGAGCTGTGTCTAAGGGTTTTAGCATAGCATTTGGCATATAAGTACTCAAATGTTAGGTGGTGATGACTACATAATGCGGTGTTAGTTCTGAGAACTTAGATGGGCTTTACGGCCACGTGAGCTTCCACAGATAGCTTCTAGGTTTCTGAGTTCATGGTTGGAGAAGCATGACGGAGCCCTGGATTCAAATCTCAGCGCTATTTTTAACTAACTGAATGACTTCAGGCAGGTTACTAAATCCGTGAACCTTGGTTTCTTCATCTATAAAATGGGGATATTTGTAATTACCTGGACAGTTGTAGGTAAAGAATGACTGAGGATAAAGCCTTGAGCTGTAGCCCAGTGGCTGGCCGCTGGCCCCCAGCCAGTGCTCAGCCTTCCCCCTGACCGTGTCCAGCCGCCACTGTCTCTGAAAACACTGCCGTGTGATGCTGATGACCTGCCTGCTTAAGGATCCAAGACAGGTGTTGCTGGACCTTGGAGTTGGGGAGCTTTTATTAGAATTAGGTGTTAGGGACCAGGCATCCTCAGAGCGGGTCTCATTTCCTCGATTTTATTGTTAAATGTGACTGCATTTATGAAAGACTGGGAAAAAAATATCCTCCATCTTTAATGTGTGTAATATTCCGCCCTCTAGCGACCCCAACAGTTATTTACCCCATTTAGGTGGTTTCCACTTTTCTGGTGTTGGACTTAACATGTAGTTCTGGGGTGGGTGTTGTAAGGACTGAATGCTTTGGGCGGTGAGGGGCCAAGCTACATCTCGGAAGTACAGAGCTTGCTTTGCCAAAGGATGAAGGTTCTCATCCCATCAGTCACACTAACTCCGTAGTCACATCCTCACCCCCCAATACCCTGCTCTGTTATTTTCCCATAGCACTGCATAGGCTGCCATATGATTTTCTTATTTTAATTTAGTGTTTGTTTACTGACCCCCCTTGCTACAGCATGAACTCCCTGAGGGCAGGGATTCTTGTCTCTTCTGCACCAATGCATCCCAACTACCTCGAGCTGGTAAATGGCACAGAGTAAGCCTTCAGAAAAGTGTGTGGAGTAAATGAATGAGCTCCTGGGTAAGAAGAGGCTTCTCCTCAAACAGAAAGTGATTAGAGCTCTACATAGTAGCAGAGTCAGAGGCTTTTGTCCTTGACTGGACCAGGGACAGGTATTGTAGTTCCTGGGAGGTGGAAAGCAAGAAGGCGTGTTGCATGTGAGGGCAGGTGAGGAATCAAAAGCCAGCTCTTGGCAAAAGACCATAGGATTGTGAGTTGCAAGCGCCCACCGGAGCAAGAGCAGGGACAGCGAAAGTGACTCGGTTTGGCAGCCCTCTCCAGTCCCTCCAGTGGTGACAGCCACTGCTCATGCTATTCCTGACTGAGCCTGCATGTGGCCTCAGGATCCTTCTCAACTCACTCTTCCAGGAAGCTACTGCTAGTGGCTTATAAACTGGATCCTGTTGGCTTTGCCTGGGCCAGAAAGTAACCATCTTATGCAAGCTTTGGGACATAATGAGACTTGTGACCTGTAGGAATAAATTAGGGGTGACAGAATCAGAAGCCTGGACTCTCTAAGCCTAGTGAGGGTTTTTAGTTTGTTTGTCTGTCTGTTTTTCGCTTTTTGTTTTTTTTAATTGGGGTAAAATATAAAATTTACTATTATAACCATTTTTAATGTTGAGGGGTGCTACGTGCGTTCACATTGCTGTGCAACCGTCTATCTCCATAAGTTCTTTCATCTTGTGAAACTGTAACTGTTCCCTTTCAATAATCACTGCCCCTTGTCCCTTTTAAGCTTGGTGGTCTTAGTGCCTGTATTTTATTATCATGCTGCTCTCTTCTGTAGCCCATAAAATATTTGAGAAGACAGAGTATATCTCAGCTGTGCCGGGAGAAAGGCCTTTCTTCTACTCTTGAGCCACAGCTCCAAAGTAGGCCTTTAGGGTGGGGTGGGGGAGAGTGGGGCGACTGGTGGTGAAGAGTGAAAGGACCCCCAGGTACAGAGAAATTCACGGGTACAGAGAAATTCACGGGTACAGAGAAATTCACGGCAGAGTTGGCCCTCAGGGCTCACCCGGCCTTCACCACCCACAGAGACCTCGAAGGTGTGTTCCAAGCTAGCTCTGAACCCGAGGGGCCCTTCATTACTTTTCAAGGGACTTGGAAGCCGATGCTCGAGCCTTGAACTTAAAGAATCTCAGACTATACCACAGCAGCTTTTGGCCGTCCCATAATTTTAGGTTTGAACATAATAAAGATTCAGCAGTATGACGGCTTCTTAGTCCCTTGATTCTCTGCCATAGGAATAAAAAACTAAAAAAAATTGGAAAATTGGAAAGCGCAAACAACTTAGATTAAGGGGCAGAGCAGAAAAGGGGGGGGAGTGTCATAAGTAAAAATGGCAGATAATGCCGTGGTATTCTGTCTCCGTGATCCACTTCCTGTTAACCCTGCTGCTCAGTCCCTTCCCTGAAACATTCATGGCTGTCACCTTTCTTCTCTTTGATCTTTCTTGCCAATTACTGAGACACCGTTGCACGGCACGCATCCTGATGTATCTTCCTTGTTACAGGCTCAGGCCTGTGGAAGGCTCACAGGAATCTCACCCAAACAGGGAAATTCCCAGCAGCATTAAGAGAATTTAAAATGTTACCTTTTGGATATGTTGGCTTAAGCCAGAAAATAGGAAGGTCGCCACAGAGTTCTAAGACCTTAGAACTCAAGAAGCTGTTGTCCTTCACAGGCTGGTCTACAGCCACCCAGATAAGAGAATTTTCTTCATATTTAACTGGCATGATCTTGCCTTCCTGCAAGTAAGTAAAAATGAAATGCATTGAACAAAGAGGACAACGAAGCATGCTGTGTATTTAGAGTCACGTGCTGGTAGATTATTTAACCTAATAAAAACTTAATGAGAACTGCATGTGTGTGTGGGATGGCGGGGAGTTGTGTATGTGTATGGGGTATGTAGGGTGTGGGGGTGTGTACATGTAGGGGGTATGTGTGTGGTTGGGTGTATGTGGGTGTGTGTGTGTGGGTGTGTGGTCTGTAGTATGTGTGGGCATTTGTGTATGTGGGGGGATATGTAGGATTGTGTGGTGGATTTGGAGGTATGTAAGTGTAGAGGGTGTGTGTGGGGTTGTGGGGTGTGTATGTGGTGTGTGTAAGGTGGGATGTGTCTGTGTGGTGTGTGGAGATTTGGGGTATGTGGTGTGGGGTGTGTGTGTGGTGTATATGGGGGGGCATGTAGGGTACGTGGGATGGGTGTGGGGGTGTGTATGTGTAGGGGGTATGTGTGGGGTGGTGGGGTGTGTATGTGGTATGGTGTGGTGAGTGGGGATTTGGGATGTGTGGTGTATATGGGGGATATGTAGGGTGGCTGTAGGGGGTATGTGTGGGGTTGTGAGGTATATATGTGGTATGTATGTAGTGTGTAGGGGGGTGGGGGTGTAGTGTGGTGTGTGTCTTGTCTTTGTAACTCTCTGCACAATATTGTCTTTGCCTGTCTTGTCGCCCTGCCTTTGGATAACTGAAATGTGTGAATACCGAGTGTCCTGAGTGGAAGTGAAAATTACTTGATACCAACTTTGAGACTTAGGTTAATCTGATGTTTTTGATCAAAGATTTTTTGAGGAAAAGCAATTGAATAGTCTCTGAAATCCTATAAAGGACAGAGGAGCCCTTCATTTGAAGTGAAAATCCTTTGGGGTTTTGTTCTGCAGCTTCTGAACAACAATGGAAAAAAGCAAGTGATTGGTTCTTTAATGTCTTCAGTTCAAAGTATTATTTAACATAAACCATTTCTACATTTCCCAGCTATAACAAAACACATTTCAGGTGTCCCTCGCATCAACCACACCACTGAGATTTCAGAGCTAAACCCTGGATTTTCTTCTACAGCGAGATGCTGAGAACCGTCTGATAACCCAGAAGACAAATTTATTTTGCCAGGTTGTTCCTTTCATGTATTTATTAGTTTGCAATAGGTTGGAGAAATTAAAATGTTTTCTCCCTATTTTTAGCTAAAAGCAGCACTTCATTTATACCTTCTCCCCCAGGCTTATGGCTGCATTAAAACAACTTAAAGTTATTGGAGGAGGCTAACACTCAGGTAATCCACTTATTCACACCTTAAATTAAATGGCTCCATCCAGGAAATGAATGCTCTTTGGGTATAGCAGCATTTTAAAGTTATACAAAACTGATGAAAAATTTATAAGACCAAGTGGTGCATAAATCTACCCCATCATAAGCTAAAGCGTGCAGGGAAAGCGTGGGGTGCTCAGACCTAGGCATCTTACAAGCTGGCGATGTGCAATCAGCTTGCAGCACATAGTCCCAGCTGCCCACCCCGCCTCACCTCTCCCTGCCCCTGCCACACAGCCCTGCTTTTGTGTGAGGCAGCAGTGTCCCCGCCCCCAGGAGAGACGTTGTCTGCTCCCTTGCTCAGATCCTCCAGTGGCTAGGGCTGCCCATGTGACCAGTTCTAAACCCCGCAGTTCACACTGAAGTATGCTGGGGGGCTGAGAAGCCTTCTGTTCCTGATGAAAGGGAAGTCACGGTTGGCACTGCTCAACCTCTTCCTGACTTCCTTCCTTGATGTGTGGTTGATGGCTGGAGCTGGGAAGGAAAGCCCAAAAACATCAGCAATGCTGGCCCCCTCCTAACATTGCCTACTATGGAGAAAAACAAGTCCTTTTGTGTTTCAGTCACTCTGAGTGTAGTTTTCTGCTACTGACAGCTGGACACATTCCCAATTCACACAAACAGGTTGCCTGTATCTGGCTTTGTCCACCAGAGGACCCACCAAGCACAATAGAAACAACACAGGAAAAATAATTCGCTTCTATGGTCTAAAGAAAAGAATCAGATGCAGACAAAGCTTGAAAATGCTAAACTGTTCATCACCGTGAATTATTTCTATATTCAAATAATTATTTTGAATTGCTATTTGAAATAGTGAAAAACAGAAGATGGCTGAAGTATTCAAGAACAAAAGACTTAAATTATAACCATTTGATGACATATAATATATCCATTATAATCTACATTTTAGAACTAAAGATAGTAAGAACGCAGAGCAATATAACTTTTTTAATCATGAAGAGTATCATACACACCCACACACACACGAAAATAATTCACCAAAACATTAACATTAGTATTAACATGAACATCTGTGGATTAAGCAATTGTGGGTGATTTTCTTTTCTATTCTTTTATGTATTTCCCAAATTTTCTGTAATGACCAAGTATTGTTTTTAAAAAATCAGAAAAAATGGGGCACCTGGGTGGCTCGGTCGGTTAAGCGTCTGCCTTCAGCTCAGGTCATGATCCCGGCGTCCTGGGATTGAGCCGCACATAGGGCTCCCTCCTCAACCCAGAGCCTGCTTCTCCCTCTCTCTCTGCCCCTCCCCTGCTTGTGCTCTTCCTTTCTCTCAAAGAAATAAATGAAATCCTTAAAAAATAAGAATCAAAAACAAACAAACAAAAAAAACTACTTGTTTTTATAAAGCCCCGGAAATGTACTGCAAATTTAGGATTAGATCTCGGTCTGCTGTGGCTGGAGAGCTGGCCCTTTCAGAAGCCAGGAGAGGAGAACTGCTTCTACGGCCGTTTACAGAGAACATGTAAAGGATTCTGTGTTACAGAAACGGAGTGCTAGGACTGTTAACAAAATGGTAATGTGATAAGAGAAGCTCAAGGCTCAGAACAAAGGAGGTCTGGGTGTCATTTTTATAGTATGTACTATTACGGCCAGCTTTAAAAACTCACGGTTTGTTGTAGCTTTTGTTTTGAGACACCTGCTGCTGCTCCTATGACAGCAAACAATTAGGCAGTTTCCAGGCACCTCTGCTTACTCTTATTTTTCTTCCTTTGCCTTAAGGGAGCTGATGCTGGCTTTACCTCCCTCTCAGGGATACAGGGAGGACCAAAGCTGATCATAATGGAATTAGTAATTTATAGCAGCAGCTGTGTAGTCATTATCCAGTAGGTTCTAAGGCCCTGGGGACAGGAGGCAGACCCTTAGTTTGTAGGTGACAAAACTGAGGTTCAAAGAATTGCAGCCACATCCATAGTGTCAGAGCTGGGATTTGAACCCATATTTTTCGCTTTTTGATTTTCTCCCCACCATACCCTGCCACAGCTTAAGTAGAGGACGATGACGTGTGTGACCACGCTGTAAGCCCTACAGCATCGAGTAAATGTAAGCTAGTAGATGTGTCTTTAGAATTCTGTGCAATTCTTAAAGTAAATTTTTATAAAATCAAGCTCAAAGGCAAGTTGTTAATAATAAATGGAAGAATTATGCTTTAAAAAATCTCACGAGTCTGACACATAGGAAAGGAATTAATACATGTTAAAGAGCTTCATTGGGCTAAACTCAAACCAAGGAGAAGAAACTGTAGGGGGAACCAGCTCGGCTCAGAATAGGCGCAATGGTTTAATCAACCCCCCACCCCACCCCACCCCACCCCGCAAAGTTGCCCGGTGCCGAGGGAAGGGAAAGGCCTGTCGCTGTTTTCCAGCACAGGCGTGGTGATCGGCTGCTGGAGATTTCCAGGAGGAATTCCCACACTGAGTGGAACTGAGGCTAGAAAGCTCCCAAGGCCCCTTTCATGAAGATTCTATCATGAGAAGTCCTTTACATTGTTTTCATCACGAATCACTTCCCTCCCCAACATTAGGCAAACAAGGGCCATGTGAAGACCAAGCCCCTTTGTCTGTCAAAGCATGCCACCGGTACCCACCAGCTCAGAAGCGATGCTCTGTTTGGTCACGGTGCCCACCTCAGGAATGCGAGCCTTCACCTGTGCTTTGATGTAGCACTTTTCTCCTCCAGCAAAACGGATGCCGGTGATGCCCTAGGAAAGAAAAGTTTGTCCATCCTGCTATGCATTCATTTGTTCAATCAATGTATTTAACCGCGAGATGGGCCCTGTTCCAGGAACTGGGTATAGAGATGAACAGAAAAGACTCCCAGGTGTGACGGGCTCCTCCTCCTCTGCCTTCCACAAGCCTTCCTTCCCCCGCATCTGGTGCTTAGAACCCCATGCCACTCCTTATATCAAGGTTCTGTCCCAACTCAGTTATAAGCCTCTTGACATTAGTATCTGAATCTTTTTCTTTTTGGTGATCCCACAGATGTTCTCCAAAGATGTGCACCCAATTTATTAATTCCAGGAATTCAGATTTTGCTAAGTCACTGAGGCAGGGAAATAGCAAAGCTCCCTATATCATCAGGAGCTGACCTTTGTTCCCAGACCTTACCGGAGGACTTGGATGCTTTGTTTCTGTCCCCTGTGAGACACAAGCAGTGTCTCCTGCTTGTCACGCTAGGGACCAGCCTACGGGGCCACATCAGCCGCAGGACTCCAGGCTTGGCTCACGGCTCAGGCCCGAATCTACGGCAGGTGCACGAAGCCTGACAGCACGTTCTGTCCCAAGGGTGTTTACTTCCACCCTATGGAAGTGGAGAACCTGTGGCTTTCACGATGAGTGAGTGGCCAAAAACAGAGGTAAACGCCTACATATTTTATGCCCTAACAACAGACACCCACAGAAATCCAAACATCTCAATTTGTTAATCTTCTGTTCAGTTGAGACGAATGTCAAGAAGATTTAGGACTTGGTCCAGCATCAGTGCTGCAGGGGGCGGGGGGAAGAAAAGTACTCAGAAATCTCTCGGGGTTTTGACTCAGGACTCAGCCCTCTTACACGAAGAACAGAGGGCATTGACGGCCAGTTCTCCTGTATGTATTCCGAGAGCCAGCAGCCCTACGGCTGAGGGGCGATGTGCCGGAGCACAGAGCAAGAAAGGCTCCTTGCTCCTAAAGCCCCTCGTGCTCTGCCTTGTGGCCTCATGGGCCCTGTTCACATATGTGACACATGAGTCCTAGCATCACCTCTCACCCAGAGAGAGGGGGTAGCAATCTCCTTGCCCTCTCCAGGAGGAGGGACTCCCTGCACCAAAACCACCTGGAGAGATATGAAAACCGTCGATGCCTGGGGGTCTCCACAGAGATTCCCACATAACTGGCCTGGGCCAGGGCCCATCAGCAAGCTCCAAGCTTCCAAGCTCCCCACATGGTTAGAAGGTATAGCCAGGGTGACAGAGCACCAGTTCAGGGAGAAAAGAACTTACTCCGGATAACAAAGTTGTTAAATGACTGAAATAGCCTACTCTACACAGAATGTTTTTGTCCCCTCCCCTAGATTCCTATGTTGAAGCCTCCCAGCAGTGGGATGGATTTGGAGGGAGGGTCGTTGGCAGGTGATGGTGTCCTCGAGGCAGCGCCCTCGAGAATGGGATCAGTGCCCTCCTGAAAGGGACCCCGGAGAGCGCCCTCACGCCTTCTGCCCTGTGAGGACACAATGAGAAGATGGTCCAACTACGAACCAGCAAGCAGGCCCGCAAGAGATGCTCACCTGCGGGTGTGTCTTAATCTCGCACTGCCCGGCCTCCAGAGCTGTGAGCGATTTCTGGTGTTCAGAAATCCCCCAGGCTCTGGGAGTTTGTTACAGCAGCTTGAACAGACTAAGACACAGCCTTCGAATCCAAGTTTCTTCTGTACCAGCGGCTCACAAATTGCCCCTGGCATCAAATTCACCCGGAAGACCGGATCAATAAAAACCACATTGGGCCCCACCCCCGGAGTTTCTCACGTGGTAGGTCTGAATGGGGGCCACGCTCCTCTCTTCAGTGCTGCTGCCGCTGGTGGCCCAGGGAACACCTTTGAGAACCATTGCTCCCTGCTCTCTCCTTGAAGGCCTGCTGCTCTTTTTCTGCATGTGAATCTAGGGCTCACCATTTGAAAAACAGAAGGTGGTGGCTGGGGGTGGGGGGGCGGGTGACTGCCGCCTTCATTTGATATGTTCCCTCCACCTGCAACCCCCACATTCTCTGAAGGTAAGTTGCAAGGGAGGAAACACCATATAGCCACAACCTTATCCCCAAAGGACAGGGCTGAGTGTATTGAAAGATTCGCAGCCCCGAATGTGAATCTAGTATTGAGCTAGTTCTGACAGTCTACACGCTGCAAAGAGAACTGAAACCCCACAGGGATGGGTCCTGTGGGAAGGAATTCACACATATTAACCAACTTGTCTGGCTACAAATCCATATCAAGCAGCCAGATATATTAAGAGATTAAACAGAGGGAATGGGAAAGCACAGGAAAGCCAAGCAAACCCCTGTTTCTGCAAACAAACAAGGCCTTAGAAGCTGGTGCTAATGAAGAAATTTGCTAGCAAAGATGATGAGTCCAATACTCTAGCATTTTTTTTAAAAATAAGAGTCAGCGATCTCATTTTAGCTGCCCGTTTTTTTTCTGTCTAGAGGATCTAATGGAATTCTGCGCGTTAAACTAGAAGTTTCCAAGAAGGGGGTCCTTCCCTCAAGAGGGCACTTTAGAAATCTTACAGGGAGTTTTTGGTTGTCACAAAGACGGGGTGGTGGGGGGCTCTCCTGGCCTCCTGTGGGCAGGGTCCAGGGGTCCGGATCCCACAGAGCCCAGGGAAGTCCTGCAGTACCGAGTGCCCCGGGGCCTGGCTGGAAAACCTGGTTGAAAGGATCTGTGCCTAGAATCTAACATGCTTTTACATATCGACACAACATGACTTCCGGCACAGTCTCAATGCATGAGGACATTCTGAGGAATGCAATTACCGTGAACACGGACAGAAAATGGTGGTTTGTTCACTGTTTGAGAAAATAACCTGGTATTTAATTTGCCAACACACACTTAAGTCAGTCCGTATTTTCGGCTGTGGCACTGCGAGGAATACTCACCTCTTGGAGCAAGCGCCTGACATCATGATGTTTCTAAATGCATCAGGCTGAGCGTTTGCGTACGGAAGTCCCAGTTATAGTATGAATTGCTTTTGTCTTATGTTTCTTTGATGTTATAGTTGGCCATATTGATTTTTGTAAACTTTTTTTTAGTATAGCTGACAATGTTACCTTAGTGTCAGGCGTGCAAGATAGTGATTCAACAAGTCTTCATGTGGTGTTGTTCACGAGTGTAGCTGCCATCTGTCACCGTACAAACTATTACATGCACAATATATTCCCTGTGGGGGGTCTTTCGCCTCTGTGACGTATTCATTTCATAACTGGAAGTCGGTATCTCCCTTTCTCCTTCACCCATTTTGCCTATCCCCTCATCCCTGCCCCCTTTGGCAACCATCAGTTTGTTCTTTGTATTTATAGGTCTGATTCTGCTTTTTGGGTTTTTGTTGTTGTTGTTGTCTGTTTACTCATTTGTTTTTTAGATTCTACATGTAAGTGGAATCATACGGTATTTCTCTTTCTCTGACTTATTTCACTTAGCATCAATCTGTCTAGGTCCATCTACCTTGCTGCAAATAGCAATATCTCATCTTTTTCATGGCTGAGTAGTATTCCACTACACACACACACACACACACACACACACACACACACACACACCCCATATCTTCTTTATTCATCTATTGATGGACACTTGGGTTGCTTCCATATCTTGGCTATTGTAAAAAAATGTTGCAATAAACATAGGAGTGTATATATCTTTTTGAATTAATGTTTTCATATTCTTTAGGTAAATACCTAGTACTAGAATTGTTGCACCAAATGGTATTTTCATTTTTAATTTTTTGATGAAAGGTTATATTGATTTTTGAAATCACTAACCTACCTACCTACCAGGTAGGTTGTGCTATTTTTTTTTTCTTTCCTTCGGCTTTTTAAATTCAAATGTTCAAATATACACAAAGTTAAAAGAATTGGGGAGTGAACACTTTTATATACCCACTAGCTGATTCTATCTTAATTTCTAACCAGGGTTTATATTATATAAATGAGTCATTAGGCCAGAAAGGGTTGGCTTAAGCCCACAGCATTTATACTTCTGAGGGTAAAATGTTTTAGAATGTAACTCATACACTCTGAACAAACCCCTCTTTGTATTCCTTGAGGGTACTGACAAAGACCCTCCTTGACTCACCTCAAGTCAGTCTCCTCTGAGTCCTCCTTTTGACCAGGCCCCAACTGTGGGCTCTGCCTTGGTCAGTTTATTCCAGTTTGAGCAAGAATCCAGCTGACTTGGCCTAGATCTGACCACCCTTGATACCTGATCACCCTGGCTTGCCTTTAGCAACAATCCTGTTGGTTCAGTTTAGTAAAGAACTACTCCATAGCTTAGTAAATTTCTATCCACCAATACCCCTACCCTCCTCCTTGGTTATAAACTCTCACTTTTCCTTATCATATTCAGAATTCAGAGTTCAAAACAATCTCTCTCTCCCCTACTGTAAAATCCCACTGTAGTAGCTTCCTTTGAATATGGCCTGCTTTCTCCTTTTTAACAAGTGGCCTGGGTAATTTTTTCTTTCACAGTATACAGCCTAGCGCCCTTTGTGCAGGGCTATTCTCTTTCGCGAGGGCTTTTTCCCCCAATGGCTCTACTAAAACCTAGGTGGGGTCCTAGCTTAGCAGGGGAGACTGTTCACGGTTCACAATTTGGAGCCTTTCCTAATTTGGCTCTACCCCTCTGCTCCCCTTCCGCACCTTCCACCACACTGGGCTCCTTAGAACTCAAGAGTGGGCCTGTGCATTTGTATTCAGGACTCCTCTCTGGGTCTGGAAAGCCCTGCCCCTACTTCTTTGTTGGTGGAAATCCTCATCATTCTTCAAAACCTGATGCAGCTGTCATCACCTCTGTAAAACCTCAGCTCCAAGTTGCCAACAGCTGTCCCCCAAACCCTCACCCCCCACCACTGGTATGTTTCATTCTGTTCACAGCTCTGTCATAGCACATTTCCCAGGTGGGCCTGAAGTCACTTCTGCGTAGCATGTCTGCCTCCTGGCCTAGACTGCAAAGTCCTTGAGGGAGGGACCTAGTGTCAGAGCATCCCTCGCGCTTAGCACTGTCCCTTGCACACAGTAGGCCTCGATAAACACCTCTAATCTGACGGATGGTTTAAAATATAGGAGAAAGTAATAGTGCAGGTGCCAAAGTGTCTGATTCATGTGTTTTCAAAAGTCCAGGCTTGTTTAAACCCCTAACAGGTTCCATCCATCAAAAAAATGTCCTACTCACCAGTTCTGACTTAGAGAAATGTGGAAGCTATCAAAGAGAATTGATCAGTTTATAAAATATTTGTGGTCCTGTTGGCCTACGAGAACAAAACACAATCAATACCATTATTAGAACCGAAGGATTATAAAACAGAAATATAGGTTTGGGATTAAAATATTTTAAAAGTGTATTCCTGATTCATGCATGTTTGAGAGACATAGATCTTTTCTTATTCATCTGTGTAGCTCCCTTTGCGTATCTTGATCTTGTGACACATCCTAGGTATTCAGTTCTGTTCTGGATTGAATGATGTGTGTGTGGGAGCTACATTTTGTCATCTTTCATTGGGCAGTACAAAGAAAAAATGCTTTTACCTTGTCCTGGGTCTAGCAGTAAAAGCCTTTAATACATCCAGAGAAATTATCTTTGTGTACTGACCAGAACCATTCACCAAGCTCTGACTAAATGGTCACATCCAGGGCCCCTCTCCCCAACCCCCAGCCAGAGCCGACTCTGAACATAGCCAGTCCTTGTCACAGCAAGGAATACCTAACATCACCCATCCCCGGGGCTCCAAGGTTAGCATCTGTTTGGTATTCAAAGGGACTTGTGAAATGCCTTTTGGCAACAGCAAGGGGAGTTCTTCCATTCAAATGAAAAGCATCTCTAGTTTTTCTCATCAATTGCAGCAAGGCGGGTCGATGAGATGTTCGTAGGCCAATAAACTATCAGAAGAGACATTATTTTCAAGTGCCTTTTTTCATTATCAAGTCTCACCTACTCCATCTACAGATTTAACAGGAGAACACAAACAGTAATGCCTTTTCCACATCTTTGAACATGAAGAGAATAAAATATTTACGTGGACCAAGAGGAGAGAGAGCCCTGAGGGCCGCTGTGTTGAGGTCCTACGCTGAAGCACGGTCACAGAGCTTGATGTCTCAAATTGCCTGTAAATTAAACTTATGAAAACAAACGTGTTTGCCCCTTTCAAAGGAGACTTGAATGTTTTATCTGTAATTGGCCATGGTCAGAAAACATAGGATTATGGCAGGGGAATTTCTCCATGCTAATTTTCTGGATTAAATGGGAAATCTGAAGAATGGAGAGCGGTATGTAAGTAGATCCCACCAGTTGTTGATGAGATCGCCAGGTCATTACAATTTTCCTCCTCTCCGCAGGCTCCCATTTCAGACCTCGGAACATTCTGGGGGTGCTCTGAGCATTTTATACACTGTGAAAGCTGCTCGGAAAGAAATAGCTCTTTCGAGTCCTTCTGCCAAGAGAATTAAAAAGTTCCAAGTACCTGTTCTTTTCAGTGCCAAGGTGTTGTTTTTTTCATTTAGAAAATATAAAGGACAAAGAGTGGTCCTTTCTCAGAGAGAGTATGCTGCCTAATGTATGTGAATTAGTGGTGCCATGACTGCCATAAAGAACAGTTACCGTTTGGTTGTGTGTGAGAGATGTTGCTTCTGCCTGGATTAGGAGAGCCTTGCAGGCTTGCCTGGTTAAACTCTCTAAATGCATGAAATATACTTACATTCTGGAAATCATTAACTTCAATTGCTTCTTCAGCTCCACTTCCCATTTTAAAGGTCTCCAGGTTGTTCTCAGTATCTATTTCCATTGACCCATCTTGTAATTTCCCATTGATACTCATGGTATAATGGACATTGTAAATCTGGAAGGGAACACAGGAGTCAGTGACGCTTCCTTTTTAGAGCAATTCAGGGCTTATCTTTAGACCTGCAGTATAGGAGGTGGCTTTCACATCTGTTAGAGATATACCGGATCATCATTAATATATTTACATATAAGGGCTTCATCTGTACACCCGATCACTTAATACAATGATTTCTTTAAAAATGCCCTAAAACTGAAAGCTCTGGTAGTCTCGGATACTTAATCAAATAGCGAAGTGATCTGCGATCCTGGCTGCGCCCTACAGGTATCTGGGTAGAAGCTCCAGCTACCGCGCATGCATGTCCTGCCTGGACGAGTCGAATCAGACCCTGTGGGGATGGGGCTTGGATGTAGATCTTTCTTTTCCTAGATCAGTTCTACTTCGCAGTCAAAGTTGAGAGCCATCGATGGGTAAATGGTTAACTGGGCTGTTAACTGAACAAGTCTGCAGGGGCACCTCAATTGAAAGATTTTTACAACATCCTCTGGTATAGAGTGAGGAGTACGGGCAGGGCTGGGACATGCCGGATGTAGAGCAGCGCTTGTGGAGCTCAAGGTCAATGTGCGCATCTGTTTCAGCTCAAAGTGGGAGTTAGTCATTTTAATGACTAGGGGACGGGCATATGGTGTTGTAGGGCATATTGTTAGGAGACGTGTGGGGGCAGAAGGGAGGGAGACTTGGCACGGGAGAAGAGCAACTGTCCACGAATCAGAAAAACGAGGGGCTGCACCACTTATCCCTGGGTCTTGGGAGGTGCCTTGGGTATAAAATGAAGAAGCTGGACCATATAGGTGGTGTTCATTTCTGTCCTTCAAACTTGCAGGCTTCACAGAGATGGCCCAGAGGCGACGGTGGCAGACGAGATGGGACTGTGACGGTCCTCCTTTCTCTCCTGTCGACCTACAATTTAGCTAGAGCAGCTCTGCTTGTTATCTGTGTTATGTGTTGGATTTCTGAGTAAAATCTCCATGGGGACACCTGGGTGGCTCAGTTGCTTGGACGACTGCCTTCAGCTCAGGTCATGATCCCGGAGTCCGAGGATCGAGTCCCGCATCCGGCTCCCAGCTCCACGGGGAGTCTGCGTCTCTCTCTGACTTTCTTCTCGCTCATGCTCTCTCTCACTGTCTCTCTTTCAAATAAATAAATAAAATCTTAAAAAAAAAATAACTCCATGAAATATTTTTTAGTTTACAACTAAATTAGATCACCCAAAGGGCTTAGTTCAGGCATCGTGTAAGTGCGCCAACAAAATAACACTCCCATTGCTCCTGCTCAGTGTGTGACTACCCTGCTTGAACTCTCTCTCGGTGTTGTGGGGTAATAGGTGGGTATTACCTTCCCTCTCTTTCCTCACCTTCCCTCTTTCTTTTTCTGACTTAGAAGCAAATGTATGTGTGCGTATCTCTATATATCTTATGTAACATAGAAGATAAAATCTTTAGAGAGGAAGGATCAAGAACTGATAAGAGACACTGGCTACTTAGTGTTAGGTCAGTAGGTCAGAACTGCAAATAGCTGAGATTCAATTCAAGTCTGATTTTCTCCCTCATTATGAAGAAAGACTGCTACATGGACAGACCCTGGAAGAAGTATCTGTTATTACCAGATCATTACTTGTAGAAAACTCATTATCATGAGACCCACAGAGCACAGTTTTATTTTACCAGCAGAGATGTAGAAATGGCTTTGCAAAGCAGTCCCCTTCTGGGCAACGGCCTTTATTCCGCAGCACAGAAAATCTTGGCACGCAAATTCAGCCGGCCGTCTCTCCAGTGCCCTTCCTTCTGCCCTGCACTGGGATCCCTGCAGTATGCTGTCCCCAATGCTTGCCCGATCACAAGAACCACTTCCAGTGGTTCTGGTTTACCAGAATTTGGAGCAGAGCCCACCAGTCTGTTTGCCTCTGCATCTCAGGGCGTCTTCGTGATCAGCCAGTTTGGGAAACCTGTTTTCTTTGGCTGAGCCAGTGCTTTCTGCAGGTAAGCTTTAGAAAGCGGGCTCTGTTCTGTCCCTGGGCTCTCTGGGCAGCCACCACTCACACGGGCTAAGCGTGACTGTCAGAGGGAGTATGGCAGACCACATGTGTGTGAGTTCTTGCTGCAACAAGCGTCCCTCACTTGTACAATAAGAGGCTGTGTGTGTGTGTGTGTGTGTGTGTGTTTGAGAAAACATTGCACATAAGCTTTTACTCGTAAGACAATGCAAAATTTCACAAATGAACCATTTCCAAGTTCTTAGCGGGTCTTAAGGAGACAAAATTAGAATATTAGAAGAGTGATTTGTGGTCCTAATTTTCCTTTCCCCCACTCCCACCCCCTTTGCCCGGAAAGAAGCTCCCTGACCAGGCAGAGGACCTGCATCTTTTGTAACGTAGCTAAGTAGCTCAGCCGATCATCGATCGTTTGATCGTCGTACAGAAGGAGCGCACTGTGCTGGAGGGGGTGGGCGGGGAAGGGGTGCCCTGCGGGAGTCCTGTGCCCTGGTGAAGTGAATGGTGGGAGAATCCACAGTCCAAAGCTCTTTCCAAAGTCCTGGGCCCTGAGCTCAGGAGGCTGGGCTGGTGGGGCAGTGGTCACATTGTCTGCTGAGCCCACAGAGCCATGGGCACCTCAGGAGATTCTCTGAATACAAGGGAGTTTATTATTTGCCCAAATTCTGCTCCATACAGTGCTTTTTGCGGCCAGGAATATTTGCTAATGAGTTTATAATGAAGCCTGGGTTCTATAAGATTCATGACATCATGTTTGGGACACTCTCTAGAAACATCAGTCTGAGAATAAAGGTCTCAAGCACTGATCTCATCCCCTCCTCCCACAGAGCAGGGTTGCTGGCTCTCTCTTCTCAGTGGGACTTTCCTCATATTTCAATGCCTGTTCCATGTACAGTCACTTGGTTGAGACCTGGCCTCAATATTTGAGCTCAGGCACGTGTCCCCCAATTGTGAGCACTCTCATGCTTCCTAGTCCCCCAGCTGTCCCATAAACCTGTCCTGAGGGGATTTGCCCATATGAAAGGGAGAGGAGGGGAATGACAGCTGGTTCTCCTCTATAAACTAATATAGAGGGGCACCTGGGTGGCTCAGTGGGTTAAAGCCTCTGCCTTCGGCTTGGGTCGTGATCCCAGCGTCCTGGGATCAAGCCCCTCTTTGAGCCCCTCTTCGGGCTCTCCGCTGAGTGGGTAGCCTGCTTCCTCCTCTCTCTCTCTGCCTGCCTCTCTGCCTACTGGTGATCTCTGTCTGTCAAATAAATAAATAAAATCTTAAAAAAAAAAAAAAAACTAATATAGAAAAGCAGAGCGTGGATCCTTCCTGAAGAGTGGGGAAGTCCATTTAGTGGTGGATGTCTTTTGTCTGATGGAGACTTACCTCTTTGGATTTATGTTTTGTTTGGGCTATTTATACTTGTCTTCAGGGAAAGCACACCGGAGCGCGTGCTCCGCGGAGAGGGTGCCAAATGGACCCGATTTCGTGTTTCGTGATTTGTTTTTCAAACTTAAGTAATCTAGAGCAGCACCAAATATTTTGGGAGTAAAACAAAACAAAACAAAACAAAACATGATTTTCTGCATTCTTCTGCCTGTACAGGAAATAGAAATAACTTTGATTGTTGGCAATAAAATGTGATTCACTATTCCTCTGTAGTCTTAGAATTTAATACAGCTCTCTTGAACCAGACTCTTTTGGTGAAGTATGAGATGAAAAGACGGAGCCTCACTTAGGATGATCATTCAGTCTCTCTTTTTAGAAGCTTGTCAGTTATTTGTATTTGCCTTGAATAATTAAATGCCAAATAGTACTCATTTGAATTTACAGCATGTCTAAAATCCCTACCGCCCCCCCCCAAAAGCAAAGCTATTTTTATCTCCAAATGACCTATACCACTGAGGCTTTGTCATCTAAAAGATAGCATTTACAGTGGAATACCATACAATTTCCCAAGGGATGACAATCTCAACCCTGCTATTAATGGAGATGGAGATCTTGAAATCATTCTCCTGTTCGGATTTGCTGCTTTCAAACATGAGAATCTGGCCTAACTTCTATATTTAAAATACAAATACATTAAGGCACTTTTCAAATATACACAAAATACTGTGCAGTTCTGATCTTACAAATCGATGCTCGTAAATTTGATATAGTCTCTCAAACAGACTCAGTGCTAAATGGCATGATTATCTACAGTAGGCATTTGAGTTAAAAATACAAATTATGCAGTGACTGCAGAAGATGTGATGTGTAAAATGGTTGAATTGCTTTCAGCACCATTTTCTCTAAGTACTGGAATTCGTTCATGCTTTGAATTTCATGGTGGGAGAGAGGGGTGGGGTGACAAACAGCAGTCACAGATCCTCGGAGGGTAGTGATTAAGAAAAAGCCCTTTGTGTGCATCCTGGAGATGGAATTCTTTTCCATTAGTGGAAATAAGCTTATACCAGGCCTGGCAATGGTCATCAAGATAAAATGTCCCCCCCCCCCTTTAGAGAGGTGAACAAAATTCAGAGTACTTTAAGAACACCCTGGAATTCTGCCCAGTCATGTTAGAAGCGCTTTGTATATGCTTTGAGACCCAATGGAGCTTTAAAATAAATAGTTACATTCAAAGAAAGTAGGACAGCAGTTAGTGAAAACATTTACCATTAAATCACACGTGACTAGGCCAGAATTGATTTTTAAAGAGATTTGCCACCTTTTACGAAGTTAGCCCATTTCTTTTCCTCAGCGCAAGAGAGAAGGGCGCATTCATGGACAGGTCACATGCAGTGAAAGAAACAAAAACTCTTGAAAGGTCAAGTTCATCCCTGCTGACTATTCTGACTATTCCCCAGGCCCATCTTTGTCCTAGGCTCTTAAATTAGTAGCCTTTCTCGGCTGGGAAGGGCCTTGGAGATGATTTAGCTCCATTTCTTCGCCAAGGCCGAGGCCAGACAGGTGAGGGGCCTCACCGACAGTCTCAGGGCCGCTGGCGGCAAGCGCCAGGCTGAGATCCGCGGGAAAGGGTCTTCCTCCAACTGTCCCCTGCGTTCTCCCGCTACTCTATGTTTTAATATTCTCCCTTAAAACTCTGACTTGCTTCTCAACGAAGTTGCCGAGAGCGGAACGCAGCTGGTGGAATTGGGTGAAGAAGGGAGAAGGTGCCCCGGGGGACCTAGAGAAAAGCGGGGGCAGGGACAAGAGGGCCCGCGGGCAGCGGCGGGCGACCCCCCGCGGCCCAGCGCTCTGGCTCCACCTAGGGGGGGACATGCGGGTGACAGTGAGGACGCCGCTGCCCCGCGCGCCGCCCCGCCCCGCGCACCCAGACTCGGGTCCGCAGCCCGCGCGCCGCCTCTGGACTTACGTGATTGTCGCTCCCCTTCCAGAAGTAGAAGGCCCCGATGGCCCCGAAGAGCAGCAGCACCGCCCCCGAAATGAGGACCACAGCTCCGACCTTGAGCAGCCGCGCGGGGCTGGAGGGCTTCACGGTCACCGTGGCGTATGCCTGCGGGCCGGGGCCGGGGAGGTCGGGGAGGGGAGACCGGTCACGTCGGCGCCGCCTGCACCCCCGCACCCCGCACCTCAGGTGGAGGTGGGAAACGGCGCGTCCCCTTTCGCCGCGCTCCCTCCCGAAGGTCCCTTGTACTCAGCCGTGGATGTGCGATCAGCAAACTTTTGCCCGAGGAGGGCCAGGGCCCCGCGGCTGTGCACGCTCCGCCCGCCACAGGACGCCCGCTCCTGCGTCCGGTCCCACCCTCCCCTTCACGGCCGTCTGGGGTCCCGAGAACCCTGCACACGCGCGGGTTTGGGCACCAGCCTCCCAGATTCGGTGGCGCGAATCCCTGACTCCGGGCAGTGGATTCGGACCCCCGCGCAAAAGCCGGGCCCTGCGTGTCCACTGTTCCGGCAGTGGGACCGGGAATCCCGAGCCCTACTCACCGGGGGACTGCAAAACTCGACGTCGTCAGGCCCCACCAGGGCGATGGGAACTTTGTCGGAGTTTTCTATCATGGCTGTGGCGGGAGAAGCGAGACCCTGGCAGCCTCCGCGCGCGCCCTGGGCTCTGTCCCGCTGCCCCGACGTGCTGGGCATTTCAACGCCGCGCACACACAGTGCCCTGTCCCGCCCGGGCCAGCCCAGCGGTCCCCACCCCTTCCAGAGCCTCACCTCTCTCCTCCCTTCCCTCTCCCGCCCCAGCCGCTGTGTGAGCTCTGAGCTCGTCCTGCATTCCGGACCCTCTCCTGAGTCTCCTACCTCCCACCCCACCCCGCCCCAGCGCCCTTAGTGTGTCACGGTGGGGATGGAGATGGGGAGGGTTGGGTAGAGGATATCGAGTCCTGCAATCCCAAAAATGTGACAGTGCCAGGACTCTTTCTACCATCCAAAGATCTCTTTCAGTGTCAGAGGACCCTGCTGTGACATGGTGCTGGAGGTGCTTTTCCTGACTTTGTGTGTGGGTTGGAAGCTGGTAGAACAGGACAGAATGGAGAGGAGAGTCTGGCACTGCTGGAGGGTCCCTGGGACTAGAGCACTGAGCAGGGCTGGGAGATGGCCCTGGTCACCAATGTCTCTAGAAGGTCTAGGAGGAGGGTAGAGCTCTAGCCAAATCAAAAGCCAAGCAGAGGAAGCTGGAGGGAAGGAGTTGGGGAGACCAGAATGACAGTGCAATGTTTGGTCGACTTCCTGAGTTAAACAAACAAATCAACAATGGCAACACACACGCACCTCGAAAACATTATGTCCAAAGGAATACCTAAAACATGTATTTTTTTAAAAGCAGAACAGTGAAAGTATTTTTCACTTTTGGAAATGCCATCTGCCAGTATTAGGATGACAAAGCACCTCATTTTGGAGCCAAGCTTCGTTAATTCATATTGAGTTCTAGCTTCGTGCAGAGGCCTCTGCTGGCTGAGTCACCAGGTGCAAGGGTCCAGGAGAGGAACCCAGGTGTCCTGACCGAAGGGAGATTGGATGGGCAGGGCGGCAGCAGGAGGAAGTGTTCCATTCTGGGATGCTGGAGAGGGAGGACGTGTGACAAGCAGGGTGCAGTGGGGCCAGGAAAGGAGGCAAGAATGGAACCGGCGCCCACAGAAGATATCTGTAGGACTTGGCAGCTGTTGGGCTGGAGAGACAGAGGGTCTCCCATCTAATGTCGTGGGTGAGTGAACTGGTACGACCCTTATGGAAAATAATTTAATTCCAAAATGCAAAATACAGTCTCATTTCTGTGGATTCATCCCACAGACACACTCACAAGGGTGGAAAAATCCTATATATGCAAAGATATTCATTGCAGCATCTTCATTAGAACAAAAGGACTGGAAACATCTTGGGTGTCCACAGTGGAGAATTTATGGTGCATCCTCACAGAGGGTTCTTGGCAGCGATTTGAAAGAAGGGAGCAGCTTTGGATTTCCTGATGTAGAGCACTTCCTAACATATTTTACGTGAAAAAAGACAAGAGTTGGAAATGTGTATAAATGTCTTTTTTTGTATCAAAAAAAATGCAAACAAGATTATATGTATGTATATGCTCTCTAAAAAGATACACAAGATACTGACAGCAGGGGTTGCCCTTGAGGAGACCTGGGTGGCTTGGGGACACCATGAAAGGAAGATACTTCATTGTGTGTCTTCTGGAATGTTCAAATTCTGTATTGAGAACACTCACTTACTTCAAAAAATGAGTGAATGAAATAATAAATAACTGCGAGGTGGGGAGGAAGTGCACGTAACACACGAAGTCAGTTCTTTCAAGAACTTTGGGGAAAAATAAAGTAAGGGGGCTGGGTCAAGGGAGTTGGAGGATAGGGGTGCCTGGGTGCTCACTCATTAAGCATCTGCCTTTGGCTCAGTTCATGACCCCAGGGTCCTGGGATCAAGCCCCTTGTGGGGCTCCCTGCTCAGCGAGAAGCCTGCTTCTTCTCCCTCTCCCACTCCCTCAGCTTTTGTTCCCTCTCTCACTCTATGTCAAATAAATAAATAAATAAATAAATAAATAAATAAATCTATCTTTAAAAAAAAAAAAAAGGGAGTTGGAGGATCAAGAAAGTTCTCCCGAAGCTGGAAAGACCTTTGAAGGCCACAGGGAAAGAGATGACAGAAAGATAGGGAAGGAGAGGGTGAGGCCAAAGCAAGCAGGAAGATAAAGCTTGAGGAGACAGGGACTGGTAGGAGTAAGAGACGGCAGGGATGTTCTGGGGACACATGGGCTCTGTAGAGAGGTGCACTAGGGAACGGTGAGGGGTGGGGGAGAAATGCAGGTTTCTTTTTTTTCTTAATGAGTCCCCCCTTTTTAATTAACTGTAATGTATTATTTGCTTCGGGGTACAGGTCTGTGAATCGTCAGTCTCACACAATTCACAGCACTCACCATAGCAATACCCTCCCCAATGTCCATCACCCAGCCACCCTCTCCCTGCCCCCCAACACCCCAACAATCCTCAGTTTGTTTCCAGAGATTAAGAGTCTCTTATGGTTTGTCTCCCTCCTGATCCCATCTTGTTTCAGTTTTTCCGTGCCTACCTGCCACAACCCCCTGCCCTGCCTCTCGAATTCCTCTTATCAGAGAGATCATATATAACTGTTTCTCTGATTGACTTCTTTTGCTTAGCATAATACCCTCTAGTTCCATTTGCAATCATTGCAAATGGCAAGATTTTGATTTTTTTGAAATCTAACTTGATTAGATTTTAGTCCTTTTATTTCTCCAGGAAAGGATTTTATTTCTCCAGAAAGGGATTCTCTAGTATCTTCCATGCTTTTTTTGAGCCCAGCTAGAACCTTGATAATCAAAATTCTGAACTCTAGTTCTGATGTATTACCAATGTCAGTATTGATTAGGTCCCTAGCTGTCAGTACTGCTCTTGTTCTTTTTTTGTGGTGAGTTTTTCCACCTTGTCATTTTGTCCAGATAAGAATAGATGAATAAGAGAAAATACTAAAAGGGTAGCAACGACCCCAGAAAAATAGATACTCAGTGAATCAGAAGAGACTGAAACTGGGGGAGAAGAAAGAAGGGGGAGGAATATATATATGTGTGTGTGTGTGTGTGTATTAGACTGGTGACTAAAACAGAGCCGCACACTTGATTTGGGGTGTATTTTGGTCTGTTAGTAGAAACTACCTCCCAAAATTTTAAAGAAAGAAAAACATCATACACACACACACACAAAATAAAGGCAAATATGATTAAGGGATGGAATATGACTGTAAAGATGAAAATTAAAAAGGATTCCAGAAAAGGAATTGGTAAGATAAGAAGTTGGTAGAAAAAAGAGAGGGGGGCAAAAAAAAGGAGGAAAGAATGTGATCAGGCTGGAGACTAGAATAAAGCCGTCCTCTAGATTTATGGTATATTTTAATCTATTAGAAGAAATTGTATCCCAAAATTTTAAAGAAAGAAAAACCTGTATGTATACAAAAAAATAAAGTTAAATACAATGAAGGGATAAAATATGACTATAACAATAAAAATTTTAAAATTTTTCTAAAAATGTATTGATAAGATAAAATAGTTAAAAAACATTAAAACAGGAATGAGGAAAGATTAAAAAAGAATAGGATAAGAAAAAAATAAAATTTTAAAAATTTAAATTTAAAAAAAAATTAAATTTGAAAGTCTAAAGAACCCTGGGGAAAAAGCCATGAATTCTATGTGGTGTTTTCCCCGAACACTGCTGTTCTGCAGTTCTTGTTCATGAGTGAGCTTGGTTTTTGGTTGTCCTTGCTGATCTTCTGGGGGAGAGGCCTGTTGCAGTGATTTCTCAAATGTCTTTCCCCAAGGTGGAATTGCACTGTCCTTGCCAGGGGCCGGGCTAAGTAATCTGCTTGGGTTCGCTCTTGGAGCTTTTGTCCCCTGAACAATTTCCGTAGAGTTCTGGAGGACGGGAATGAAGATGGCGGCCTCCCAATCTCTGGCTTGGAGGAGCTGAGGGCTTGGAGCCCCACTCCTCAGTGCGCCCTTGGAGAAAAGTGGTCAATCCCTCCTTCCTCTCTGGTCTGCGGCCCATGCTCCGTGCTCCCCTGGCCTGTGACTGAGCGTTTCTATCGCAGGCACACAGCCCCGTTGGGAGTCTCCAACCCCTGCAGGTTCCTGTAGCCTGTTCATGCGCCACTCCCTACCCCTGGAGGAGGAAAGTGAGTCTCCCTGGTTCTGCCGCTTGTAGGGTCCCTGCCCAAAGAGCAGTGGCCTGACTGTGCCTTGGATCACAGTTTAAGGTAACCCCGAGCTGAAAGCTCGCTCCCTGCTCCGATACCTGGGTGCTCTGCTGCACTCAGACACCCCCAGTCTCTCTGTGACCCCCGGAGACCTGAGACCACACTGTCCCCGTGAGGGCTCCAACCCCGCTTAGCCCCTGGTGTGACGTCCCTCAGTGGAGCAGACTTCTAAAAGTTCTGATTTTGTGCTCTGGGTCTCCACCACTTACTGGAAGCTGGTACCTCCCCCTGATCCCCCACCGTGGTCTATCTTCTGATATCACCTCAGATTCACTTCTCTGCACGTCCTACCTTCCAGGAAGTGGTCACTTTTCTGTTCATAGAATTGCTTCTCTTCTTCTCTTCAATCTCCTGTTGGCTTTGTAGGTGTTCAGAACCGTTTGATAACTATCTAGCTGAACTCCTGGGACCCGATGATATTTAGGTCTCCTACTCTTCCGCCATCTTGCTCCTCCCCTGAAATGCAAGTTTCTGGCTCATTCTTACAACAAATGGGGGTAAGCAGTGGGTGGGGAGACCACTGGCACCCTCTGAGCTCATTCTGTTGAAGTGGCATATTTTCAACAATTTTAAAGGAATATGTTTACATGAAGATGGTCAACAGTGATGAGAAGATGGGAGGAGCAGCACAGGGGAGTCC
This sequence comes from Mustela erminea, assembly GCF_009829155.1. NCBI lineage: Eukaryota > Metazoa > Chordata > Mammalia > Carnivora > Mustelidae > Mustela > Mustela erminea. The sequence goes on along the minus strand of NC_045628.1, from coordinate 52,490,172 downwards.
TGTGGAGAAGGGGGTCAAAGGGTGCCCATTTCATAGACTTGCTCCCCTCCCCCACCTCCTGATGGACCTGATTCATAGGCTCTTTCCTTGGAGGTGACAGCCCAACTCTGCCCTGTGTCAGGCACTGTGTCAGGTCTGGGGACACAGCAACAAGCAAATGGGACAGGGTCCCAGCTCTTGAGCTGCCTCTAGGGCAGTGGAAAAGACAGTCATTAAGCAGGTAATCACAAAATAATGGTGTCATTACATTTGTGATAAACAATGTGAGAGAAAAGCCCAGTGCACTGAAGACAAAATAACATCTAACTCCACTGGGTGAGGAAGGCAGGCGGCACCTGAGGAAGTGACATTTAAGCAGAGAACTGAAAGACAAATAGGAATTTTCCAGGGGGAGATGAGTGTAGGTGTGGGAAGTGTGGAGACACAGAGTGTTACCATGTGGTGGTGAAGAGTTTGCCACTGGAAAGAAGGAAAGAAGTGTGCATTGCAGAGAAGGAAAGAATAGCAGGCTCTAGAGAGCAAATGGGGTCTGCTAGGGCATGTTAAGGATGCTGAATGTTTTCCTCCTAATAATGGGAAGTCATTTTTTTATAAGATTTATTTATTCATTTTGAGAGAGGTGGAGGGAGAGGGAGAGAGTTTTTGTTTTTGTTTTTCAAAGATTGTATTTATTTACTTGACAGAGAGAGACAGAGGGAGAGGGAGAAGCAGGCTCCCCACTGAGTAGGGAGTCCGATGCTGTAGGACTTGATCCCAGGACCCTGGGACCATGACTTGAGCCGAAGGGAGATGCTTCACGGACTGAGCCACCAGACCCCAGGGAGAGAGAATCTTAAGCAGACTCGGTGCTGAGTGCGGAGCCCCATGTGGAGCTTGATCTCACAACCCTGAGCTCATGACCCAAGCTGAAACCAAGAGTCAGATGCTCAACTGACTGTGCCACCCAGGCGCCCCAGATTTGCATTTTAAAAACATCATTTGGGCATCCGAGTAGGATGATGGTGGCTAAAACAATCATAAGTGATGGAGGCGGGAAGAACAGACTTGAGGTTTGTTTAATAGGTAGAATCAACAAACTCTGGAGATTGAGGAGTGTGAGGTACACGGAAGAGCGAGATGTCAAGATGACCCTCACATTTCAAGCACAAACAACTAGGTAGATAATAGGAAGCATTGGCTAAGTTTGGGGTCCATTAAGTTTGAGAGCTATGAAAATTCAAGGGGAGATGTCATACCTAGTAACAGTAAAGAGGCAGAGAAGGCCATCTGCTGAGATGGAAAGGTGGGAGACCAAGCAGGGCTTACAAAGTATGGGAGAAATTGATAACATATGAGAGCTACAATATGGAGTTTACAAAAACAATGATCCTTTGCGTCTGGAGAACAAGACATTGGCACCAAGTGGCTATTGGCCAACTGGCACTGAACAAACTCAGAGCAAGAGAGAGGATGATGGATGGTGTTGGGGGAAATTGGGTGTATAAGCTAGGGTTCTCCAGAGAAACGGAACCAATAAGATACCTATAGGAATACAGAAAGAGAGATCCTTATGAGGAATTGGTTCACACAATGATTTCTCAGTCTACCCATTCAAATGCTAATCTCTTATGCAAATGTCCTCACAGACGCAGGCAGAAATGTTTACCGGCCCCCTTGGGCATCCCTAAACTCAGTCAAGCTGACACATAAAATTATCCATCACAGTGTGTTAATGAACTCAGTGGGGGTGGGGGGATCCTTTCGCAATGTATATGTATATCAAATCACCGCAATGTACACTTTAGTTTTTATTTATTTGATTTTCACATTGTACACTTTAAATATTCTACGGTTTTATATGTCCACTGTACCTCAGTAAAGCTGAGAAAAAAAATTAACCATCACCTTGGGTGTTGAAGATGGTCTTAGGAAGGGCAGAAGGTCGGGGGGCCGGGACATTGTAGGGTGTGGGCTGGGAGAGGAGGTTGTGAAGTAGGGACGGGCTGGTGAACTGGGAGGAGAGGGGAGAGCTGGCCTGATGGCGGTGGTCTGAGGGACAGAAGAAGGAAGAGCTCCAGAGATAACCACAGGGAGAACTTAGTCTTTGAGATCTTATAGGTAGACCGGCTCCGTGTGGGAACATGGTCTAACGTGTAGGCCTGGTGACGAAGCAGGGTGGGAGTGATGGCTTACGGGACCCGAGGCTACTGAAGTCTGGCTTCAGAGTCCCTGTGGGTTTTGAAGTTGCAAGTAGGCTCGATAGGGACGTGGTAAAGGAAAACCCTGAAGGAATTGCAGAGGTAGTTAAGGAAAACAGGAGAATGTTCCCCACGGACTTCCCAGCCAGAGATGAGAGCATGACAAAGGCCATATGAATGGTTGTGGGAACTTTAGGAGAAAAGCCTGGAGAAAAGTTCTGGAATGGACAAGGGCAATCAGAACCTGCTCTTGTCTTTGGGGCATGGAGGCCGCAGAGCCTCCCTCCTCCAGAAGAGGCATGGAAAAGGGCACAGAGCTCTGACATCAGGATTTTACGTACAGCTTTCTGCCACTACTTCTTCTTCTTCTTTTTTTTTTTTAATTTAAATTCAATCAATTAACATATAGTGTATTATTAGTTTCAGAGGTAGAGTTCAGTGATCCATCAGTCTTACATAGTGCCCAGTGCCCTCCTTACTGCCCATCACCCAGTTACCCCATCCCCCCACTCCCCTTCAGTTAGTTTCCTATGATTAAGAGTCTCTCATGGTTTGTCTCCCTCTCTGATTTCATCTTGTTTTATCGTTCTCTCCTTTCTTCTATGCTCCTCTGTTTTGTTTCTTAAATTCCACATATGAGTGAGATCATATGATAATTGTCTTTCTCTGACGGACTTATTATGCTTGGCATCATACCCACTAGTTCTGCCACGACTTCCTTCTGTACACTCGGTCATTTAGGAGGAGAAGGCAAGCGATTTAGGGACAAGTCGTCGAAGACAGAAGGGGGGTTCCACAG